>NC_142048.1:12727244-13059188 GCF_982192425.1 Myodes glareolus | reverse complement strand
GTTTTCCACTAAAGTTACATAATTTCCAATAATTCTGAAAAGAATTCATCTTGCACATGACTATTTATTTATGCTTGTGTTTTATTATACAAAAGTGAAAAAATGGTTAATTGCATTCTCCTGAAAGTATCTTATCCTGTTTTTAGTTTTATGTCTGTAGAATTCATTCATGTTTTGACATGAAAGTCTAGTTTATTCCACACACCATAATACTTCATAATAAAAAACTATGCATTACTCTGTCTTCTGTCAATGTTTGGTCTGTTTTTAGTTCTTTGTTGCTACAAACAGGGTTAGTGTTAGTGTTTGGTGCATTGTGCAACTTTCTCTTGGGTGTAGATTTTCTGGGTTGTAAGAAAATAGAAATATTTCAATGTTCATTCTACTACCCATGACTGCCAAATCACTCTAGAATGTACTTGGCCAGTTACAGCATCACTAACCCTACATCCGAACTCCTGTTTCTGAAAAGAATTGAGAACACTACTTATTTGCTCTCTTCTTTTGTAAGGTTTCTGCTCTATCCTCTCTCTACTCTTTTTTATTATGGTTGTTGATTCTGAGGAACATTATACTTTTCCAGTTGCACTTTCTTTTGTGCAATGCTTGCCTCCTGCTCTCTGAAACCCCATTTGCAAAGTTATTCTCTGACATGTTAAGGAGACTTTAAAATTTTTGTTCTCTTTTCTTTCCTAGTCAGTCTTGCTCTATTCCAGCAAGACTGGTGGACTTGCCATCAGCATGCTGTGTATGAGGGGGGTCTTCTTCACAGGTGGAGCTAAGTCATGCTCTGCGATGCACTGTCTCTGGGTGTGCAGAAGGCACCTGCTCCGTTATCAAGAGTGTTCTTGATAAGCATTAATGAAGATGGAACGACTCCAAGTTCTAAATCACAAGCATTCTCTCTAGATGCATAACCACTCAAAAATTCTGTTTTTAGGTCGTTCTGCACACAATTGGTATCGATCACACCCGAGCCCCAGTGCTGTGGCCACACAGATTCGATAGCACAGGAAGAAAAATGCCACTTAGCGCATATGCACTTGACTTTTATAAGCATGGATCGCTTGTGAGATTAGAGAAGGAAAACAGGTATGTTCACTCCTGATAATTTCAAGAAATGGTTAACCCTGCCAAGCATATTAGATTTTTTTCTTCCAGACTGATGGCAAAGATGATGACATACTCTATACTATTTTTATTTCTTGTTTGTCTGCAAAAATTTGGTATTTAGACCAACTCACTTGACCAAAATATATACTCTAAATGTGTCTTTGTGAATATTCAAATATATCTTTATATTATAGTTCTACTTAGTCATCATTTGGAATTTTAATGACAAATAACATTCTGGTATTGCTTAATGCCTGAGAGAATATAAAGTGTCTAGTTTGCTTACCTGGTTCTTAGACAGTTATTTTAGCTTGTTGCCAGGGAAGTCATTTCTATAAGTGTAAGCAGGACCAAAAATTACTTAAGTCACTCTGCCCACAATTGCTGTGGCCACAAAAGGTGGACAGTCATGGAAGAAGACTGTCACTTAACACATGTGCACTGGGCTGCTACAGGTATGAATCCTTTATGAGGTTTGACCAGGTCAATAGGTATCTTCTGTCTTGATAATTTAAAGAAATAGCCTTGCCAAGCATCTCAAATATTCACTTCCAGGGGAATACTCAAGAAAATGTCCATGAGCAGAGATGTATTCGTCCAAGTGCTAAGCACATACGTTTAGAGGCAAATACACCAAGGAATTAAACATAGAGTTGATGTGAAAATATGAGCAATCTGTTGGGCAGTGGTGGCTCACATCTTTAATCCCAGCACTTGGGAGGCAAAGGCAGACGGATCTCAAAAGGCAGAGACAGGCAGATCTCTGTGAGTTTGGGGCCAGCCTGGTCTACAGAGTGGGTTCCAGGACAGCAGGATTGTTACACAGAGAAACCCTGTCTTGAAAAATCAAAAGTGAACAAATAAATAAAAATTTAAAAATTGAGTAATTTTTTTATTAAGTTATAAAATTTTTGATAGTCCTCAGAAACTTGGAACACTATTGTTTATTAATCCCAATTTATTATTGTGAATAAAGTAGCTGTTGCATTAGTAGATAATATTTTTGTTTATTTTAAAAACTTATTCATTGATATTTTCATAATTGTATATAAAACAACATGACTACACTTCCACCCACATTCTGTATCTCTTCCCAGTTGTACCATTTTATTCCAGCAAATCATCCTCCCATTTTGAGTCTTTGAATTTTGTTTTCTTTCATTTTGTGACCCATTGAGTTATAGGAGGGCTGCCTGCATGAGTGTGGGGCACTGGGCCCACCAGTGACTATGATCCTGAAGAAAACAATTCTCCCTTCTTCAGCTCACAGGGCCCTGGTTGTTCTATGAGCCCACTTCTCATCCATGCCTGATGTCAGTGGTCCCTCTCTTGCACAGACCCTGTGCAGGCTCCCTTAGCTGCTGTGAGTCATGAGTCACGCCATGCCCTGAAGCTGGCATTTCACAGCACTCCCCGCACTTCCAGCTCTTAGTTCTTCTGGTCTCCTCTTCTGTGATGTCCCGCCTTGGTGAGCTGACACAGATGTTCCACCTAGGGATTAGTGCTCAGCAGTCACTTATCTTCAGCACTTTGACTGATTGTCTGCCACCACTGGAAAATAACAAAACCAACACCAAAAACTGTAAGCAAAGGAAGAGTTTTTTTCTTTTGTCTTGTGTGTTGTGGCATGGCCCCACATAAACACAAAAAAAACCTTTTACTAAATACAGAATGCTTGACCTGTTTCTCAACTTTATTACTAATTAGATTTTACAATTTAAATTAATCCATTTTTAAAACCCAGAAGGCTGACCCCAAACTCTCAAGCACCGATCCTGCCCTAGCCTCCCAAGTTGCTGATATTATAGACATGAGTCACCGTACCTGGCCAAATGAACCTATTTCTATTAATCTACATTTTGACACATGGGTAAATGGCATTGCCTATTCTCTAGCATGTCTGATTCCTCTGGTTGCTGGCTCACATCTTTCCAGATCCCACCCTTCTTTCTCCCTGTATCTCTGTTCATCTTCCCTGACTAGCCTGATTCTGCCTGACAATAGGCCAATTAAGCATCATCATCATCATCATCATCATCATTTTGTTTTGTTTTCTGAGACAGGGTTTCCCTGTATAATGGTACTAACTGTCCTAGATCTAGCTCTTGTAGACCAGACTGGCCTCAAAATCATGGAGATCTGCCTTGCTTCTGCTTCCCAAGTACTGGCATTTAAGGTGTGCACCACCACCTGGCAAATTTAGCATTATTATTAACCAGTGAGGGAAATACATATTCACAGCATTCAGAAAGACTATCCCACAGCAAAAACCAAACAAGCAAAAAATCCATTTCTGTGATCATGGTCAAGATATAGGCCTAATTTATGGGTGTAAAAATTAAGAACAAAAATGTTTTTGTCATTAATTTCAATTTTATGTTATTTAGGATACATCAAGGGAAAGCTTATGATCTACTGAAATATTTTTCCCTCACCATTAAATCTATCAGGTATGTTACATGTTGAAATATTACTTTCATATTTTTCAGAAATTTAATTGTAATTTAAAAATATTGAGATTCTTATCATGAACCAGGTATGGAAAAGTATAGGGAGACTGTTACATACTATTTATTTGCACTTCCCAGAGGGTTTCTAGAGTCCCCCTTGGCTCAACCTTTTGGTTATGTTCTGTAATATAATTAATTTCATAGTACTTTGGAGATTAAGGTTCATCTAGAGAGAATCTCAGGCTCAGGCACTAACACTAATAGGAAACTAGTCCAGAGCATCACTGATACCACATCCTGATATTCCCAGTGGTCTCAATTGCAAAATCTTGTTAAACACCAATGTTTCTGATGTACCATCAGGTCTCCAGGTTATATCATGTGCTTCCTCTTGAATATCTTACTACAACCTATATTTTTCTATGGGGTTTGTCAGACTGTCAGTGCATAGTCACTTCCTGTTTTGATCTGTAAAAAAAGCCCAGTTACCCATAAGTAATATCAAACTTTATATGAGCACTCCATCCTTAGGCTCCATTTGCCATATAATGTCACCTAGTTAAATGACCGTCATCCTCGTCCCTCAGGTCTAAGTGTATTTAACACTTTAATAGAGGTTCTTTATTTTGTCATGGTATATTCAAAATTATCATAAATCTTATTATTACTGCATCCTTAATAAGCAATCATTTGTTTTATTTCCTTGATAAGAGGTGAATTAGGCCCATATGTATTTTTTATATACACAGTGTGAAATTAAGGCATACAAGAGCAGAGGGAATAGCTTTGTTCATCTATAGCAATGGTTCTCACCCATCCTAATGCTGTGACCCTGGATTGCAATTTCTCATATTGTGGTGACCCCAAACCACACAATTATTTCATTGCTACTTCATAACTATAATTTTGATACTATTTTGAATTATAATGTAAATATCTGATATGCAGGATATCTGATATGTGACCTCCAAATGGGTCATGACCCATAGGTTGAGAACCACTGATTTGTAGCATTTCTAGATGAGGTGGCTCATAGTTATCCAAAGAATAATCTTGAGAGCAACCATGAAGCCTCCAGAGATACTAGCGTTGAGTGCAAAGCCAGGCTGAAAAATAAAACATTAATTCATTCATTCATGTAACCAATGTGGTTGTATCATTGGTTTGAGACACTTTTAAACATTTGAGATACAAGGATTTTTAAATCTACTTCCACTTTACAATCCTTGTATTAGCTACTTTTCTGTTGCTGTGATAAGACACTGTGAACAAGACAACTTATAGAAGAAAGACTTAGTTTAGTTTATGGTTCCTGAGAAATTTGAGTCTTTTTCAGGAAGATAATTCAGTGTTACATTTTAGAATTATGTCTGTATATTTTGAGCATCATGGACACAGAACAGTGAATGTGAGTGTGGCATAGATCTACAGTCTTTCTATGTGGTTGAGATGTGTCAGATTGTCTCATAGTGTGTAACAGTGAAGGTGGTCAGAAATGAATGAAGGTCTGAATTAAGGAAACAGAGTAATGATTCAGGATATTAACTCCACAAATACTTGCAATTCAAACATTGATACTGAAGTTTATATAGTGGGTAAAGTTGACCAAAGTTTAAATTGTTGTTAATGGATCTCTCTCTCTCTCTCTCTCTGTCTCTTTTACACACACACACACACACACACACACACACACACACAGAGTACATTATTAAAGGGACATTTGTGGTTAAGTACAAAAATAGTTCGAATTTATATGTATAGTGGATATTAGAGGACATCATCACAGTGATTAGTCTGTAACTCAGGAGAAGTAAATTAATGTTGCAGATAGAGATTTCAGTTTGTTGATGAGTAACGACCCAGGGAAGATGGATCTCTAGTCAGGGAAAAATATTAAACAATGAAAGGCAAATAAGATGTCAGATGTCAGACCGTGCTTGACTTCAGCCAAGGCTACTCTCTATGAACTGTTCAGTTCTGTGTTTCTTCTTCCTTTCTTCACGCCTTTGTACCAGTTTCTTAATGCTGATGTAACAAGTTGTCACTTAACGATATAAATCTATTTAAATCTTACCATTCTGGAGGTCTAAAGTCAAAAGTGTGTTCCACTGGGTAAAACTGGTTTTTTGAACACTTTGGTGGAAAATCTTGGCTCTCTCCCAACCTTTAAGACTTGACTGCATCATTTTAGGGGTCCGCTCCACACTATTTCCTTATGTCTTTGAGTTGAGGGATGTTCTGTAGAGAGAGCTGAGACTGTATATCTAGTGTCCACATATCATTTTCTGACATCAGTTCTCACTTTCCTCACACCATGAGCACTTTGGGAAGTTCATTGGTTCTACCTAGAGAACCCAGAATAACCCCCTCCATTCAATATTAACTAATACCTGTGGCTTCATCTGTGATGGGAATTCCACATTGACATGGAGTATAACATATTTACAGGTTTCTGAGGATTTAGTGAAGACATCTGAATTAGATGAGTAATGTTATTCTATTGGCCGTGTCCTGCTTTCATTTTTTTTCTCACCTACCCAGAAAAAGAAAAGGAAGCTTTTCTTCTCTATCATGGATTACAATTTTTTCTGAACACAGTACAGAAAAAAAAACCCACCAGAAAACAGCAAGAACAAAAGTGAAAACAAAAAGTCTACAAAGTATGTCCATAAGCTATATAGTGAAAAGAAAAGAAATTTTTGTTGTACTATTTAAGGGAGCAGGGATCCAAGAACATAGAATTTGGTAGCCTCACAATTGTCCTTTGTAATAAAGACACTGCACAAAACACCTTCTCTTATTTTTCTATTTCTTTCTTTTTTGTTTTGTACATACATTAATTGGTTAATGAATTTGTTTCTTATCAGTATTTCTTATAATTTGCTAATGCTATTTCATCACTTTATAGGACAGCCTTTTTAAATAATACTCATGACACTTAGTTGACTAATAGTATATATATATATGTATTCTTCTATTTGCAGTGTTGCCTTACGTGAACTGTGTGAAAAGGAGGAAGACAACGTTGTTTTAGCATTTGAACAATTGTCTATGTCCTTTCATGAGAAGTTTGAAAAAGTGTGAAAAGAAAAGCTATATAAATCACCTAAAATATCACCATAGAAGCTTTGGAATTTGTATATTTTTTATTCTTATGTTTTGATCAGGCAATCATACACAATGAAATGGAATGAGCAAGCAACTTACTGTGTTTGGCTCTGAGCACCCTTGGCTGTACCACTTGGTGTGCCTAAGTTGTGGTTTCTAGAAATGATTCACTAAAACTGCTTATGTCTCCAAATTATTGAAGATTGAATGAGAAAATGCAGGATTTACATATATATGTTTGAAGAATTATTTATACTCTGCAAGATCCAAACAAATATTTATTTAAATACTTTCACTGTTAATAGATGTAAAAGTTTATTGAAACTAGAAAAGTAATAATTGCAGAATCCTGAAGATGTAATACATTCTTTCCAGTAAATATAAAATGATTATACTGCTTAAAGAGCAAGCTGTTGAAATAGTAAATCTTACTAAATAAGTTGCTTGTAAAAATTATTTTTATTTATTTTTGTGAAGCTTTAAAAGAAACAAATAGCTAATATTTTGCTCCTTTTTATTTGTGTATACATGATTGTTGAAATAATGACCTCATTGGTTTCATTTGTGTGAAATATATTTATCTAATAATTCACTTGCATGGTACCATTTATTCTGCAGAATTATTTACTTAAAATCATTTGTAATTGAGGCCTTAGCCTTGATTCTCAACTGTAGAATCTATTTGAAACCCTCAAATAGAATTTACAACACTGAATCCTCAAAACAAAGGATGAGTCTTTTCTGTTACTTGGGCATTTCACCATAAGTAGATTGTTGTGATTTAAAAAAATGTTATGGTACATTTATTCCTGAAGCAAAATAAAATTATAATTACTGAAAATGATGTAGCATTTCATGAGCAATGTTAGAAATCTCTACCTTGGTAGTGGTGGTACGGGATGCAGTCTAAACTGCTTTTATTCTTTAAATGTTACAGCAGTGCTATAAACTGAGACATTTAGGATCCTGTCTAGCACCTCCTATTTCCTACCCAGTGGAACATTACACAATGTGAAATTGATTGTGATGTTATTTGTAACTCAATGCTTGTACTTAGGAGTCCAGATGGGAAAAGAAGATGTCTCCCACGCCTATATGCGAAATCTAACATGTCTTCTAGAGTTTTAGAAGAATGAGTTCATTTTTGCCATCTGGGGTCTTCTTAAAAGTGCAGGATTATATGTAACATCATTGAAGTGCATCCCCTGGGAGTGGGAGTGGACTGCTTCTTTAGTCTTTAGCGAAATCTAAAGAGAAAGCAGGAACAATTTCTCAAAAGTGAATTTAGGAGAAACACATCAACAAAAAAGTGGAGCTCAGAAAACCTACAAAAACTATGAACTGGCAAAATATTTTCCTAGAATCCTTTAGAAGAAGGTAGAGCTTGTGATGATTCCTTGAACCCCAGAGAAGAGAAAAACCAGGCAATGCGAGGGATGGGTATCCTGGGCCATGATACTTATCCCTCAGATTTGGCAGGTTTCACACATGGAAAAATGTCCCAGACATAAGCGAGTTGTACATCGGAGAAAGTGAGTTCAAGGTAGATAAGCTTTACCCTGTCTCCTGGGTCTCTTTCATTGAGTTCAAACCTACCACTGTCCACAGAAACAGAGCATGGGTCTGCAATTTTCTATTCAAATAAAGTTTGGGTATTACTCTAAAAGCAACAAGACATGAAGTTGACAAGATCAAACTTTATTAAACTTTAAATTTCTACATAGTAAACAACCAACAGAACCAGAGAAAATGCCTGTAAACTATTTATCTGAAAAGGCCGGGGGGTAAAACCAAAATATACAAGGAACTAAAGACAACTTCCAACAGAAAAACCCCTCAAACAATCACAGAATATGAACAAATGACATCAATAGGCAGTTTTCAAATGTGTACAGATACAGGAAAAATTCCTCAACTCTAGGAATTTTAAGGAAATGAAAATTAGAATTACATTGAATATATCATCCCAGTTAGCTATGCCAAAAATAAGATGAAATACTATAGACATCTCAGAACAAAAGAAACTTGTGCATTTTTTGGTGGGAATGTTAATTAATGCAGCTATTTTGAAAAACAACATGGATGTTTCTCAATATACATATTGAGACTGACATCATTTTCAGATTCCACTGCTGGAGAGTTAAAGACATCTGTACCTGTAGGCTGCTTGTAGCATTCCTACCAATAAGCCAAATGTAGAGTACAATTAAGTGTTGGGTAAATGAGTGGTTACAGAAGTGTGTGTGTGTGTGTGTGTGTGTGTGTGTGTGTGTGTAAAATAAAGTGCTATCTAGTGACTAAAAAGCAGAAATATGACTAAACTGGAGGACAGTGTGTTAAAATGAATAAGACACACACAGAAAGACAATGCACACAGAGGTAAGAAGAGTTATGGAAATAAAGTAACAGTAAAATGGTGGATATTAGAGACTGGGAAGAGTCTAGAGTGTTGAGTAGAAAAAAGATGGGACAAGTAGAAGGGAACAGTTGTTTGTAGAAATACCTTCTCATGCTCTATAACACAGTGAGATGATTGAGGGATGCCAATTAATTACACATTTCAAAACAGCAAGTAGGATGTTAAAGCTCTCTACTGCAAAGAAATTATAAATATTTGGTTTTGGATGTACCAGTTGCCCCAATCTGATCGTGATGCATTGCAGTGAATTGTTACAGTATATTCCTTGTATATATTCATGTGTCCATTAAAGAAATAAAAAATACACCCAAAACATCAGTGACTTTTCTTTTTCTGAAAGTATATTTATTTTACTGAGCGGTGGTTGTGATTGCCTTTAATCCCAGCCCTAGGGAGTCTGAGGCAGACAGATCTCTGAGTCTGAGGCCAACCTAGTCTACAAAAGCTAGTTCCAGGAGAGGCTCCAAAGCTACAGAGAAACCCTGTCTTGGAAAAAGCAAGCAAGCAAGCAGGCAGCCAGGCAGGGATGGAGGGAGAGAGGGAGGGAGGGAGGGAGGGAGGGAGGGAGGGAGGGAGAGGAAGGAAGGAAGGAAGGAAGGAAGGAAGGAAGGAAGGAAGAAAGAAAGAAAGAAAGGAAAGAAAGAAAGAAAAGAGTATATTTATTTTTATTTTATGTTAATGATTATCTGCCTGACAGTTTGTATGTGTGTTACGTCACCTCACAAACCAAGAAAGAGAAGGTATCAGTGAAGACAAACTATTATGACCTGTATCTATGAAGATGTTCAGAGGAAACCCACCACTTTGTATCCTAAGCTAAAATTTAATTTAATAAAAGGTAGATAGGAACACTTGATTATGATAAACCTGTATACTTTTACCAATATTTAAAAAATAAATTCTTTTTCTATTCATTATGAAGCTCCAACTTCCCTTATAATTATCTTCCTTTTCATTCTAGAAACTGTTTTCCACTCATCAAGAATGGAGCTAGCAAAACTCCTTTTGTTTTTCCCCCATTGGATGACTTTTTTGTTCTAGCTTCACAGTTAAAGATTGTTTACCAGTTGGTATGTTGTTATAGCCATGAGAGACCTTGTCTCAAGGCAATGAGATGGAGAATGATAGATAAATCCCCTCAACATCTGCTTTGACTTCAGGTGGGCTGGCATGTGTGCATACATATAACACACACACACACACACACACACACACACACACACACACACATGCTTTCTCTCTTTCTCTCTTATATATACACACTCACTCTATCTCACACACATACACACTCACATACACACTCTCATTCACTCTCTCCCATACACAAATCTCATACTCACTTTTTCTCACATACACAGAGTCACTCATTCTCTCTCTACACACTTATACTCAGGAAGAAAAACTCAAACAAACTTGATGGTCTTTGATGTTGACTTAAAAACATGAAGGTAAAAGTCAAAGAAATATCAATTATCAGTGATGGAGGTTCCGCATTTAAGATACGTTCTTCACTGTTTGCTGTTTATTATTTTGTTGATCTTTGCCATTTTGTGGGATAAGATAGAATCTCAAAGTTGTTTTTTTTATTTCACAATTTGCTATTGATAATGAACATAAATTGAAATATTTCTTAACCATTATTATTTTTTTATTTTGAGAACTCTCTTTAGAACCCAAGCCCAGTATTTTCATTTTGTGTGTGTATGTGTGTGTGTTTTGTTTTGTCTGGTTTAAAATTATTTATATATTCTATATATTGATGTGGAATTCCCCTATGTAGGTTGTAAATATGTTTTATTGCCATTGGCTAATAAAGAATCTGCTTTGACCTATGGCAGGGCAGAATAGAGCTAGGTAGGGAAACTATACTGCATGCAACAAGAAAGAAGACAGAGTCAAACAGATGCCATGTAGCTGCCGATGGACAAAGATGCCGGACACTTACCGGTTGGCCACAGCCTCTTCATGATACATAGATGAATAGAAATGGGTTATTTAAGATATAAGATCTAGCTAGAAAGATGCCTGAGCAAAGGGCAAACAGTGTTAAAATTAATGTAGTTTCAGTGTGATTATTTGGGTCTGGGCAGCCAGAAAACCAACACACGGTGTCTTTTTTAAATATATTAATCCTCTATAAGATGGGCAGCTAGCAAAGATTCTTTCTCATTCTGTGTGCTTCTTTATTCAATGACTGTTTCTTTAGCTATATAGAATCTTCTTAGTTTCATGAAGTCTCACTTACCGATTGCTGGTCTCAATTTCTTGGTTAATGAGGTCCTATTCAGAAACTCCATTCTTACACCCACATTATGTAGACTATACCCTATATTTTCTTCTAATATCTTCAGGTTTCACATTTAGGTCTTTGAGACACTTGAAATTATTGCTAGGTGATAGAAGCTGTTCTAACTTTGTTATACATGTGAACATCCAGTTTCCCAGATCTGTTTGTTAAATATGCTATCCTGTATTTGGTGTATGTTTTTGGCAGCTTTATTGAACTGAATAGCTATAGTATACATATGTGTAGTCATGTTTGGGTTTTCATGTCTATTGGCCTTGATGTCTATTTTTGTGTCTGCATTATATTTGCTTTTATTACTCTTGCTCTAATACACCTGGAAGCCTAGAATGTCATTCTTTCTGACCTAGCTCTTTTTGTAAGGGCTATTTTAGGTATTTGGGGTCCATTGTTATTCGATATGAATTTTAGGATAATTTTTTATTACTGTGAAGAATGTCAGATTTTCACTGGAACTGCATTGAATCTGCAAAAGGCTATTGGTTAGAACATTCATTTCTGTAGCTTCCATTCTACCAATCAATAAGCATGGAATGTCTTCATTTTCTAGTGTTCTCTCAAAATTCCTTCAAAAATTTCAATATTTCACCTATTTGGTTAGGTTTATTACTAGACATTTCCTTTTTTGAGACTATTTTGATGGAGATGTGCAAATTATCTCTTTCTCTGCACGTTTGTTGTATGTATATAGGAATTCAATCCCTGTATAGGTATAAAAACTGCATAAAGAAAACATAGGAAGTACCAATATAGAATACAGGTATAGAAAAGGACCTTCTGTCTGATGTGGGGTTGGTGAAGATCATCTCCTAATCAGTAGGTTGCCTTTTTGTCTTAATGACAGTGTCATTTGCTTTACAGAAGCTTTTCAGTCTCAGGAGGTTCCATTTATTCATTGTTGCTCTTATTGTCTGTGCTTCTGGGGTTATACATAGGAAGTGGCCTCCTGTGCCCATAAATTGAAGGCTACTTCCCACTTTGTCTTCTGTTAGGCTCAGTGTGATAGGATTTATATTGAGGACTTTATGCATTTGGACCTGAGTTTTGTGCATGGTGATAGATATGGTTCTATTTTCATTCTTCTACAGGTTGACATCCAGATATGCTAGCACCAATTGTATACTTTTAGCTCCTTTGTCAAAAATATGGTGTTCATAGGTTTATGGATTAATATTCAGCTCTTCAATTCGATTCCATTGGTCAACATCTCTGTTTTTATGCCTATACCAAGCTGTTTTTATTACTGTAGCTCTGTAATAGTATTTGAAGTCAGGGATGGTAATGCCTCCAGAAGTACCTTTGTTGTATAAGATTGTTTTGGCTATCCTGGGTTTTTTGTTTTTCATATAAAGTTGATTATTATTATCTTACTGTCTGTGAAGAATTTTGTTGGGATTTTAATGGGGATTTCATTGAATCTATAGATTGCTTTTGGTAGAATTGTCCTTTTTACCATGTTGATCTCCAAAATATTTAAAGAACTCAAGAAACTAGACATTAAAATTCTGAATAACCCAATTAAAAAGTGGGGTACTGAACTGAACAGGGAATTCTCATCAGAAGAAGTTCAAATGGCCAAAAGATACTTAAGGTCATGTTCAACTTCCTTAGTAATCAAGGAAATGCAAATCAAAACAGCCATGAGATACCACCTTACACCTGTCAGAATGGCTAAAATCAAAAACACCAATGACAGCCTATGTTGGAGAGGATGTGGAGTAAGGGGAACACTCATCCATTGTTGGTGGGAATGCAAATTTTTGCAGGCACTGTGGAAATCAGTATGGCAGTTTCTCAGGAAACTGGGAATCAACCTACCTCAGGACCCAGAAATTCCACTCTTGGGAATATACCCAAGAGATGCCCAATCATGCTACAAAAGCATTTGTTCAACTATGTTCGTAGCAGCACTATTTGTAATAGCCAGAACCTGGAAACAATCTGGGTGCCCCTCAATGGAAGAATGGATAAAGAAGGTGTGGCACATATACACATTAGAGTTCTACTCAGAATAAAAAACAATGACATCTTGAATTTTCCTTGCAATGGATGTAAATAGAAAACACTTTACTGAGTGAGATAACTGAGACCCAAAAAGATGAATATGGTATGTACTCACTCATTTGTATATTTTAGTCATAAACAAAGGACATTGAGCCTATAGTTTTTGATCCTAAAGAAACTAAATAATAAGGTAAACCCAAAGAAAAACATAGATTTATTCTCCTGGAAATTGGAAGTAGACAAGATTGCTGAGCAAAAGTTGGGAGCATGGGGTAGGGATGGGGCAGGGGGAAGGGGAAAGGGAGAGAGAGAAGGGAGAAGGGGAGGATTAGAGAGGGCTTGGGGGAATGGGATAGCTGAGATGGAGGAAGCGTGGATATGGGAGCAGGGAAGCAGATATCTTAATTAAGGGAACCTTTTGAGGGTTGGTAAGAGACTTGGCTCTAGAGGGGTTCCAAGGTGTCCAAGGGGATGTCTCCAGCTAGGTCCTTGGGCAGCAGAGGAGAGGGTCCCTGAACTGGCCTTGTCCCATAGCCACACTGATGAATATCTTGCATATCACCATAGAACCTACATCTGGCAATGAATGGAGATAGAGACCAAGACCAAATTGGGGCACTGGACTGAGCTCCCAAGGTCCAGATGATGAGCAGAAGGAGGGAGAAGATGAGCAAGGAAGTCAGGACAGAGAGGGGTGTGTCTACCCACTGAGACGGTGTGACTAATCTAATGGGAGCTCACAAAGGCCAGCTGGATTGGGACTGAATGAGCATGTGATCAAACCGGACTCTCTGTAGGTGGCTGACAATGGGGGCTGACTGAAAAGCCAATGATAATGGCACTGGGATTTGATTCTCCTGAATGGACTAGCTTTTCGGGAGCCTAGTCTATTTGGATGCACACCTTACTAGACCTGTATGTAGAAGGGAGGGCCTTGGAGTTCCCACAGGGCAGGGTACCCTGACTTCTCTTAGGACTAGAGAGGGAGGGGTCAGGAGGAGTAGGGGGAGTGGGAGGGAAATGGGAGGAGGGGAGGAGGTGGAAATTTTTAATAAATAAATAATAATAACAAAGAAAAAGACTTTTTGAACAGGACTCCATTTGCCTGGGAATTGAGGTCAACAATCCAAAAGTGGGACTTCATAAGCCTAAAACTCTTCTGCACAGGTAAAGAGCACAATCAATTGAATGAAGAGGAGGGCAAGGTGACTGTAAACTACTCTGGCCACCTTAGAAAGCAGTTTGAGGAACTCCAAAGCTACAAATAAATCTTCCATCTGAGATAGTTTTATGACTTCTCAGTATATTGCCAAAGGACTCCACAGAGTACTCCACAGTATTGCTTAGCCATCTTCATTGCTGCACTATTCGCAATAGTCAGAAATGGAAATAGCCTTAATTACTTTCAACTGATACACAAACAATGAACATTTATTCGTGTTTATTATGAAATACTATCCATCTTCATAAAAGTTAAAATTGTATAATTTATAGATAAATAGATGAGATTTTAAAAGGATCATATTGAGCGAGAAAACCTAGGCCCAGAAAGACAAATACCATCTGTTATTCCTACCTTCAAATTATTATATACAAGTGTGGACCTCACCCTTGCCAAAAAAATATCTATGCAACAGAGACTCTTACAAAAAACACAGCATATCAAAATGCATGCTTCTCCTGGGAAGAGCTTCCCAGCTTCCCTACCAAAAGGCTAGCCTTCATTTCATATATCTGCAAGTAACATTGTATAGACTGAGTAGATTGTATTCATGTTTTTCTCCCGCACACACACATACAAAACAGCAGCAATTAAAGAAAAAAAGGACATGAGTTGAGAGACAGCCCGGTGAGCAAATGTGCCATGGTACATGTGCCCATCTAGCCTTCCTCCAAAAATTAAAGAAAGAACTTTTTAAAAGCATTTTAATTATCTTACTGGAGTGGCTTTAGCACAATCAAGGTAAACATAGAGATGCACTTGAACCCTTATTTTTTCATGCAAATCTTTGTACAACTAATAGTCCAGTAAGTATACATCTTGGTATATTTACTTTAGGGTATTTTCAATTAAAGGCTGTTTTGGGGCATCACCTCGGTTTTACTGGGTTTGATCAGGAGTCTAGGCAGTTTTCCTGAGGGTGGTCACATGCTGAGCGTGGTCACACACTTCAGTTTTATAGGTTTCAGACTGATACTAAAGACAGTCATGAGCAGACTTTCCTGTGGTAGGAACCGGTTCATTACTAAAGAAAATCTACTCCAATGCAATGCTTTTCTTATTCCACCACACACAATTTAATTAATTACCAATTGAGGGAGGGGTGCAAAAGCAAGATTACATATTTTTAACATTAGATGTTTTTCTCCTAATAATTTTATCAATAAAAAAATATGATTCTACAGTTGTATTTCAGTGTCAATAACAGCGCAGGTTCCACAGTCTGTACCTGAGATGACTATAAAGAGGGTTGCAAGACCTGTAAGGCCTCCCATTCTTTATTTATTTTAGTAGTCTTCCACATCACCAGCACGTATGGCAACCAGTGCTTTCTCATAGGGCAATGAAGCAAAATTCTGAAAATTAAATAATACAGGCAGTTGAAATCAAATCTCTCCATGGTTCAAAAAATCAACTGCAATTCTTTTAATCATGGTATGTAAGATTTGTGGACTGTTAGTCTTCACAAAATGATTTATTTTTCTGTCTAAAGATTTTCTGAGCCATATTCAAGGTGAAACTTATTAAAAATAATGCTATTTATATTCAGTACAATATGTTTTATGTAAAACTGGTGAAACTTTAATGTTCATTTATGAGCACAATAAAATGATAAAATGAATCTTTTCTTCAGCTTTCCTGTGTTACCCTGGTGTAGGACTGTGGTCTGTATTCTGTCAGTTATATTTTAAATAAATGCTGATTGGACAGTAGTCAGGCAGGAAGTATGGGCAGGACAACCAGGCAGGAAGTAGAAGTGGGTCAATGAGAACAGGAGAATTCTTGGAAGAAGGAAGTCCACTCCTCTGCAGTCTTGACCAGATCACAGAAGAAGCAAGATGTGACTGCCCTGCTGAATAAGGTACTGAGCCACATGGTTAAAACAGATAAGAATAATGGACTAATAAAAGTTATAAGAATTAATAGGAAGCATGAGCTAATGGCCAATCAATTTATAACAATTGTAGACCTCTGTGTGATTTCTTTGGGACCTAATGATTGCAGGAACCAGGCAGGACAGAAAACTAACAACAGTACCCAAATATTAATATATTAATTGATGGATTCTGGACATTGTCAATGTGTTTCAAAAGATACAAAAACATTTATACTCTTTAATTCAGGAATATAAAGAAATGCAATTTAAAAATTTATGGATGAGCACAGGGAACTATAAACACATGCATCATAATGTTATGGTGTAGGAGGTTCTTCTATTCATGTGTTGCTGTCATTGGCTAATGAATAAAGAAACTGCTTTGGGCCTGATAGGGCAGGACTTAGGTAGGGGGAGAAGACAGAACTGAATGCTGGGAAGGAGGGCAGAGTGGAAGACGCCATGGATCTTCTGCCTGAGACAAATGCTGGTTAGAATCTTGCCAGTAAGCCACAGTCACGTGATGATACACAGATTAATAGAAATGGGTTAATTAACTTCCTATTAGTGAATAAGAAGTTCGAGTTAATGGCCATGCATTGTTTTAATTAATATAGTTTCTGTGTGGTTATTTTGTGTGTAAGCTAGCTGGGTGGCTGAGACAAACAAAGGCTTCTGCTCTTTGTAACAATTGGCAACTTCAATGTAGTCAACTAACTCCATGTAAACCCTGAGAGGGCTTAAAAAGGAATTTTAGACACAAATATAGAGTTTAACACAGCTGCTTTTTGCTGTTTGCTGGCAGGGTGTCATGGAGAAATTTTCCTGACTCAGCAGTAGCAACAGGAAAAAAAAGTTGCACCAATTTAAAAGGAGGCTTCCTGGGCCCTGGCCCTGTGCATACTCCAGCTATGGAGAATTTTTGGGCCGGGTGCTTGTGTGCCCACTCAGGATCAGGAGGAAATTAACTGAGACCATGTCCATGGCTTGGCTCATCCTGCCTGGACAGGTGGCAAGAGCAGGTTTACTAGGCTTGGGCAGGCCCGAGAGCATGACAGATTCCCACCGACATAAAGAGAAATGTTTCCAGGCTATGTAGTGCTCTGCGTGGCAGATTTGCTATAACTCAGATAAAAAGGGTTTATGTACTGCATGCTTATTCTTGAGGTTGGACTGTTGAGTGTGCCTCCTGCTGGTAGCCCCAGAGCCAGCACTAGTGGTGCTTCTAACATTTTCAAATTGAAGAGAGGTGGAGACAACATCCAGTGCAGCTACAACCAAGATGCTTAGATTTTAAAAGCTCTTCTAGACAGTATAAAATTACAGACAATGCAATAAGAGAAATTCAGACATAAAAGACCTCTAAGTGGATCACAGTGTTGGATAAAAGTATGTAGACTTGGGAGAGAGAAGAGAAAGAGTATAAAGAATCATAAAATAAAGTTAATGCTTAAAAAAGTGTTAAGTCTTTAAAGAGACAGAGTACAGATAGTCATAGATTAAAAGAAGTAAAGAAGAATACTCTAATTAACCCAATTAAAAAATGGGGTGCTGATCTGAACAGAGAATTCTCAACAGAAGAACTTCGAATGGCCAAAAGACACTTAAGGTCATGCTCAACATCCTTAGAGATCAGGGAAATGCAAATCAAAACAACTTTGAGATATCATCTTACACCTGTCAGAATACCTAAACTGAAAAACACCAATGATAGCCTATGCTGGAGAGGATGTGGAGAGAGGGGAACTCTCATCCATTGTTGGTGGGAATGCAAACTGGTGCAGCCACTGTGGAAATCAGTGTGGCGGTTTCTCAGGAAACTGGGAGTCAACCTACCTCAAGACCCAGCAATTCCACTCTTGGAAATATACCCAAGAGATGCCCTATCATACCACAAAAGCATTTGTTCAGCTATGTTCGTAGCAGCACTATTTGTAATAGCCAGAACCTGGAAACAACCTAGGTGCCCCTCAATAGAAGAATGGTTAAAGAAGGTGTGGAACATATATACATTAAAGTTTTACTCAGCGGTAAAAAACAATGACATCTTGAATTTTGCATGCAAATGGATGGGCATAGAAAACACTTTACTGAGTGAGGTAAGCCAGACCATAAAAGAAGAATATGGTATGTATTCACTCATAAGGGGATTCTAGCCATAATTAAAGGTCTTTGAGCCTATTAATCGTGATCCTAGAGAAGCTAAATAAGAAGGTGAACCTGAAGAAAATCATGTAGTTATCCTCCTGGAGATCGGAAATAGACAAGAGTCCCAGGTAACCTCGGTTGCATGCGGGGGTGGGAGGGTTGTTGGAAGGGGAGAGGGTTAGAGAGAAGGGAGTAGGGGAGGAATGGGGAAAGCTGGGGGACTGGGATTGGGGAGAGGGAAGAAGGATGGATATGGCATCAGGGAAGAATATATTTCAACTAAGGGAGTCATTTTAGGGTTTACAAGAGACTTGATTATAAATGGGATCCCAGGTCCAAGGAGAGACCCCCAGATTGTTCTCTGGACAGAGGAGAGGGTACCTGAACCAGTCTTGGCCCATAACCATACTGATGAATATTTTGCTTATCACCATAGAACCTTCATCTGGCGATGGATGGAGATAGAGACAGAGACCCACATTGGAAAACTGGACTTAACTCCCTAGGTCCAAACGAGAAGCAGAAGGAAAGAGAACGTGAGCAAAGAAGGCAAGACCAGAGGGAACCTTGATCCGATGATGGATGGCAATACAGATGGAGACCCACATTGGAGCACCGGACTGAGCCCCCCAAGGTCCAAATGACGAACAGAAGGAGGAAGAACATGAAAAAGGAAATCAGGACCACGAGGGGTGAGATCACCCACTGATGCAAGGGGACTGATCTAATGAGAGTTCACCAAGGCCAGTTGGACTGGGACTGAACGAGCACGTGATCCAACCAGATTCACTGAATGTGGCCGGATTCTCTGAATGTGGCTGGCCCGGAGTCTTTCTGAAAAGCCATCAACAATGACACTGGGACTTGTTTCCTCTGCATATACTGGATTTCTGGGATCCAGTCTGTTTGGATGCTCACCTTCCTGGACCTGGAGGAAGGGGGGAGGAACTTGGACTTCCCACAGGGCAGGAAACAATGACTGCTCTAGGGGATGGAGAGGGAGGAGGAGAGGGAGTGAGGGGAGTGGGAGGGTGTTGGGAAGTGGGGCGGAAATGGAAACTTTTATAATTTAATAAACTTTGGAAAAAAATGGAAAATTCACAGAGAGTCTGGATTTTGTATAATATTGTCTTGCCTTTGAGTTTTTTGACTGTGAAGGAGCTAAGTACAGAGAGACATTTTATTGTATGGGCTGCTAAGCTAAATCAGCATGTATATTATATACATATTTTGACTTCAGAATTTGTGTTCACGGATATGATGCTTTGGTAAAGAGGTCTTCTTTTGTTTTTACAGAAGATGAGGACCTGTGGATTACCTCCAGGCAATTATAGTTTCAAGGGCCAAGGCCTCCTGAAAGGTTCTGTAAACACCCTCAAAAAATTTCTTTACCCAACTGCTGACTGAGATGAACCTAGCATGCAGGATACACCATAAAAGACCTGAATAAGAGTACCCCCAATCACTAGGAAGTAGTTTGGACAGAACTGCACCCATATTTCCAAATATTGTTAATAAATGTTTGTTTATATTTAAGTGGGGATATGATATATATATATATAAATAATTTGCATTGATATAAATCTTGATTTATTGATACAAATTTAAGGTTAATTTTGTTTTCTGTATATGTTTTTCTGATCTTGATTAAGGTATTGTGATTGTGTAGCTCATTTAAAAATGTAATGTATAATTAAAAAATATAGGTTAATAGATAATCATCTATAATAGTCAAGTTTGTAGTCATGTTAGTTAGATTTTTTAGATGTGCATAGATATATTTCAGATAGGCATTTTTCATATCTTTCAAAGACTACAGAATATGGCATTTAAAATGTTTTAATAACTTAGGACTTTTTATGACAATGATACACATTTGCTCTTGGCAGCACCAGCTACTTCAAGAGGAAGATGGGCATTGAAGAGACTTCTTATGGAGTTTGCTAACCATTTGGTCAAGAAACTGCTCTTGCCTAGACTGCTTCACTGAACATGCAGTACCCACAGAGAGATGACTGCTGAACTTGCCTAAAGGTGAGATGGTCCTTTGGGGTTCCTGCTTCATGAAAGAGTCTGCAAGACATTCTGTAGGACACAGAATAAAGTGACTGAACTTTGAAATTTCCTGCTTCATGGAAAAGTCTGCTGGATACTATGGGCCTGTAGGCTAAAAATGGATGCCCCAATGGCACAGAAGAACTTTGAGTGACGGCACAGGCAGTGAGATATCTCTGTCAATTCTAGAGTTTTGGAAGTTTCTTACAATGTGCTTCCTGTTTACTTAGGTAATATATCCTTTTGGACTCTTTCATGGAGTTGAAGAATAGACAGTTATTATTATAGTTTTCCTTAGTTATGATAAAAGATAAAATAAATATAAATATTGTAACTGTAGTTTTTGCTTGATACCTATTTTGTTATATGTAATTTTACTATGTTAAAATTAAAACCTTCCTTTCTTTTTTAAACAGAAAAGGGACAATGGTGTAGGAGGTTCTTCTGTTCATGTGTTGCTTTCATTGGCTAATGAATAAAGAAACTGCTTTGGGCCTGATAGAGCAGGACGTAGGTAGGGGGAGAAGACAAAACTTGATGCTGGGAAGAAGGACAGAGTGGGAGATTCTTTGAATCTTCTGCCTGAGATGGACGCTGGTTGGAATCTTGCCGGTAAGCCACAGTCACTTGGCAATACACAGATTAATAGAAATGGGTTAAATTAAGATGTAAGAATTAGTGAATAAGAAGTTAGAGCTAATGGCCAAGCATTGTTTTAATTAATATAGTTTCTGCAAGGTTATTTTGGGTGTAAACTAGCTGTGTGACCAGGCCAAACAAAGGCTCCTGGTCTTTGTAATAATGTTACATAGCAATGAAACATTATTAGTGGATATATAAAGCCTATGTTGATGCTCAATTTAGTTTCTTTGCTTGTTTGTGTTTTGAGACAAGGTTTCAAGGAGCCTGTCCTTGTCTCTACTTGTTTTTAAACTGAGGGTTGACATGAAGTCTTTATTTTTCTGCCACAACCTCATGAGTTCTAATGTGAAGGTTGCAGCTATAAATACAGGGGAAGGGCCACATCCACATGGTCCTGTGTATTCATGTGAGAACTGAAACCTTGAAGAACAGTCATAGGGAGTGAGTATTAAAATCAAAGAAGGAAAGATTTTACTTTCAAGGTGCAATGACTTCGCAGGTTAAGATTTATTTGTTAAAGCACTGAACGCTGTGTCTGAATTCTTAAAGTCAACCACCCTTGTCAGATAGGTAGCTTTCTAGATCCCAACATCAAATTGCTTAAATTAAAGCTTTTATTTATGGTCCAGAAAGAATAAAATATGAGGTTAAGCCAAACATGAAGCGAAAGCTTACTTTGATATCATGAAACAAGAATTTCCCAAATCTCTCTTTAGAACATTTTTATATGGTCATTAGGTCTATTTTACTTCTGGCAATTAGAATCCAGATGACAGTTTTACTATGGAAGCTGAAGTCCTAATAGTTGAAGAAAGGTGGGTAGAGAAAATAGCACTTTAAATGTCTGTCCCACATCCTTTGCAGTAGCACTTTGCTTGCAGGTCTACATGCCTCCAAAACCACAGCTGGGGATGTCTGAGGCCTAGCTACACAGATGGTTCAAATGTCTTTAAACAGAATAGTGGAGATATCTGGTGGTCAGTCAGCATAATCTGCTTTTATTTCAGAATTTTTTGAGTGTCTATGAAAAAAATATCAACAAAAGTAATTTTTGATTTGAAGTTATTAAAATAAATTATCTGAGCAAGTTTTCAATTTTAAAATGTAGGTCATTTGAAGTTTCTTTATTACAAACAAAGTTTCAGGGGAATAAAAACAGATTGCTGACAATTGTTTGCTATGCCAGCTCCTCATATAAGAATTTTGGATTACTTATATGTAATCAACTTTAGCTACAAACTATTTGTCAATCTAAGAACATTTTTTTCTGCCTCGAACATATAGGGTTATGATTTAATTTGTAAGTCATTAGAATGAATTTTACCAAATCAGAGCATAGCTGGAATTAGAATAACTTATTATTTGCCCAGGGTAATTCACAGGGGAATTTTAGTCTGGTGTCACAGTCATGGCTCACTGGAGAGGAATTGTTGAATTATAGTAGAGCTTCGCTCAAGATACTATTTTGCACAAAGCAAAGAAGCTATGAACAATAATTTTTCTCTTGAGTTCTGAGGCTATGTAAATTTTTATGCATAAGCTAACTCCTATGTCCAAGACACATAATAAAAATATTCTTAACTATTAGCATAATTCCCCAATATGCTGGAAAATATCAAGAAGTTGGCCTGTAAAATATCTTTGGTAATATTTTACTTACATGCATAAAAATGTCATACTTAACCTGCTCTTTTGTACAAATAATACATACTAATGAGAAATAAATTGCTTTAAGAATAGCACTTTCTGATCATTGAAATTGTATATTTTGCTCAAATCACTATACTTTTGCATTTAGTGAGAGTATCTTTATTTCATGGGTATGATATATGTATGTAAGATATTTTCTTTAAACTTTTATTACATTATTTGTGTGTTCACGTATGTCTGTATGTATGCATGTGTGCATGTTTCTTTATGTATGTGTGAGTTTGTGTGTGTTGTGTGTGTACGTATGTTGACTTGTATGTGCATGTGTGCATTTTTATAGGTGTATACATGAGTGTGTTTCTGTGAATCTGTATGTGTATGTATATTGTGTATATGTGTGGTCATGTGTGCATATGTATGTGTAAATGTTTTGGTTTCTATGTGTAAATGTTTTGGTTTCTATGTATATGTGTGTTGATTTATGTGTGTATGTGTTTTTATGAGTATATATGTGTGCAGGTGTGTTGGTTGGTATGTGTGTGTATGTGTTGTGTTTATGCATGTGCACATGTGTGTGTGCATGTGTGTGTGTGTATGTGTACCGCAGTGTATCTTTGGAGGTCAGAGGTCAACTTGTTGGAGTTGTTCCTTGAACCATGTGGGTGGCAGGAATTGAACTCAGGTTGTCAGGCTTGGAGGTAAGAGCCATCTCAGATGAGGGCACTGAGCTATGTCCCTAGTCCATCCTTTTTCTTCTTTAAGACAATATCAGAACATGATGAAGACTGGGTCCCTTATCTGATGAGCTTAAGTGTTTGTGTCCTTAAACTGGACTGTTACAGGGTGTGCAACTGAATCCCACACCAGAACATGAATTACAGTGTGTGCTATTGAACATCATACCAAGGCATGGATAATACTATCAGTTATTTACAAAAAACAGGTCTAGACTTTATTGTTGTTTAATGATATTTTATAGTATTTTTGACATATAGTACTTGTACACTAAAAAAGTAGTATTTTGTTTCCAAATTTCAAAAATTATAACTGGTCTTTTTTTTGGCTGAGAGTTTACATTATTTTGGTATTTTATGCCATATATTTTGTGCTTACATACATGTGAAGTAGGGTCTTAGAATATGTCCAAATGTATGTGGATTATCCATTTATATAAATGTTCAGACTCTAAACTGCATGAAGGAAATTCACCCTGAAGTCCCAATGTTTTATGTGCTTATGCTGTATGACTCATATGTCACATATGTCTTATGTGACATATCTGTATTTAATAAATTTTGCTTTGGTGTTTAACTAACTTCTTTTTACATGAACGCAATTTCTTTGAATTAAAAATAATATATGTTAATTTTAGATGAATTTTAAGACTTGTGTTATACTTACATGGCTTGCCCTGTATCATTTATACGCAAAATAGCTTGCTTTCTCCTGGTCACAGTGAACTAGAGAGGTAGAGAACAAGGAAGATATTTGAATAATATGTAATTCTTCAGAAGTTGAGAAATAGAATAAATAGAACACTTTTATAATCGGCCAAAATCATGGCATTGAATTACAATTTCAAATTTTAGAATAATGGTAGCCTTAGCCATACTTTACTAAAAAATATACACTGTCAACTCTGTATTTTAAAATGACAAATGATCTTAACTAAACATAAGACCATTATTATTAATTTTAAAAAATATGGTGCTAAACTGGGAAGTGGTGGCACATGCCTTTAATGCCAGCACTAGGGAGGCAGATGCAGGCAGATTTCTGTGAGGTCGAGGTCAACCTGGTCTACAAGAGCTAATTTCATTTGGACATGCTCCAAATGTAGAGATAAACCTTGTCTTGAAAAACATATACACAAAAATGGTGTGTGTTAAATATTAAAAAGCTAACACATACAATATATTTATGTTCCTGATTGCCGCCTATTCATGTAGTCTTTAAAACTGGTCTAGACCAGGAGCTCTTTGAGTGGCATCAGATTCCTTACAGATTTGTAACCAGATGAGACATCCTTTAAGGAGAAGCTGTAACAAATGTAAAGTGTTCTTCTCCAGTTTTGGATATTATTTGACTAAGCTTACCGTGGATTTAAATAGCCTGGAGCCTCCCCAACAGATGTCCCTGTGGTATCCGTTGAGACTGTAGACCATCAAATAGTCATGTTTGAAAAAGTACATAGATTCATTACATACATAAGTAACAAATGAGGCGCTATATTGTTTCTTCCAAATAAAATCTTATTAGCTTTTCTTTAAGTAATTGTTTTGATTATGAGACCATATCTTCATCTTTTTCTTACTTTCAGTACAGAGAGGAGTAAACCTAATAACTAACCTTAAGTCTCTACTAGAAGGCAAGTTCCCAGGGGGCTTGGACATCTGTTGCTATTTTTATTTTGTTGCTTTGATATTCTACCTCAGGTACCCAATTAGAGACTAGTAACCAATCATTCAATATTGATTGATGGAATGAACCAGCTAAGTCTTTCCTGGTGTTCCTGATGTCCGCCCTCTGTTCCCCTCATATCCACTGTTTGGGCTGCTTTGAGTATTCAATGATTTAAGTTCTATTCTAACTCTGTTGCTAATTAGCTGACATGCGATGAATGCCTATTAAATCTATTGGGAATTTGACAGAACATAAATGTATTTCTTCCTCAGAAGCATTCTTACTGAAAACCAACTCCATCACTCATCTTTTGGGGTCTCATAAAACCCACCAAATCATTTTCATTGGACATTTGCTTACTGGATAATTCATAAAAATACTGTGACCTCTCAACTCTGTGTCAAGACTTTCTTGGAATGGAAACTAATAAGTATTCGTCTTCTAAACCTATTACGGAGCATTTCACAATGACTCCTCACGTACCTTTCCTGAAGTGTGGATGGTAAGGCCACAGACTACTTTGTAAAACATGAACACTGGAATAGTCTCTATGAATTAGAGCAAAGGCCATTTCTATAGTGGGCTTATCATTTTAGATAACAGTCAGGAGGCAGGCTTCTGGGACTCACTGCTACTTCACAATTTAAGTTTTTTTGATAATATGATTTGTTCCTGAAAGCAAATTTATTAAAGACAGTAAAATAATAAAAATAATCAAAAGCAAAATTTGAAAATATCCTTTCTTCTTGGAGACAAGAATATAGTCACACTATTAGCATTTATCTGTTCCTGAAAAAGGGGTGGATGTCAATGATCCTATCATAGATTTAAACCTGTGACAAGTTGCTTCCTGAGACAGGGCCTTTGAGGATTCCCTTCTGTCATAGAAAAGTAGAGCCTATTTTAGGGAATTATGGTAATTCATTAATGTCTCCAGATTGCCATTGCAACAAACCACTAGCTCATGGACTTTTCTGGAGTTTATAGAACTTTCAAAAAATTTCATGGAGAAAAATGCTTTAAAAAACCTACTCACGCACACTTAATCCATTCAGAACTGGTCAGTATTGACTGTGGAATGCAAGGTCTGTTGTTCATTTTAAAACAATACAGCTTACCAATTGCAACCAGCAGCTCCTGGAAGTAGCCATCGTAACAGTCATTGATGGCGTCCACCAGACTTTGGCTAGAAATATTTTGAAATTTCTGGAAAAAGGTAAAAAAATGCATTCAATTCAAAAAAGATGTTCATAAATATCATAAACTTAAAGCATAAGTTTGTTTTATAATAATGGAAAGGAAAGGTGCAGAGTTTGGAGAAATTCAAGTGTAGGTTAATGTAACCATATCTCAAAGACCAATAGGTAGTACGGATATTTCATAAATCACAACATCTATAACAAAGACCTTGACTCAAGTCAGAGCACAGTAAGCTCAGTGGAGATTATTCAAGACACAATATAAAGTACCTGGTATAGGTAAATTTAAGAGTCTGTTTGTGAAAGCTTTGAGATTTAGTTATAAGAAAAAAATAATAAAAAAATAAATAATAAATAAATAATAAAATATTATTATTTTATTAATAATAATAATACTATTTATTTGACAAGTTTATCACTGTAACTGTTAGTTTTGACCTTATTTGTTTTTTGGCGAGCTTTGGTGTAATTTCATCCTTTTTTTCTCTCAGTGCTTTCACCACTGGGCTTCATGTAGTTTGTTTCTTTACCTTAGCTTCGTTAAAAATTGTTCTGACCTACACAACAATTCAACTTAATCATTCTGTCCAGCCCTACAATTCCTGTCTTCCACTTCCTGACTGAATATCTTTTTCATCACTTTCAAAAATTCTCTATAATGTCTTTATTCATTATTGTATAATAGTTTAATTTACTTTGATAGATCTGAAATTTATAAGACCTAAAGGCTTTGTCTCCTTTACTTTCTGATGATTCTGAATTGTCAGAAGTCATATTTGTCACATTGTAAGTAGCAAGGATCTCCTCACAGGTAAGGGAAAACATGCTTTTGGATGGCAGATGTTTTTTATTAATTTTTGTTGAGCTCTACATTTTTTTCCTAATCCCCTCCTTGTCTTTCCCCTTCCCTTCAACCTTCTCCCAAGGTGCCCAAGTTCCCAATTTACTCAGGAGATCTTGTCTTTTTCTACTTTCTATGTAGATTAGATCTATGTATGTCTCTCTTAGCGTCCTCATTGTTGTCTAGGTTCTCTGGAATTGTGATTTGTTGGCTGGTTTTCTTTGCTTTATGTTTGCTTTATGTTCACTTATGATTAAGTACAGATGATATTTGTCTTTCTGGGTTACCTCACTCAAAATAATATTTTCTAGCTTCATCTATTTTCCTGCAAAATTCAAGATGTCATTATTTTTTTCTGCTGTGTAGTACTCCATTGTGTATATGAACCACATTTTCCTTATCCATTCTTCAGTCGATGGGCATTTAGGTTTTTTACAGTTTCTGACTATGACAAAAAAATGCTACTATGATCATAGTTGAGCACATGTTCTTGTGGCACAATTGAGCATCCTTTGGATATATACCCCAAAGTGGTATTACTGGTTCTTGAGGAAGGTTGTTTCCTAATTTTCTGAGAAATCACCACACTGACATCCAAAGTGGCGCTACCAGCTTGTTTTTCCACCAGCAACGCATAGTGAAAATAGACCTATATCTATCACCACACACAAATCTCAAGTCAAGGATCAAAGACCTCAACATAAAGCCAGCCACACTGAACCTTGTAGAAGAGAAAGTGGGATGTACAGTTGAATGCATTGGCACGGGAGACGACTTCCTAAATATAACCCCAGCAGCACAGACACTGAGAGTAACAATTAATAAATTGGACCTCCTGAAACTAAAAAGCTTCTGTAAAGCAAAGGACACAGTCAACAGGACAAAATGACAGCCTACAGAATAGGAAAAGATCTTCACTAAGCCCACATCAGACAGAGGGCTGATCTCCAAAATATCCAAAGAACTCAATAAATTGGTCATCAAAAGAACAAATAATTCAAAAACAATGGAGTACAAACATAAACAGAGAACTCTCAACAGAGGACTCTAAAACAGCTAAAAGACACTTCAGGAAATGGTCAGCATCCTTAGTCTTCAAAACTACTCTACTAGTATCATTTTATTGAATTTGATTTTTATTGGTGTTTAATTTTTATTGCGGTAACCTCAGTGCTGTCCTGCTACTGCCTCCTATGTCAGGTTAAAGAGAGCACTCCTGAATTCATCTCTGAATCCTTTAAGAGTAAAATCATGAGTAGTCTTACACAAGCGTAACAATATGAGGCAATAAGAAAATAAAAAAAAAGTCTTAAAAAATCATATGGTCACTCACCAAGTGCTTAGGGAAGGGTCAGGGAGGGTCAGAGACGGTAATGGTATTCTCAAAAACAAATCAATGTCATGGATTTGGGAAAGTGAGGTTCCAAAAAACAGAAAATAACTCAACTCTCACAGTAAATAGAAACCTAATTTTTTAAAAATATAGCATAATGGCTCCTTCTTTCAAATGGAGTCAGGAAGGTTTCTCACTTATAGAATGAATGCATTTCTTAATGACATCAACATCATTTATATAGCTGAAGTTTTCACATTTAAAATTGAGTCGATAAAAAGGTAATGAATTATTGAGAGAGATACTTTGATTTTCTTCATTTTTTTAAGTAGATGAGAAGAATAAATCTACAAAGACAAATGGATATTTAAAAGAGGCTTTGATACTTATTGGACTTAAATCAAATCTAACAGTTTTCTTTTTCAGTTTTCTTTTCGCCCAGTTATGGATGGACTTGATGAGGAAATGCTTAACTCTGAAGCATCGTGGTCTCTATTGGACAACTGCAGACAGACAGCTCTGTGGTCATTTCAGTGACTGCTTCAAGGAAGTGGCCTGGGATGTATGGACTCTCATTCCCTAGAAAAGCAGAAAAGAAGAGTGGAGCAAAGGAAAAAATCAGTTGTTGGCCCCAAAGAGGATTTAATCACTGACAATGTGCCATCCATTAAGGACAGTTGCTGAGCCATCCAGTTGGGAGTCCTCCCATGCTGCTACTTCTTTGGGAATAGTGATTTAATAAAAACTATTTTGGGGAAGGAATGTGCCAGAACCTAAGCATCTTCAGCTCCCAAGATTTTCTCAGGGTGTTTGGTCAACAGGTGTCAAAAGAGCCTGTGGCAGAAACATTCCAGACTCACTGCCACTGTTCTAACTTTACACATGCTTTGGTGGCATAGTTTAAATGCATTGCTACTTAGACAAGGACGCATTTTATTTGTTTCTGCAGGAAGAAAGGGTGGTAAATGAAGTGTCCACATAACAGCCTCTCCTTAGGAACACATATGAGTATACTGGGACCATGGACTTTTGTTTCTGAATTTAAGTTAAATATTGAAGTTATGACTACACCATTAAATTCTACACAAATATTGTACAACATGGGGTTTCTATGGAATAAAAGATGTTGGAATATCTGCATTTGAACCATACACAGGACAACCTTGACTTTCTCAAAACTTGTTACAGATGTAGATTAAATAATATTAAACTTTTTATTTTAATAATGGTACATGCAAGATAAACTCCTGAAATGGCAGTCAGTTCAGAGTCAGAAAACATGCAAATGCAAAACAATATGGTAGGAGGTTATTAAACTCTTCAAGACTTACAGACTTAGTGATCAGAGGTGGTTAACCTCACAGTATCTTTATTCAATGGTTTAATTTTCCATGCTCTGAAATTTGAAGAGAACAGTTGTTCTTCACAGTGCATGACTGCCACTTTAACTTTAGCATGGACATAAAGTTCTTATGTCTAATACTCAATATTCTTAAATATTGTTCTGTATGTCAGATCTCTTGCCAGATGCTGATATCATGAAACTGGACTACAAGGCCTTAAAAACTATGAGAAACTTGCTATTATAGATTTCACTAACACATTATTAATCATCTCTCTGTATCAGTTTATCTTATCTGTATAGAGAGCTATGGAAACCTTGTTTAAATATGTAAAGAGCCGATAAAGTCATGAGTATTTTGTTCACATGTGTACACCATATCAAAGACCACTGTCTCAGAATCAAGAGAATGACATGACACTGACATGGTCAGGCTCAGAGGAATGGCAAAATTTTCCTCTGATCTGAGTGTCAATGTTGACAGTGTGTGCAAGTAGTGATGTTGACAAACAATTGACTAGTGAGTGCAAAATTCACCACTGCTATTTCCTCCTCCTAGTACACAGTTGAAATTACTCACCTTCATAGATTTCCTATTGTTGACTGAAGTTTCTGTCCTGACAGGTTCCCAAAGTCGTTACATCCCAAAGAATCAAACAGAAGTCTACATTAATGATAAACTGATTGGCCCATTAGTTCAGGAGTCTTATTAACTCTTATAACTTATATTAACCTATTATTTTTATCTATGTCAACCTCATGGCTCGGTACCTTTTCAGCAGGGCAGGGCACATCTTCCCTCTGTGGTATCTAGACAGAACTCAGGAGGAATGGCCTTCTTACTTCCCAGAATTCTCCTGTTCTCATTGACCTGCTTCTACTTCCTATCTGGTTGTCCTGCCTATACTTCCTGACTGGCTACTGGCCAATCAGTCTTTATTTAAGACAATATTTTCAGAATAACAAATTGTCCCATACTAATTCCCCCTATATTTTTTTTTACAAAGGAAAATATCCATAGTCCATTTGTGGGGGAGTGAGGGTGGAGTATTTCAGGCTACTTCCTGATGGTTGGGGGTACTGAATCTTATATTTTGAATTATGATCAAGTCCTGACTGAAGGATCTTGTGAGTGTTGATCATCTCAAGCAGCAGTCTTGAATCTGTTCTAGTTGTAGAACTCAGACATCTGGACTATCTGTTCCTACCAGAGATTTCTGAGGTTGTCTTCCTTGATCAAACCTGATTTTTCTTAACTCAGAATGAATTCATAGCCTCTCATTTCCTGTGGAAACAAAAGCAAAATCTCTTCTCCAAAGTAACACACCTTTTGACCTCCATTTTGAAGTCAAGGTATTTTCAAAATACCTATCTTGGATTAATTCAGCAGCATTTATAAACAAATATCTTTTTAGCAGCTGTTGCTCCTTCCTCAGCATTCAAATAATTCAAAGAGAGCATAAAAACAAAATATCAAGATTCTCTGTGCATTTTTCATCTTTACATGGTTTTATTTTAACTTCAATTTATTTTATTTTTACCTTTAATATTTGGCTTTTTGAGACAGGCTTTCTGTGTATCTTTGTCCTGAAACTCACTCTGTAGACCAGGCTGTCTTTGAACTCACAGTGATCCACCTGTCTCTGCCTCTCAAGTACTGGGATTAAAGGTGTGTGCCACCACACATTGAATTCACAGAGATATGTCTACCTCTGCCTCCCAAGTGTTGGAATTAAAGGTGCATACCACCAAACCCAACTATTCTTTCTTTTTTATTTTAAGGACTTTAACTTTTTTCTATACTCTTCCAAGCTTGCATATATTTTTAAACACAGTAAACCATTTAGAGGCCATTTTTTTTCATTTGAATTTATCTTTACTGTATCTCTCTCTCTCTTTTTGACCACATTAGTCTTTAATTTACTAGGCAATAAGGCTAGGATTAAAGCTGTGACTTTGACAGCTGGATCCAGCCCATTTCTTAGCTTTTTGAAATTCCAGGCTCATGGTGAATATACAGGCCAGAGCCATGTTTATTGCCACAACTCTATGGCATTTTAAGGTCCTTGTCAGCAAGCAAGCTGCAACAGTGTGTCCACAAACAACACTCAAATGCTCTCTCTGTAGCCAGTCCTCCTGACTCAAAGAATCAGAATTTGAGCTGGCAACATGGCCCAGAAAGCTTCCTGCTATGGCTGAAAACCAAAAAGCATGTGGTCACCTTTTTTACCAACACTGTTTAAGTGTTTCATGCCAGGACCTCTTAAAAGAACTGCAAGGTTTTGCAGCTAAAGCTGAGTCAGGAAGCCTCTCTTAGATGAGAGCGCTTGCTTGCCTATAACAAGCAGAGCAGACCCAAGAAATTGCTGCTACCAAGAAGCCATGCTTTACTCTATTCTTTTCTGTCTAGAATTACTTCCCAAGCTCTCTCAGGTTTTATATGGATGCAGTTGTCTACATGGGCACTGTAGGTACATAGGTCTTTTCCCCTTTTGTTCGTGGCGATTTGCAGGGCCGTTTTACCTCTGGCTCCCTGGCCTTTCTGCTCTTGCACCGGCCTGAGGGTTTTGCTTAGAAAGAACTTGGCCCTCTTTTGTTATGCGGTTCCAGCCGCAGGCCCTATATGCCTGCCACGCCTGCCTCCCGCAGCTGCTTCTGGCCTTGGGTGCCGGGCACCTGTCATCCTCTTCCACTGCTCCTGATGGGAGAGGGCTTTGCCCTTTTGTCCCCTTGCCCACTAGTATATATACCCGACTTGAGTTTAATAAAGTGACCATTTACTCTTTGGTGAATGAGCAGGTCTCTTTGTGTCTGTGTGCTTTAACCCTTAGGATATGGTTCGGGAAAGTGCACGCCTATTCCGAGGTCTGGGTATTCACAGAAAAGTGCGGGCAATAGGGCACCATTCTTTTGATTGAGGCTTCTGTCCAGCCCAGTCCTCACAGTCATTAGGTCCCGAAGAATCACACAGATTACATTAATGATAAACTGATTGGCCCATTAGCTCAGGCTTCTTATTAACTCTTATTACTTATATTAACTCATTATTCTTATCTATATTAGCCACATGGCTCAGTACCTTTTTCATTGGGGCAGGTCACATCTTCCTTCTGCTGTTTCTGTACAGGAATCAGGAGGAATGGGCTTCCTCCTTCCCAGAGTTCTCCTGTTCTCATTGACCCACCTCTACTTTCTGTCGGGTTGTCCTGCATATACTTCTTGTCTGGCTACTGGCCAATCAGCCTTTATTTAAAACATAATTGACAGAATACAGAATTGTCCCACACCATCCCACCAACCTACTAAGACAAAGTAATAACTCTGTAATACACCTAATAACATGCTGTGTTCTGGATTCTGCACCTGTTTCTGTGTGTCTGTCCTTTCATTCACTTGCCATCTCTAGTAGGGTTTCTGCAACCAACCAGAATAGGATGTGCTACCTCTGAAGGAACACAAAGTACCTTTAGCAGATACTCAGCAACCTGTTATCATAAACAGATGCTCAGTCAAAATTATTGTATCCATCCTTTTCTGTAATCACACATAATAATATTGTGCCAATGACTTCCTCATTTAGCATTAGTTGGAAACACCTATAAAGAACACATGAGTATCTACAAATGCACTACAAGGGGCTGTAGTTTCACTTATGTCTTAGCTGGGGTTTCAGCTAAGTATGAAACAGTATGACCAAAACAATTTTGAGAGAAAAAGGGTTTCTTTCACTTTGTCTTATAACACTACATTAACAAAGTATTGTTAGAGTAGTCAGAGTAGGAACCTGAAGACAGGAACTGACACAGAGGTGATAAAAGAGTTTGACTGACTGGCCTGCTCCTCATGGCTTGCTCAGCCTGCTTTCTTGTAAGACCCAGGAACACCAGCCCAGGGGCAGCACCACCCACAATGGGCTGGGCCCTCCCCCCTCCCCCATCCATCCCTAATTAAGAACATGCCCTGTAAGTTTTCCTGGAGCCAGGTCTTATGAAGGCATTTTCTCAGTTGAAGTTCCTTCCTTTCAGAATGTGTCAAGTTAATATAAAACTAACCAGCACAACAAATAGGTGCAAAGTCCTGTCAAACTGGCTAAATCCTTGAGGGTTGAGAAGGGCAGTTTCATTTCTGATATTCTCAAGATCTAACTGTTATCTGTCTTGGCACCCATAGTACAGAAGTCAAGCACTGTCTAGTTGTTTGATGCTTGGAGAAATTAAGCTTCATCTTTGCAAATCTTATTTTATTTTCCTGACACTAGTTGTAAATCAGTTCATATTAAATGAGGCCCCGTCCAATCAAATGCTATGAAAAATGTCTAAACTGGAACCAGGGAGCACTGCAGTTAGTGCCTTCAGAGAATCTGTCACGGAAATGTCATTCACAGTGTCCTCTGAGGACTCACTGAAATATAGCAGAAGCTGGTTATGAATTTCTGACACAAAATAGAGCCTTAGACAGCCAAGTGCTATACCTTCTTGAGGGACATTGATTGCTTACATACTAGATGACCCCGAACAAAGGTTTTACAGATCACATATCTGGGACCTTTCTTAGCCACTTGCCTGTGATATTTATCTATTTGTTTATTTTTTAATTTACTTATTTATTTATTTATAAAAATTTCCACTTCCTCCCCTCCTCCCCATACCCTCCCACTCCCCCCACTCTCTCTCCTCCTCCCTCCCCAGTCCTAAGAGCAGTCAGGGTTTCCTGCCCTGTGGGAAGTTCAAGTTCCTACACACTCCCTCCAGGACTAGGAAGGTGAACATCCAAACAGACTAGGATCCCAAAAAGCCAGTACATGCAAACAAAACAAGACCCAGTGCCATTATTAATGGCTTCTCAGTCAGCCCCCATGTCAGCCACAGTCAGAGACTCCGGTTTGATCACATGCTCTTTCAGTCCCAGTCCAGCTGGCCTTGGTGAGCTCTCATTAGATCAGTCCCCTTATATCAGTGGGTGAACGCACCCCTCACATTCTTGACTTCCTTGTTCATGTTCTCCCTCCTTCTGCTCCTCATTTGGACCTTGGGGGCTCAGTCCAGTGCTCCAATGTGGGTCTCTGTCTCTATCTCCATTCATTGTCAGATGAAGGTTCTCTCTGATCCTGACTTCCTTGCTCACGTTCTCCTTCCTTCTGCTTCTCATTTGGACCTAAGGAGTTAAGTCCAGTGTTCCAATGTGGGTCTCTGTCTCTATCTCCATCCATCGCCAGATGAAGGTTCTATGGTGATATGCAAAATATTCATCAGTATAGTTATGGGACAAGGCCGGTTCAGACACCGTTTCCTCGGCTGCCCAGGGAACAATCTGGGGACCTCTCCTTGGACCTGGGAACCCTTCTAGAATCAAGTCTCTTGCAAACCCTAAAATGTCTCCCTTAGTTGAGATATATACTTGCCTGCTCCCATATCCATCCTTCCTCCCTCCCCCCCATCCCAGTCCCCCGATCTTTCCCCATTCCTCCCCTACTCCCTTCTCTCTAACCCTCTCCCCTTCCAACAACCCCCACAACCCCCCATGCACCCGAGGTTACCTGGCACTCTTGTCTACTTCCAATATCCAGGAGGATAACTATATGATTTTCTTCAGGTTCACCTTCTTATTTAGCTTCTCTAGGATCACGAATTATAGGCTCAAAGACCTTTAATTATGGCTAGAATCCACTTATGAGTGAGTACATACCATATTCCTCTTTTTGTGTCTGGGTTACCTCACTCAGTAAAGTGTTTTCTACTTCCATCCATTTGCATGCAAAATTCAAGATGTCATTGTTTTTTACCGCTGAGTAAAACTCTAATGTGTGTATGTTCCACACCTTCTTTAACCATTCTTCTATTGAGGGGCACCTAGGTTGTTTCCAGGTTCTGGTTATTACAAATAGTGCTGCTATGAACATAGCTGAACAAATGCCTGTGATATTTATAAATAATTAATTTGATGGCATGCAAATCCTGTCATTTCCTTTAATGGTCAGGTATTGAAAATTGACTTATGCAGAGTTTCAAACAGTAGGTAAGTATAGAATGAAGACACAAGGCACAAAGGTTGACTATGTTAAGTAGAAGAAGGTTGAAATGTTAGCTAAGGAAGTTCACCCTGAAAGACAAACACTCAAGAATTCAGAGAGTCTAAAGTACCGGCATAAAGTAAAGTAGAAATGCAACGTGTGCTTCTCAAACCTCAGGAGAAAGTACAGGGTGTGGCACAAGAGCGTATAATGGAGGCAGAGAAAAGTAAAAAGAAACCCCAGAAACCATAACACCAGATGGAATCGTCTGCTTCTTGGTGTTTATATACTTTAGGGTATATTATGATTTCAATGTGTCACCCAGAATGATGTGCTTTAAACACATTTATCAATGTAATCAAGATGGGGTGCAGGTTTTCAATGGCATTGCTTGTTGATTATAAAGGATCTGTCTTCATAGATGGATTAGCACCAATTAAAGCATTGTGAGTCACTTGACCATAAGCGGTTTTCTACCTATGGGTCAAACAACCCTCTCCCAGGGCTCCCATATTAGATATCTTGCATATCATATGTTTAAATTAGGATTCACAATAGTAGCAGAATTGCAGTTATAAAGTAGAAAGGAAAATAATTTTATAGCTGGGGATCACTATACCATGAGGTACTGTAGTAAGGGGTTGCAGCACTAGGAAGGTTGAGAACCACTACCCAGGAGGACTTTTTTTTCCAGATTCTGGCACAGTAAAAAGTGGATTTCAAAGTTTTCAAAACCATGATAAATTCATTTCATTTTTTATAGATTACCAAGGTATGATATGTTATTAAATAACACAAAGAAGACTAAGACTAGAAAATTGAATAGGATGAATCAAAGTTTATTAAGTTCCTACCTGACAAATCTGAAGTCACCAAAAGTTAAAACAACCATGGGATAAACAGCATTTGCTTACCCCAAATGCCCACAAAGGAAACCCGAAATGATAACATCATACAAGTTTAATCAAAAAATAAATAAAAATAAAATAGTTAACCTATTAGCAAGAAGAATTTCATTCTAGAATGAAAAGTATTTATAAGAGATCATATAGTTGAAATCGTGTAAACAAATTTTTGAATTACATCAAATTTTAAAACTTGGCACCATTTATTGCCTCTATATCACTTTAATTATCATTTATCTCATCTATACAGCAACCTTGAAGTACCCATCTTGTAAAATTATGGTAACAATATAATAAATACAAGGATATCCTCACATCACTGCCTCATAGTAGCCTCCTGTGTTGCAATAGTGTGCTAGTTTTGTTACAAGCAAATAAGTTATGTTTTTCCTACTCCATTAGCTTACAGTATTGTATTATGTTTTTATTTTTTGTTTTGTCTCCTGTAATGAATTATCATAAATTTAATGATATAGACGAAGACAAATGTATTCTTAGACAGTTCTCAATGTCAGTTTTATGGGGTTCAAATCAAGGTGCCGTCAGGAGTTGTTTCTAGAAGATCTAGAAAGGCCATAATTTTTTTTATCATATAAGATTTGCCCACTGGTACAATAGTGATGGACTGTTATGGACATGACCAACAACCACTTTCTGATTTTAGGATTTTAGGTCTTTTCTACAGGAGAAATATATGCCTGGCAATGTAAACTTAGCTCTAAAACCCATGAATGGGGAAACTGTAGGCTCTAAAAGTGAATTTACTATTGTTGTTTTGTTATATGGATATGATGTCAAATTTCCTTCTAAGATTTGTGCTGCTCCCAACTTTGGTCCAAAAAGCTTTTGTTTGTGATGGATGATGGTTAATGTAGAAGCTAGCTAGTGAATCAGTGACAGCTGAAATGAGACATCTATGTCTTTGCCTCCAAGGCTCTAGGAATATTATGGAAGAAGGTATGGAAAGAATGTAGGAGTTCAAAATAAAAAAAGCATGACACAACATATTCTGGATATTACACGGTTGTTACGTATGTGAACTCAGAGCATCCGTGACTACTACACAAGGCAGGCCCATCAACATCCCATCATGGGTGAGAGAAAGGCTCATGAAGTCTCCCCTCTCCCTGAGGACCAGCAAGCAGCCAATGTTTGCTGGGGGCGCCATGTTCCTCAGTGGTAGCCACAGATAATTTGCCCTTGCTCCAGCAAATAATCATGTTTATGTCAACCATCCTAATGAAATACCATGGGTCAGGAACAATAACAACAAAAAGACATGAATGCAGAATGTGAACTTGGAAAGAAGAAGGGGTTTAGTGGAAGGGAAAGGAGTTAAGAGGATACTATGATCAAACTAAGTTACATATATATTTAATGAATTTATAAAATATTAAATTAAAAAATAATAATAGTGAGAAAGAAAGAATTGACTCTGGTTGTCCCAGGAACTCAGGTTTGTATCTCCTCTGTTCTGAACAAAAGGATTTTGTCTTCTATAAACTCAATTAAAGAAGACAAATAATAACAATGAAAAACAGAAACGTCAGAGCTATCCAATATGGCCACAATGGAAAGATGATTGGCAAAAAGATCCAGTGAGTGTCCAAATCCATCTTCAAGGTCTTGTTGTGACTGATAGTGAGTGTCCAAATCCATCTTCAAGGTCTTGTTGTGACTGACAGTGAGTGTCTAAATCCTTCTTCAAGGTCTTGTTGTGACAAGATAAATTCATCTTCAGGGTCCTGATGTGATTGACAGTGTATGTCCAAGTCTACCTTCAGGTCCTGATGTGAGGATACGGTTTAAATAGAAGGCCCAGAGACAATACTTAACCAATCAGTTCAGTCATGGTACAAGTCTCTGGCCCTTCTCACTTCTCTCCTGCAACCTACCTCTTCTGCAAGGCCTTATCTTATAAGGTACAAACCTTTTGCTATCTCAGGGCAATTCTAGTTTCTTGGCATTTCTTGTTTCATTAGTTTGATGTTATATATCACGTCAACAAATGGTATCTTCCATCTTCTAAACAAAGAAATTCCTCTTCCACTGCTGAGAGATTTGGACATCTGTGAAAAGTTACTCCTTGGATGACATTTTGCAGATAGAGGGATCCCTCCTTCCCTGCTGTGGGAGGGTGCATTCTGAGATATCCTCAGCCTGTTCCCTGTGTGATGTGATTGCAGCCTTTGGACTGGCTTGTTTTTCTCTACCAAGAGCTTTTCTGAGGTGCTAGCTCACTCTTGGTCAGCTGACTGAGAAAATCCTCACAATGTTCATCAAGCATGGTGATTTGTCACGTTCTCTAGTGGATTACTTCAATTTGATTCTTTGACTTGTGATTGTTCCATCATCTCCACAGACTGTTGCTAAATGACTCCATTTGTAATCAAATTATCAGACTGAATTACTGCCTCCATCATGGTAAGACTCTGATATGATTTCTTTGGCCCACCTAGAATAATCCCCTTTTCTCATGATCCTTACTTAGTTTAGCCTAGTCTGCAGCATCTGTTACCACAGTTAGCACAATCCCAGGGAATTAGGACACTGGCCTCTACTGGAGGAAGCAGGAAAGTGCAGTATTCAACTTGTCAATATTTGAAGAGTGAGTAAGAATCTAGGATCATTTGGAAAAGGTCAGATATTAATTTCAAGTCTATTGTTTTTTCTCAATATTACCATGAATGACCTTCCATAATAACAAATAAACAGATAACATAAGCACATGAATGCTGAATGGACCTAAGAAATGTCCCTCTCTTTACCATCCCTGCCTTTTTATTAAAAGATTAACTTTTATCATTTGCTGGGGAACCAGGGTTCCCTTCCAGGATTCTCTTTTGTGGGGTTTTAGTCTTGTTAATTAAAGGAATCTTAAAAATACACCAAGAAGGAAGCTCAGGGAACATTCTGTCCGAATTTGAGAGAGGAACGACAGGATATGTGCACTGTACATACTAGCCACTGCTGGAAGAAATGACAAAGGAAATGCATGCAACTTTTCCGAGTAAGGTTTCCAGTCCTCAACAGCTGCTTGGGCAAGGAGCTCTGCAGAGAACCTGTGAGAATGTCTGGAGTTCGAAAGCCAGAATGCTTAATATCCAAGTAGATAGGAAGGCCAGAAGAAAAAGATAATATCCCTTGAATTAGAACTCAGACTACCAGATCCTTAGAAGCAAAGGTCTGGGAACAGCTACAAGTGCATGGGGAAGCTTTGCTGTATAATATCTTATGGAGGAGAGAATTCCTCCCACTTCTATAAAATGTCCTTAGGTTAGGCAGTTTTATAGAGAAGTGGTCTTCTATCCAGGTGGGAGACATATGCAGTTGTATTAACTCTTGAGAAGGAGATAATAATACGTAATTTTCCAACCATTGGGGCATATCACAACCTCATGTCTCCACCCAGGGTCTCCACCCAGGGTCTCCACACAGGGTCTCCACCCAGGGTCAGAAGTAGAACTTTTCTCAAACAGCTCCTATCCTTCTGTGAGTTGTCCCTACACCCCCACCTTTTCATGTGCTTTTTTTTATGTAAAGGAGGATCAGAGCTGATGCTTCCCAAGGAAACCGGAGGTAGGTGGACAGCTGACCATGAGGAAGGGGCCCATCCTTAATAGCCTTCAAAGCGTTTATTGTTACCGAGCATATGTATGACTGGGAAATTTATTGTTCACTGTTACTCACTGCTCTTTCCCCGTGGGAAGATATCTGCCACTCCCTCACTGAGTAAAGAGCACAGATTCTGGTCAGATCAAGAGCACTCAAATGCAAGACTTCCCCACTTTCTAGAATTTGCTTATTTAGGCTTTCCTAAAGTTACTGGGGATACTACGCTAGAGAGGTGTCCCACGCAAATGCAGGAATCTACAGGTTTAGAGAGAGAGAGAGAAAGAGAGAGAGAGAGAGAGACACAGAGAGAGACAGAAAGAAAGGTAGGGAGGGAGCAAGAGAGGGAGGGCGGGAGGGAGGGAATGAGGGAGAGACAAAGGGAGGAAGGGAGAAAAGGACTGAGGGACAGGAGGGAAGAAAAAAATAAAGGTAGAAATAAAAACAAGTAATTCCAATTTCAGTTTGTTTAATGGTGTTTATTGGTCGAGGAAGATCGCAAATAGATTAATCGCAGACTTCAATAAGAAGCTTAAATATTCCCAAGTTTCTTGCTGCCCCCACTTTAATGTCTTTAGCATACCTGTGGGAGCAGAGGGCAGTCACCACACCTGGTGTTCTGCTTCTTTGGCCTCTCCACTGTTGCCTAGAAGTTTTCATATTTCTCTGTCAGGCTTCCCTCCACACTTACCTCAAGAATCCCAAAGCCTCAGGTTTCCCCGTCTGACAGTTTTGACTTTATAGAAGGATGCTAAAAGCTACATTCTCCAAGTCCTCTTCTCCAATTAGATTGGTGCTGAGTGGAAATCGAAACTGAAACTTAAGGCTTCTGGGCGCAGAATGGAAACTGAAACTATTCTTCAGGCATAAAAGGCAGCCTGGGTGGCTTGGAAGCTTCCTGGAGCTTCTGTCCTCTGGATTCCTTGCTCTGGGTTCCTGCAGAGCAGTCCTGCGGCTCTCAGCAGGCAGCAGGTCTGGGGGTCTGGATTTGAGGAGGGGGAAGTGCGACGCGCGGGGCGCGCGCGGGGGGGGGGGGGGGGAGGGGGATGCTTCTGGGAGCGCCAGTCAGAGGTGTCTAGAAGGAGGGGCTTCGTGCTGAGAGGCTGAGGGGGACAGGACTAGGACCCGCCTACCCCAGAAGCCAGAGCCCAGTGGACACCCAGGGAAGGGATGTCCATGGTGAGGGAGGAGGAAGGAGGAAGATATGGGACTTAGAGTCTTGAACTCTCGTCCTCATAATGGGGCATCTCGGGGAGGAATCAATAAGTTAGGAACATCTGATTTGTGCATAGAAGTCAGACATTGGCATCAGCGGTCTTTCTCCTGGGTGTGGAATCGGGAGCCCTACTCCAGACTTGCCGAGCTGGAAGCTGAATGTGAACAAGAACCCAGATGAATTCCAGGCCCTCTTAAATTTCAATGGCTAAAACAATTTATGCTTTACTGCAATAATCTCCCATCTTCTAGCATGCTTCCTTTTTCAAGGCAATCTTCCTGTGCAGCCTGGCACTTAGGAGTCCAGTCTAGCCCTGAACTTGGAATAGCCCTCCTGCCTCAGTCTCCCTGTTCTAGTCACCTAAGATTTAACTTACTCGTGTGCAAGGCACAGGTATTAGTTTTTTGTTTCCGCATAAATAAGTAGCACACTCTTAGTGGCTTAAAACAAAACGAATGTATTATTTTACAGATCCTGGGCCGGCTCAGGCTAACCGCTTTTGCACAACCTGGTGTTGCACCTGCTTGAACTGAAGGTCTCTGCCAGGGCAGAGCAATTCTGCCAGACCCTGGGCGCTCATTCTGGCTGCTTGAAGTCAGTAAGAGGAGTGGAGCTCCCTGTTTTCTTGCAAGTTGTTGAATGCCAGTCGGTGATTCAGTGTCTAAAACTACATTATCGCTCCTCACAAGTGGCAGTGCCTTCCAAGCTATAGGGGACTTTCTGTGTTATCTGTAGCCTAGTCTCTAGAGAGGCTGTCCTGTTAGGAAGGGTGGTGGGGGCTGGGCGACGGTGGCACATGCCTTTAATCCTAGCACTTGGGACACAGAGGAAGGAGGATCTTCATGAGTTTGAGGCCAGACTGGTCTACCCGAGGTAGTTCCAGGTACAGAAAAACCTTTCTCAAAAAGCCAAAAACAATCAACCAAACAAAAACAAACAAACAAAAACAAACAGAGAAACAGCAACAACAACAACAACAAGAGTGGTCAATGGGAAGGAGGAAAGGAAGTTCTGCAAAGTCAGTGTAGCAAAGTGGCAGAGGCTTGGTGACATCTTACAATCTGACCCACTGGGGGTGAATCACCTCCTCTCCAGGCAGTTTTGTTGTTGTTGTTTGTTTACTTTTTTGGGTGTTTTGAGACATGGTTTCTCTTCGTAGCTTTGGAGCCTATTCTGGAACTTGTTCTGTAGACCATGAGAGCCTTGAACTCACAGAGATTCTCCTGCCTCTGCCTCCTGAGGCTGAGGATTGGGATTAAAAGGCCTGCACCACCGTCACCCGGCTCTCCATACATTTTATAGAAACTCAGTCTTCTGTCAGCAGCTCCAACATTCTGTTCCAATGCTCACGATTTCCTTCACTTTTCTGCATCTCTTCCCCTCTCCTTCCTTTCTCTCTTTGCCTCATTCTCCCCCATTTTCTTCCTCTTATTACTTTAGTCAAGATTTCTCCAAGCATAATACAAATATAATAGTGACAATGCTGAGTATAGATGATATGCCTTTTGAATTTCTTCTCTCTCATTATAATTTATAGGACCAGGGTTACATGTGTCCTGTAGACACCTCCCAATTCTTGTCGTGTCATTAATATGTCTCTGTTCTCTTCATGACCTGTAAATGAGTCATTATGGCAAGAGTTCTGATCAAATTCTGGTTTGGCTTTCTGAGGGAGAAAGGGTGGATCGGTTACTCACATCCGTCTGGGTGCAGAGATTGGCCTCTATATGTGTTCTACTGTTATCAGGATCTGTTCCTGTCCTGGGAGTTGTAAAATGGTGGCATACTACTGATTCCCCCCTTTATATTAGTTGGATCGCTTTTAGGGAAGAGACTGTCCCTTGGAGTGCTTAGTGACTCAATGATATAATCCTTTTCAGAAAGACAGCTGACCAATTTAGTTTTAGAAATTGATTTTAATATATTTATCTTTAGATGCTGTTTCTATTTACTTTGTGGAGGAGAAGGCACTTAGCATCCTTCCTTCCTTTTCTTCTAGGGTCCTTTAACAATCCTCTCGATTCGTTTGCTCTCTCTGCAGTAAGTCAAGATCTAGGATGTTTTTCAGGATTTTGTGACAATTCTTTTGCTTTGTTTCCAGAATGAGTTTAAAGTGGAAAACCAGTATACAGTTTTTAGATTTTTAAAAATTGTGTACATGGTGTGTGTGTGTGTGCATGTATGTATGTGGGATGCGTGTACTTGTTATTTGGAAATGTGCATGTGAGTGCAAATGTCAAAGGCACTAGATCCCCTGGAGCTGGAGTTACAGGCACTTGTCAGCCTCTGTGCTGAGGAACAAAACTCGGGTTCTCCTCAACAGCAGTGCACAGTCTTGACTATCATGTCTTCTGTCTTCATTCTAGCCCCTACGCACATATTTCTTAAAGGCACAGTGTGCCTGTGAAGGTCAGGGGACAACTTGCAGGACTTTGTTCTCTTCCGGTATCCTGCAGGTCTCAAGGATGGAGCACAGCTGTGTTCCAGGCATGCACCTTCACCCAATAAGTAATTTTTATTGGCCCAATTATGGAAATATTTTTCATTATAGATGCAATCTTCTTGTTTGACTGGAAAATGGAGTTTTGTATCTTTGTGGCTACCACTGGAAGTAGACTGCTGTGCTTAAACTATGTGCATAGCTCCACTGAATATTTTTATCTTGTATAGTTTCTATTTTCTGAGTATTTTCCTGTCCATTTCCATACTTCCTTTGCAGAAAATTATAATTCAAGATCTGAAATTGCTGAAATTTCTCACTTTTTAATGACAAATTATATCATTTTGCATTCTCAATGAACTGGAAGGCATGTTTGATGCAGAATTCTGGTTTTATGACAATTTCTTTTAGAAATTAAATAATATATTTTTGTCATAAAAATATCCTCCAATATTGCCTACTTTTAGTCTCTTGAGTGGCCTACCAGGCACACTTAAAACAAATATTTTTATACCTATTTATACAAATATAGGTGCATTTGTTTTTCAAGTTAGATTTTTTTTTCTGTAGCTTTGGAGCCTGTCCTGGAACTAGCTCTTATAGACCAGACCTCAAATGCACTGATATCCTCCTGTCTCTGCCTACAGAGTGCTTGGAATAAAGGTGTGTACCGCCACTGCCCAGTTTCCTGTTCATATATTTCTATAGGTTGATACATAGAGAAAGTAAATAAATTGTGTAACTTAAAGAAGAATATGTTTGTCAATAAGACTTAAAACTGTGGCTGGAGAGATGAGTTAAAGATTAAGAGCACTGCCTTTTCTTCCAGAGGACCTGAGTTCAATTCCCAGCAACCGCATGGTGGCTCACAACAATCTGTAAAAGATTTCGTGCCCTCTTCTGACCTGCAGTGATACATGCATGTGGACACACTGTATACATAATTAAATAAACCTTTTTTATTCAAAGGGACTTATATCCTAGCTTCCATCAGCAGTGTGGGAATCTCTGTCCACTTCATTTTTTGTTGTTTTTTGTTTCTGTTTTTCTTGTTATTTTTGTTGTTTTACTTGTCTTTTTTCCTCAATACTTGGTGAAGCTTTTCAACTGACTTTTTTGAAGCTCTGTTCTAACAACAAATAATACTTTGAAACTACATACTTGACCAATTTTATTTCCATCCACTTTAGTTTCCTAATCTCTCATGTGTTTTCTTAGGCTTTTTCTCTATTTTTATCTGTTTGTTTTTCACTTCTATCATTGTAGAATTTTCCCTATTTTAGTCCTCAGACGATTAACTCTGAGAAGGGCCACTTTTATGTTTCATTTATTGGAAGTGCTTTTGTATCCCATGTTGTAGATGAGAACATACACATGCATGTTACTGGCAGCTTGCCATGTACAAATTACTGTTAAAGTCTTGCACGGTCTGAGTGAACGCTGTAGCCCAGGTAATTCCTGAAGGAGTACAGGGTTGATACTTGTAGACACTAACTAGATTCAGTATTCCAAGAGGGTCTGTAGTAGTGGGGCTGGAGTGAGCTCTGGGATGACTTTCTGCCTTGATCTGTGCTCTGTATCTGTGAGGTCTGCTGGCTGGAGATGAGAGGTGAAGCAGTTTGCTTTTAGGGTGATAAGCAGCTGCCTTTTCCTGTCACCAGCTCAGGATGAAACACCCCCAGAACAAACTGCAGAGATATACACGTTTATGTATACAGGAATCCCATAAAACAAAAAACCAGAAGCCACATTACATATGCTAAGGACCTATACAATAGGAAATAAAATGCTCTGACTCAACACCACGAGACATAGAGCCCAAAGATGCCGTGAGTTTCTGTTGGCCACCTACTTCTGGACATGAGGCTTAGCCTTAAGAATGGATTGCCTCCCCTTTGACTCCCTTGGAGATAATTAAAATTTCATTCTCAAGTGACTACCTATCAGGAGTTGCTTTGAGGTTAAGGATGGGGATATGTGTTCACTTCTTTCAGCTCTATGACCCCATCTGGTGCTGCCTAATGCAGGCCCTTTTGCACACTGTCACAGTCTGAGTTTATGTGTGCATGAGTCATGTTGTGTCTAGAAGGTTTGGCTCCTTGGTGTCCTCTACCTCTCTGACTCTTATACTCTTTCCACCTCCTCTTGGAGTTCCCAGAATCCTGAGGGAAGGGGACCAAGGAAGATATTCCTTTTAGGGCTATGTGTCTGTACGTATTTGACTGTGGGTCTCTCCATTTGTTTCTGTCTGCTGCAAGAGGAAGCTTCTCTGATGATGGTTGAGAAAGGCACAGATCTGTGAGTATAGCAGAATGTCATTAGGACTCATTTTATTGCTGTATTCCTTTAGCAGAACAGTAGCATTTTGTTTTTCCTGGGTCCTTTATCTAGTCTATTGCTCACTCCAGCAGCACTGGGTGTGGGTTCCATCTCATGGAATGGGCCTTATTGTTTGGTTACTTGCACAAGCTTTGTGCCACCATTGCACTAGCATATTGCACTAGCAGGTCAGTCTCATAGACTGAGGCTCATTTGGAGTTTACCTTTCTCCATTGGTAGCTTCCAGAGTTCCTTACAGTAGCCTGAAAACTAGTCTATAGGAAAGATGCCTCTGAGTAGGTACCAGCTTGATTTCTCCATGTTCAATGTGTTGTTTAGAGATTGTCTTCAGCAATAAGGCCTTACTGTTAAATTGTGGAGAGCTACCAATAACCTTGGCAATAGCCTGGGTTATTTGAGGGTTCCATGGATCTTTTTGACCATGAACTACATTATATGTAACTTATTTTTGGTACTGAAATCTTATTTGGTAATAGGAGATATCAAATTGTGGCTCTGTCTCCCCCATTATTTGGCAAATTCATTTAGATTGACTTCATATATGCATTTATGATAGGAAGCTTCTACTGTATTAGGTTTCCATATGACACTTTCAAGTATTCCTTGGTTTTAACTGTTTCTTTCTGTTTTCTCATTCTTGCCCCCCATTCCAGCCTTGACCCCAACAACCCCATCCACTCATAACTAGCTATTCTATTTCCCCTCCTAAGGAGATGCAACTTTCATCCTCTCCCTTACTCTCTACCTAAGCTCTGTAGTTATATGGATTGTAGCTTGGCTATAAATGATTTAACAGCTAACATCCACGCACGATGAATATATATAATATTTGCCCTCTGGGTCTGAGTCAGCTCACTCAGGATGCTTTTTTATAGTTCCATACATTTGTCTGTGAATATCATTTATATAATGTCCAAGTAATAATTCATTGTGTAAATGTACCACATTTGCTTTGTGCTTTCATCTATCGACGAACATCTGTGTTGTTTATTAATAGGTGGCTATTATGAATAGAGTGCAATGAACATGGTTGAGCAGTCGTCTCTGTGGTAGGATGAAACAGCCTTTGAATATATGGCTAAGACCGGTATGACTGGATCTTGAGCTAGAATGATTCTCATATTTCTGAGGAACTGCCACACTGATTTCAATAGCGACTGTACAAGCTTGCATTCCCGCCAGCAGTAGACGGATGTTCCCCTGTTTCCACATTCTCGCCAGCTGCCACTTTTAAAATTGATCTTGACAATCTTGATTGGTGTAAGATGAATCTCAAAGTATTTTAATATGAATTGTAATATGATTAAGGGCACTGAACAGTTCTTTACGTGCTTCTCAGTCGTTTGAGTTTCTGTTTTTTGTGAATTTTGTTTAGATCTATTCTCATTTTTAAATTTTGTTCTTTGTTTTTTTGATGGTCAGTTTTTTGTGCATCTTTATGAAATTGGATATTAGCTCTCTCGTGGAGGTGTGAAAAACATTTTTCCATTCTGTAGGCATCCTCTTTGTTTTCATGGTGGTGTACTTTGCCCTGCAAAAACCTTTCAGTTTCATGAGGTTCCATTTATTAATTGTTGTTCTTAATTTCTGTGTTATCAATATTTTGCCTTCATGTGCCAATGAGTTTAAGACTATTCCCCATGTTCTTTTCTATCAGATTCAGTTTGTCTAACCTCACGTTGAGATCTTTGATACATTTGGAGCTGTGTTTTGTGTGGAGTAATACCTATAGAACTATTTTGATTCTTCAACATGAAACGATACTATTTGACCAGCATCATTTGTTGAAGATATGTGTTTATTTATTTTTGTTTTGATTTCAGTCCTGACTTTGATGTCATTCTGTGTCTTTTTATTGGAAAATTGAAAACACTGACTTTGAGAATTATCAATGAGTTATATTTGTTGATTCCGGTTACATTGTTGTTGTGGTGTAGGTTTTATTTTTATATTTTCTTCTTCTTTTGATCTGATATTATTTATTCCTTATATTTTCTTGAATATGTTTAGTCTTTTCAGGTTGAATTTTTCTTTCTAGACCCTTTTAGAACTGAATTTGTAGATAGATATTGTTAAAATTTTGTTTTATCCTGGAATGTCTTTCTTTCTTCATGCATTATGACTGATTGTTTTGCTGAGTAAAGTTTGAGCTGGCATCTGTGGTCTCTTAGAGTTTGTAGACCATCTATCCAGGCTCCTCTCACTTGAAGAGTCTACATTGAGAAGTCAGGCATTGTTCTAATAGGTCTGTTGTTATGCATTATTTGGTCTTTTTCCTTTTCAACTTTTAATTTTTTTTTTTTTTAGTTCTGTATGTTTAGTATTTCCATCTTGTGACATGAGAAATTTATTTCCTGGTTCAGTCTATTTTGTGTTCTGGAAGCTTCTTGTACATTTATAGGGACTTCCTTCTTTAGGTTGGAAAAATTTTCTTCGATGCTTTTGTTGAAAATATGGTCTGTACCTTTGACCTGGATTTCCACTCCTTCCTCTATTCCTATTGTTACTGAATTTTGAGTTTTCATAGTGTTCAGATTCCTGGATATTTTATGCCTAGATTCTTCTAAATTTAGTGTTTTCTTTGACCAAGTACCAATTCTTCTGTCTTGACTTCAAGGATAAATTCTTTTCCATCTCTTGCATTCTGTCAGTGAAACTTGCCTCTGAAGTTTCTATTTGAATCTCTTAGTTCCAGTTTTTTCTTAGTTTGGGTTCCTTCATTGATTCTATTTCCATTTACATGTCTTGATCTGTTTTCTCCATTTCCTGTTACTGTCTGTGTTTTCATAGATTTCTTTAACCAATCTACTCATTTCCTCTTTAAGGACCTCTAACACATTTATAAGGCCTATTTTTAAGTCCTTGACTTGTGCTTCTGTTATGTGGTGTAGTGAGGAGTTGTGGGCAGGCCTGCTTTTCATCCAGCCCAGCTCCTGCACGGCTAGCTTAGCCCCAGACATAACAACACACAAATTATATTCATTTAAACACTGCCTGGCCCATTATCTCTAGAGAGTTAGTTACTGGCTAACTCTCACATCTTGATTAACCCATTTCTAATAATCTGTGTAGCACCACAAGGTGGTGGCTTACCGGGAAAGATTCAGCATGGCTGACCTGGTGGCTGGCTCCATGGCGTATGCCTCATTGCCTTCTTCCCAGCATTCTGTTCTGTTTACTCCGCCTACCTAATTTTCTGTCCTATCAAAAGGCCTAGGCAGTCTCTTTACTAACCAATGAAAATAACACATAGACAGAAGGCCCACCTACATCATTTCCCCTTTTTCTATTTAAACAAAAAAAAAGGCTTTCACTTTAACATAGTAAAATTACATATAACAAAACAGTTATTGAGTAAGAATTGCAGTTACAATATTTATATCTATTTTATCTTTATCATAATAATGGAAAACTATAACTATAACTAACCATTCTTCACTCCATCAAAGACTCCAGAAGGATATAATATTACCTAAGTAAACAAGAAGTAAGCAACTTCCAAAACTCTAGAAATGACAGAAACAACTTGCTGCCTGGACAGTCACCCAAAGTTCCTCTGCACCGTTGGGACATCCATCTTCACCCTACAGGCCCATAGTATCCTGCAGACTTTTCCATGAAGCAGGAAATTTCAAAGACAGTTCAGTCACTATCTGCTGTGTCCTGCAGAATGTCTCGCAGACTCTTTCATGAATCAGGAACCCCGAAAGACCATCTCACCTTTAGGCATGTTCAGTCCTCTCTCTCCAGGTTCTATGCGTCCAGTTTATGTAACAGTCCAGGCAAGAGCAGTTTCTTGCCCAAATGGCTAACCAAGTCCATAAGGATCCTCTTTGATGCCCATCTTCCTCTTGAAGTAGATTGGTGCTGCCAGGAGCAGACATGTCTCATTGTCATGAAAAGCCCTAAGTTATTAAAACATTAAATGCCATGTTCTGTAGTCTTTGAAAGATATGAAGAATGCCTATCTGAAATATATCTATGCACATGTAGAAAATCAAACTAACATTACTACAAGCTTGACTATTATCGATGATTATCCATTAACAACCTATATTTTAAATTATACATTGCATTTTTAAATGAACTACACAATCACAATACCTCAATCAAGATCATAAATATATATACATATAACAAAATTGGCCTTAAAATTCATACCAATGCAAATTATTCATATCTATATCATATCCCCCTTTAAATGTAAAAGAACATTTATAAGCATTATTTGGGAATATGAACGTAGTTATTTCTCTCCAAACTTCTTCCTCCTGCTGTATACCAGGTCTTTCATGGTATAAACTGTGTGCTAGATTCATCTTAGTCGGCAGTTGAGTAAAGTAATTTCTGGAGGGTGTTCATAGCAACCTTTCAGGGGGATGGGGTCTATCATACCATATTGGGATAGAAGCAATCCACAGGGTCTCATCCTCTGTGAAAACAAAAGAAGAACTTTTCCAAAGCATCATAACCTTAGATCCAAATTTTGAAGCCAAGGTATTTTCAAAATACCTATCTTGGGTTAGTTCAGCAGCATTTATAAACAAAAGTCTTTTAGTAGCTGTTGCTCCTTCCTCAGCATTCAAACAATTCAAAGAGAGAATAATAGCATACAGTATCAAGATTCTCTATGTATTTTTCATCTTTATGTGGCTTTATTTTAAGTTCTATTTCTTTTATTTTTAATTTTACTTTTTGAGACAGTTTCTCTGTATATCTTTATCTTGGACTAACTCCATAGACCAGGCTGTCCTTGAACTCACAGAGATCCACTTGTCTCTGCCTCCCCAATGCTGAGATTAAAGATGTGTGCTACCACACCTTGAACTCACAGAGATCCGTCTGTCTCTGCCTCCCAGGCATTGGGTTTAAAGGTATGTGCTACCACACCTTGAAGTCACAGAGGTCAATCTACCTCTGCCCCTTGATGGAGTCACAGAGGTCAATGTACCTCTGCCTCCCAAGTGTTGGGATTAAAGGTGTGTATCACCACACCCAACTACTTTCTTTCTTTCTTTTTTACCCTAAGAACTTTAACCTTTAGCCTGCCTATATTTTTTAGAGTTTTTTTTTTCATTTTTGAATCTCTCTTTACTGTATATCTCTCTTTCTGACTACATGAGTCTTTTTGGAGAGCATTAACGCCGTGACTTTTATGGCTAGATCCAGCCCATTCCTTAGCTTTCCAGCCTCATGGCCGATGTACCAGCTGTAGCTATTTTTATTGCCACAACTCTGGCAGTTCAAGGTCCCTGCCAGCAAGCAAGCTGCAGCATTCTGCTCACAGACCACACTCAGTCAGACTGCCTGCCTGAAAGAGTCAGAGTTTGCCCTGGCAGGATGACCCAGAAAGCTAGTATTTTAAAACAGTGCAGCTTTTTTCCTGCTATGGCTGAAAACCGAGAAGCATGCGTTCAGCTTTTCATCAACACCATTTAAGTGTTTCATGGGAGGACCTTTTAAAAGTGCTGCAAGGTTTTGCAGCTAAAGCTGAGTCAGGAAGCCTCTCTCAGATGAGAGTGCTTGCTTGCCTCTAGCAAGCAGTGCAGACCTGAGAAATTGCTGCCACCAAGAAAACATGCTGGACTCTATTCTTTTCCAAGCTTTCTCAAGATTTCTGTAGATTCAGTTATCCACATAAATGATACAAATAACTATTTGTAGTGAGGAGCTGCGGGCAGGCCTGCTTTTTATCCCATCTGGCTCCCGCACAGCTAGCTTAGCCCCAGAAATAACAACACACAAATTGTATTCATTTAAACACTGCCTGGCCCATTATCTCTAGAGAGTTAGTTACTGGCTAACTCTCACGTCTTGATTAAGCCATTTCTAATAATCTGTGTAGCACCATGAGGTGGTGGCTTACTTGGAAAGATTCAGCATGACTGACCTGGTGGTTGGCTCCATGGCGTATGCCTCATTTCCCTCTTCCCAGCATTCTGTTCTGTTTACTCTGCTTACCTAATTTTCTGTCCTATCAAAAGGCCAAGGCAGTCTCTTTATTAACCAATGAAAATAACACATAGACAGAAAGCCCACCTACATCAATATGTCATTTCTCAGGACCTACTGTAGTAGGGTTGCTGGACTCTAGTAGAGACATATTGTCCTGGCTGTTATTGATTGTGCTTTTACACTGGCTTCTAGGCCAATTTTGGGTGACTGTAATTCTAGGTACTGATATGTGGTCTTGCCTTTTTTGGGTAGTTGTTCCTTTCCTTGCATCCTGTTGCTCTCTCAAGGTGGAGGCTGTGTGTTTTCTGGTAAGAAATTCTCCTGAGATCCTGCCTGGTGTGGCCACTGGAGGTCAAGCTAGAATGAGTTTCTTGGTTTTGTGAGCTGACACTTAGGGATGAAAATGGGCTGGGAGTGGGCTAGTGGGGTCCACAGGAGGAAGGAAAGCAGGGTATGCCATGCAGATCTGTTCAGTGTTCTGGGAATGGGGGCAGAGGGGGAGAGAGGCAACATCCTGCAATCTGCTACAGAGCTGGGGCTGAGACTGGGGAATTAGATTGGGAGCAAAAGGGTGAAAGTGAAGATCTGAAGATTTCATAGCTGCTTCCCTGACCAGCATAGCTGTATATATTATTTTTTAAAATCAATATCCTGATGCTACAGGTCAGGACCCAACAGTGAACTTCCTGCCCATCTTCTACTTGTACTGGATACCCTTTTACTTTCTTTTTTTCTGGTCCAGAAAACAGTTTGCTATTTCCTCCAGGTCTTTAGGGTTAACATAATGAATTTTTAGTTCTCTGGATACTTTTCTCCCTTCTTACCTGTACAAGGTCATCAGAAACTTTCCTATCTTGACCTGTTCTTGCAGGAGTGCAACATTCTACAGCTCTTAGACTCATGTGAGACTCAGGGGAATAAAATATGTAAGAATCTTAAAACCAAGAAGCTCTTCATAGGGACAGCAACAGCCTTGGAGTTTTGTTGTTTGTGGGTTATTCCTAATATTTTGCATTATGTTCTAAGTGAGATTTGGATTCTCTTCTTCCTCAATACATTTTGTAAATTTGCTTGTTATGCTTGCTGTTCTTTCTCATGAGAATGTAAAATAAAAAGGAGTCAGTAAGTAGGAGAGAGAAGGATGGAATGTGAAGAGGGTGCATTTTTCACTAAAAAATAGTTAAAAATAAAAGAGGATATCTTTAAAAATAAATAAGGATTTTGTCACAGAGGAAAATACCATTTTGTCCTTGGGTAAAGACTAGAGTGTCCCAAGATGGAAGAGGAGAGTTGAGGGCAATATCAGGAGGTTCTCTTGACTTCACAGGAGAACCAACAAAGTCGTAAAGACTTTGTGGAGGGTGAAATTCCTAATGTTACACTTCAGATCATTCTTATAAAACTTGAAACCAGTATTCTTTTAAAAATTAGATTAATTTATTGATCTCTACTAAGAAGACATTTGAAAAATCAGATTTTATGTCTAATCGAGATAATTATGTTTCTGTTGTCAAACATTTTTGAGAACCGACATTAAAGAAGTCAAGTTCATTTAAGTATCTGTTTTTAAGATCTTTTACATGGGGCCAATAAAGTGGCTCAGCAGATAAGGGCACTAGCTACCAAGTGTGAGATTCTGAGCTCCATCTCAGAATCCACTTGGTGGGAGGTGATAGCTGTCTCCAGACATTGTCCTCTGACCTCCACATTTATCTGTAAACATACTGAAAACTAAAAGAAGTAAAACTCAATAAAAATTAAAATATCTTTTTTTATTTTTCCATTCAAAAATTTACACTTCCTCCCCTCCTCCCATTCTCCCCCCTGTTCCCCTACTCACCCTCCTCCCTTCCCCTCCCTCCTTAAGAGAGGGCAGGGAACCCTGCCCTATGGGAAGTCCAAGACTCTCCCCCCTACATCCATGCCTAGGAAGCTTTGCATCCAAATAGACTAGGGTCCCCAAAAAGCCAGTATATGGAGTAGAAACAAATCCCAAAGTGCCAGTTGGTGAGCTCCCATTAGCTCAGGTAAGCTGTTTCAGTGGTGTCCCCATCATGGTCTTGACCTTTTTGCTCATATTCTCACTCTTCACACTCTTCAACTGGACATTGGGAACTCAGCCTCTGTTTCCATCAGTTGCTGGGTGAAGGTTCTGTGGTCTGAATACAGGACAAGTTAAGATCAGGCCCCCTCTTTTCTACTGCTTAGAGTCTTAGCTGGGGTCATCCTTGTGGATTCCTGGGAATTTCTCTAGAGCCAGGTTTCTGCTAACGTGATAATGGCTCCCTCAATGAAGATATCTCTTTCCTTGCGCTCATCTTTGTCCTTCCTCCATCTTGTCTATCCCATTCCCTCAAGATCTTCTCACCTGTCCCCTTTTCACCTCCTCTTCCCCTTCTAACGTCCCTTTTCCCACAACTACCATGCTCCCAATTTTGTCAGGCAATCTTGTCTGTTTCCACTTTCCAGATGGATCTATATGTTTTTCTTAGGGTTCACCTTATAACTTAGCCTCTCTACTATTATGAACTATAGGCTCAATATCCTTTGTTTATAGCTAGTATCCACTTATGAGTGAGTACATACCATATTCATCTTTTTGGGTCTGGATTACCTCACTGAGGATACTGCCTCTCTTAATGAAGCCTAACTTTCGTATTCAACTTTTATGTTAATTAGTTTTTATGGTAACAGACAACATGAATGTAGTATTTAGATTAACACCTGGAGATTACAGTAGGGTCATTTTACTGTTTGGTATTTTCTGTTTATGGTATTGAGGATTGAATCCAAGGTATCACATATGATAGTAAGTGCTCTATCCTTAACCACGCTACATCCTTAATCTTAAAAATATTTTATTGAAAACTAGAATCTTGCTGCTTTACTTCTGATTATTTAAACAATTAGTGTGTGTGTGTGTGTGTGTGTGATTTTATGTATGATTCATGCTTTTGCCTGAGTGCATCTATGTGCCTCTTCACATTCATTTGGATGACCAAGTAGGCTATTGAGTGTTTTCTGCCACTGCTATTCAGGCAGTCACCCCATTCTTTGCCATATAGAACAGACCACAGAATCTCCAAATTCATCACACAGTACTATATTCCTGTGTCCTCAGGAACATGATGCTGATTTTTCTCCCTGGGCTGCCATGCCTTATCTTCTCTAGCAGATTTCTGTAGTTCATTTTCTTCATGCCCTACTCTTATATCTCTGAGTAAAAGAATCTGATTTTGTCTTTCTTACGAAAGAGCTATTTGGTTCCCAGTGCCTGTATTGTTGACACATTCAATACACCAAGCCATCATGCTTGAGTTGGTTTCCTCAGGATCCCTCCCAGGACGTGAGGACCTGCTTTGGATACACTTGTGTGCACTGTGGGCAGCTATGGCTGTGGTGATGAGTGATGCTCCACACGGCTCTGCAAACATCCAGTAACTGAGTGAGTTAAGAGCCCATGCTTACACTCCTTACAAGTGCTATTTCTTCTTCTTTTTAAAATTACTTTATAAATAATGCCAATCAAAATTCTCCCTTCCTCCCCTCCTTCCACTTCCCTCCTGCTCCCAATCACCCCCTCTCCATCCTCTCCAGTCCTAAGAGAGGGCAAGGCAGCCTGTCCTGTGGGAAGTCCAAGGCCCTCCCCACTATATCCAGGCTCAGGAAGGTATGCATCCTAATAGAATAGGGTCCCACAAAAGCCAGTACATGCAGTAGAGACAAATCCCATTGCCATTTTATTGGCCCCACAGTCTGCCCCAATTGTCAACCACATTCAGAGGGTCCATTTTGATTCCGTACTCGTTCATTCCCAGTCCAGCTGGAGTTGGTGAGCTCCCATTAGTTCAGGCACACTGTCTCAGTGGGTGAATCAACCCCTCGTGGTCCTGACTTGCTTACTCATATCTTCCCTCCTTCTGCTCTTCAACTGGACCTTGGGAGCTCAGTCCAGTGTTCCGATGTGGGTCTCTGTCTCTGTCTCCATCTGTCCCAGGTCGAAAGTTCTATGGTGATAATCAAGATAGTCATCAGTCTGACTACGGGACAAGGCCAGTTCAGGCACCCATTCCTCCACTGCCCATGGTCCTAGCTGGGGTCGTTCCAGTGGACTCCTAGTAATCCCTCCAGAGCCAAGCCTCTTGTCAACCCCAAAATGGTTCTCTTAATTAAGATATCTGCTTCCCCACTCCCTTATCTGTCCTTCCTCCATCTCAACCATCCCCCTGCCTTAAGCCTTCCCCATCCCTCCCCTTCTCCCCCATCTCCATGACTCCAGGAAAAAGTTGGGAGCATGGGGCCAGGGTGGGTAGAGGGAAGGACCAAGTGATTCTTAAGTTCCTGGGTCACAACCATCCCTTCTTTCTTCAGATTTAATCATTTTCCCAGACACAAGTTCTCAGCATTTTAATATTTGGTGTCAGTGTTTGGCTCACTGCCATATGTTCCTGTTTTGATATGGGATAGAAATCTCTGTCTTCTGACTTAATTGTCCATCTCTCTCTCTACATATCTGTGTAATTATGTATCTTTCTGTCTATCTCTCTATCTATTTACATAATACAATCTACTTATTAACAGACTTAGGCATACTTTACAACAGGTATCTGAGCATTTGACTTTGCCTCTGAAATACTTCTTTTGAGGTCATCTTTGCTGTCTCCTCTTTCCTGCAATTTATCATTAGTAATCATCAGAATTAGTATTTAGTTCCATTCACATCACATTCATGATGCTGCTGTCTCTCTGTGTCCAAGCAACTTTTTTTGTTCCAGTAACTCTTTTTTATAATTAATAAGCAAATGACATACCTATTCCAATATAGTTAGACCTTGCGTTTGACTTTTAGCGTTTCATATTTAAGAATCTACATTACATGGCCTACGGTATGTTGCAAAACCAGTCAAATTTAGGTGAACTGCACATGAGTTCATGACCTTTGCTTGACTTGCGTTCTTATTCCAAGATTCTGGCATCAGAGAATGGCCTAATAATCTACTGTGCAGCCTGAATTGCAATTTGTGTGTGTGTGAGTGATTGCATGTGTGAAACATGCTTTTGCATGAGTGTATCTATGTGCCATCGTACATTCATTAGGAGGACTAAGGAGGCTATTGAGTGTTTGCTGCTGTGGTCTTATTGCCTTGAGACAGCATTTACCACTAAACTAGGAGTTTTCTATTTTGCCTAGACTCAACAGTCACTGGGCTCCTGGTGGCTGCCTGTCTCCATTCCCTAATGCAGTCAGAAGAAATAATATGCAGTCAAGTCTGAGTTTTTACATGGGTGCTAGAGATTTGAACTCAATTTCTCATGTTTTCGTAGCAAGCACTTTTACTTTGTAAACATCTGTCACCCCTGAAGTAGAATCTTCATAGTCTCCCTTGACAGCCCACTCCTCTGCTCTTCTCTGCCCATATTGTGTTTGGTGTCAAATGATGTCATACTTCCCTTTAACATCCATCAAACAAACTCATACCTGTCCAGACTTCTGACCTCAAACTCACATTAGACTGTAATTTTATCAAGCTTCCATCATTGCTTTGCCCAGCCACAGCTTTCTCTCTGTGTGCTGACAAGAACTTGACTCTCACTGAAGTACAGTGCTGGAGTAATCTTTCCAAGATGCAAAGCCGTCACATTTCCTTAAAATCCTTAGTGACTAACTATGGCACATGCTTGAGGGACCTGCATGATTCTCACACCCTCTCTCAACATCAGACACTTTCCCCCACTCTCCACTCCAGCCTACTGGTTCCTGAAGGAACCTGGTTCTGCCTCCATCCCTTCACACCACAGACCGTTGCTTGTTACATGTGATGATGTGCGGCTAGTCTGAACCCTTGCCTTCCCCCATGTTGTTTAATCCTTTAGAACCTTTCTTGGGCATTGCTTCTTTAGCGAATGGCTCATTTCTTTGAATTGGTCACATTAGTGATTTTCTATTGCATGCGCGATTATGTGATTCATGGTTGTTTTCTTTACTTTTATTCCCTGAGAACAGGCCACATATTCATTGTGCTCATTCTTGTGTCCCTGCTACTCAATGTTTTGTTGAAAAGATAGTCATTCAGCACATTTCTGCTGACAGAAAAATTCATCAGTTTTTCTCTTTCTTTGCAGATTTGCCATCTCATTAATAATGACCATTTAGAGGAGACAGAGTAAAGGATATTTGCATGATTAATATTTCTCAATTAAGGTTGGAGACACAGATAACAGCAAGAATGGGTAATTTGAAATTCAAAATATTATTTATAGCATTATAACATACATGCTTCACAGATTAAACAGTTAAAATAACTACATTACTGCTTTTTATTTCTCAAATAATAACTGTGAGCTCCCTTAAAAAGACTGACTAAAAAAAATCCCTCTTATTTCCATTTTTAGAAGAACATTACTCAGGAATTTTAGAGGAAATGTCAAAATTAATCCTGGAAAATATGCCAAAGGCTGAGTAAGTATTTTTGTGGCAATCAAGAGTTTTGAAATCATGTGTAATATTTCCCTTTCCTCTAGAGCTATTTGACTTTATATGGTAATGTTAATGTGTACCTGCATCTCTCTCTCTCTCTCTCTCTCTCTCTCTCTCTCTCTCACTGTTCTGTGTGTGTGTGTGAGAGAAAGACAAAGAGAGGGAGGGAGGGAGAGAGAGAGAGAGAGAGAGAGAAAGAGAGAGAGAATGTATATTACATATATGATATAAGTATATGTAATTATATGCAAATATATATTCAGCAATTTAGGTTGCTAATGACAATAAAATAATAACAACTGTACTGTTTGGGGGTATTATGTTATCCATATAATCTTTGTTCTAACACTTTTCTTTTTTAGCTATTCCAGTTTATTCAATGACTTTGTTGAATCTGAGTTTTTCCTGATTGACGGAGACTCCTTACTTGTCACATGTGTGTGTGAGAAGTCACTGAAGCCGGGGCAGAGTCTCCACTTCTTCTACCTGGTTGAGCGCTACCTGCGAGATGTCATTAGTAAAGGAGGACATTTTGCCATAGTTTTCTTCAAGGTAACACAGACCACCTAAGATTTTTATCCTCTGAAGGCTGAAAACAGAGTTCATTTAAATGATTAGTTAGAGACAAGGAATTTTGTCGCTGAAGCTGGCCTTGAGCTTATGATGCCCTTGCTTCTGCTTCCCAAGTGAAAGGATTGAAATTCAGGTGTGCACCACCACCCCTGGCTATAACTAAAATTGTTTTTATAAGGTTTTATAAACATTTTCACCACTGACTGCAGAGCAAAATACATTTTTAAAAGTTCAGAAAATGAGATGGAGCCCAAAGCAAAGAGGTTCAAAGTTGGAAGCCACCTGAGCCTCACTTAGTGAGTTGATGAGTAGTTTAGCCAACCTGGAAAGACCTTATAAGAAACTAAAAATCTAGAAATGCAATTTGGTGATAGAAGACTTGCCTCGTGTGTTCAAGGCTGTAGGCTCAATATCCAGGACAAAAAATAAACAAAACAAAACAAATAAAAAGTCATACAATTTAAAGGGAAGAGGAGAACAAAGCAATTACCTAGCATTGCAGTGTTCTGGAATGAGCACAGTTAAATTGTTTGTAACGTGTAGTGATGGGAAACTTTAGTGGACAGAGTCACAGGAGTTGGTGAACTTCTGAACAGTGGCCCCACTGACCTCAATTCTACTTCTCCAACTCTAAAAATTACTTTGACTTCAAAATTCAGGAGGCTACTTATTTGAATATATTGTTAGGTGTATCTGAGCCCACGTGAATTCACTAACCCTGTTTTGCTGTTGTGTGCTCTGTTATGAATAATGATGAGGGGATATCATATTTGGTGTAATTAATAAAATTTTGATAAATTCAAATACAGGTATATCTACTGCTACCATATCCTCCTTTTTCTATATTCAGGGCAGCTAATGCTATACTCAAGGATTCTCAGATTCAATCAGGTGCAGCTCACAATACTGTATATTTCTGAGCATTGCTGACCATCACCATTTTGTTTAAGGAACCAGGTTTTTGCTCTATGTTTACAGTTGTTTTCACAATTTTTAATCTACTAAGAATAACCTTTGTTGTTTAAGAAATGTCACTACATTTAGAATTATTCTTTCGAATAACATGTACCCCTTCAGTTCCCAATTCCAGAAAATTTATAATTACAAATTATTGTTTCATAGTTTTTTTTTGTTTTTTGTCTTCTTGAGGTGAGATTGGACAGGGGAATGATTAAAAGACTGGAAGACAAAGAGTAATGAACTCTGGGTACTATGAGCTTGCTTACTCTTAGGTTTAAAATGTGACTTATAGCATACATTTGTGATATAGAAAAATTCCAGGGTCAATTAACTGACTAAAGGACATTAAAAAAAAAACCCAACCCTTCTGTACCATGTTCCATCAATGACCTTAATGATATATGTTAACTGCCTTAACTATCAAAACACTTGTCAAATACTGTCCTTTGTCTCCTCCTCACAGGATGCTGAATATGCATACTTCAGTGTCCCTGGACTTCTTACACTGAGAACTGCTTTAATTATGCACCTTCAGAAGAATACTGACATTGATGTTTGGACTGAATTTTCTGGATGCTTGTCAGAAGAGTGGTGTATTACCTTAAGTCAGAGTTGCCCTTATTTCCTGATTCTTGCCGATGAAGGCCTGAACGACCAGCAGACACACCTTTTCAACTTTTTAGTCATTCAGTCTTGGGCAGCAAAGGTCAACATCGCACTCTTCTCAGGGCAAACATCTGACATCATCCGTCTTTATGCATATTTTATGCAAAGCTCATATTCAAAACAGCTGTTTTTCAAGCAGGTAAAATATATCTAAAGACAGTTTTCTAGAACTTTATAAACAGTTCTAAATTAATTCAGAAGATATGGCTCAGTGGTTAAGAATTCTTGCTAGTTTTGTACTCATGCTGAGTAGTTCATTACTGCCCATAACTCCAGCCCAAAGGGATTTGACACCTCTGGTCTCTGTGTATACTGCACTTACATGCACATACCTACATATATGCATGCATACATACAGAGGGACAGGCAGATATATATACGTACACAGAAAACTAAAAATGAAATAAATCTTTAAAAATTAGCCATCTTGATTCAACATTGACTCTACCCATATTTTAGAATCTATTCTAGTTTTAACAGGATAATATATAGGTTAATAATAATGATAATTAATAGTGATAACATATAGTAATTTGCTGATTGGTTCTTGTTGTATCATAGTTCTTAACACTCACAAATTATTTATATTTAACATTCGCAAAAGTCCCATGAGGCACGCTTAAGAATCTTCTATAGCCAGTCGGTGGTGGCGCACGCCTTTAAAAGTAGTACTTGGGAGTCAGAGGCAGGTTGATCTCTATGAGTTTTTTTGGCCAGCCTGGTCTACAAGAGCTAGTTTCAGAATAGGCAGCATAGCTACAGAGAAACTCTATTTCAAAACCAAACGAACAAAAAAACTAAAAAAAAAAATCATCTATATTTAAAGATTATGAAATGGATGCCTGGAAATGTAGCCTGTTTAGAAACATCAGCAAATGAGTCGTACAGGGGAATGTAGAATTTATGAGCAGAAGTGCTACCCTGCCCCCTTTGTCCTCAAGCACCGTGTGGTGTGTGAAATCCAAGTTATTGAAGACCAGAAAGACATGAAATCAAAGTCTAAGGTATGTCTCTAATGCTGAGATCCACTAGTGAAATGATACCGTATATGGATGCCTTCAATTAGAACACACTGGACCAGGATAAAGACAGAAAAGAAAGTGATGTCATCGTAAACAACGTCAGCCAATAGCTCACTGGCTTTTTCAACAAGCAGAATTTAAATTCCATGATGGTTTTATTCTACCTGTATTGGTATATTTGAAAACTAATTTTTTGAATTTACAGAGTAAAGCACATTTACTAACTTATAGTTAGCTTATTTTTCACTAGGTGAGATGAGTTCTGCATATGAGTTCTTCATAGCTCAACAAAGTAGGTTTAGAACCAGCTAGTATATGTGCCTCTTTGAGAATTGCATCATGCTCATTATCACATATTTACATATATGCAAATATATTTATTTTGCTTTGTTAGGATTTCTATCACTAAAGTGTTCCTAACCCTGAATGCCAGCTGTGAGCAGAAACAAGCCTGGGATTTATTTTTATATTTAGGGCAAATATTAAATATTGAGTTTATGTTGTGACTCTTTCTTTTTGTGGATTGTGTCCCACTGTGTAGCTCATGTTGATCTGGAACTCACAAAGCTACAGCTCCTCTGTACCTATAAGTGCCGGGATTAAAGGCACGTGCCACCACACCTAGTTCAAGTTTATAACATTCTGTTGATAGCAGTTTCTGAACCTGAGAAACCTTACAAATATTCTACCTAGAACACATTTTAATGCAGAATTTCATTTATAAAATAATTTATGCTCCAACTTACTGAAATTCACCTTAAAGAAACGTGTTTACATTAACTGATTTGAGTAGTACTTAGAATTTAAAATACAATGAAATATAGCTCATGACTCTAGTTGTAGATTAGTGGAAATGCCATTGAAACTGTTGGCAATGACTGTTTCCAGTACCATAGATGCCCAGGCCAAGAGGATTCTAATCTCTTCTTATGTGCTTGGTTGAAATGTGTCATAGTGAAACACACTGAATTTATATCATTTGTATCTTTATGGAACTGCTAAAATCAGGTGATATATTGCCAGATGAGATAACCAAGTGTTGCTGGGAAGGGTTTTCAAGCCTTGCTGACCATCCTCAATCACAGCAGGGTAGATTTTAAACTCAGGACTGCATTGTAATATGACTATTTCTTAAATTTCTGATTTCTGTAGCTGAAAAACAATGATGCATTTATGAAAATTTATAATATTTTGTTTTTCAGTTTGAGAGAGAGATTACGATTGCTTACAAAACCCTGATTCAACAGTTAGAAAAATATAGAGACCTGGATTTAACAACTCTATTTGGAGATTTGACATTCGATGATATGGTGGAAAAGGTAATAAAATTTGAAAAAAATCCCACTTTTTTAGTTGAACTTTATTTTTAAAAGTGTGTGTGTGTGTGTGTGTGTGTGTGTGTGTGTGTGTAGGTCTGAGTACAATCCTGTTTGTCACTTCTAATATTTTACCTTGTTTGAAACCAATAAACTTCTGTTATTTCTCTGGTCTAATGGATATATAACAGGTTTCTTGTAGCAGTGGAGAGTGGGAGAGATATGAGAAATAGTCGGCTATTCCTGGTTTAGGAAGAAATGTCTCTATTTCCTCCTGTTAAGTAGGACTAAGATAAAGATGTGTCTAGACTCTGATGTAATGAAGATGGCGCTGAGTTTCTCCTACAGTTTAGACCGTGAATACAGCAGTATACTATACCTCAGTCAGTACTGCTGTTTTCCCCTTAGTTTCATTGTTGTCTTTATGCATTTGCACATTTTTTAATATTTCATTCTGGTATCCATATACTTCATCTGGTGTAGGGTTTTGTTAATATGGTCTTGGGTTCTGTTTGCTCTATTTCTTGTTGAATTTTTGCCTTGCTTAGCATCAGTGATACTTTAGTGTAATTTCAGTCTTTTTACTGTCTTACATTTATTTGTAGCATTTTATGTGTTTCACAGAAAAGAATGTTCAGACTTTCTTTTTAGTATTCTGACATCTGGTCTAAACCAGAAAAATTATCCAATCTGTGATAATTTTGTAAATTTTTCTGCCTGAAACTTGGCACGTATTTGTTGGGATAATTTCTTAGTCACTTTACTTGTGATGTGGATGTTGGTGTACTTAGGCCTACTATGAAGTAGGTTTCTGTCTCAGTGCCTCTTTTGCCTTTAGTTTTGATTTATACATCTGTGATTTCTCTTATTTGTTTAATAATGTTTGTCTAATTTCAACTTGAGTCAATATATATATTGACTAGATATATAAAATTTTATTTTTTTAGGCTATGATTTCATCTTTTACTTTCTTTTGGTTTTCTTGTTTCTTTTTATCTACATTTTTAGCACAGCATTTAATTGATCTATTTTCTCACTATTGGTATTAAACATTGCTTAGTGTGATATGTTTTTCTCTGAACACTGCTTTCATTACATGACAAAGATTTTGATATAGAGGCAGTAATTTTCAATGTATTCCTTAGATTATCATATACAGTGATTTTATTATAATTTTAAATGATACTCTTAACCACCACACATAACTCTAGTCATAGGGGATCCCATGCCCTTTTCTGACATCTGTGAACACCAAACATTTATGAGGTACAGTCTTGTGTGCAGGCAATATATTCACACCTTAACATAAAATGAATAATTAAAAAAATAGAAAATGAAAAATTTCAGATGAAAGATTACTTTTAAAAATAGCATTTAAATATCTATGGCAGATTCACTATTTCTTATAAAGGCTCTAATTCACTCTTTAATAACATCAATCCTTTGTATTTCTCATTAGGTTGTAGAATCTTTCTTTGGTCCCTACCGGTCTTGAGGCATCACAAGTGTGGCAGGGAACTTGACAAATGCTCCAGATGAAATACATTATTTCCTCCTTACACATTTCATCACTATTGTTCCCAGTACTACTATTTTCCTTTTCAACTGATGCAGAAGAGGAGATTTTGTGCAAGATATCTATAAAAGCAACCCATACTTTCAGAAAGTTGATTGCCGTGATATGTGTTGCTTCAAATCATGTGTATTACCCACAAAGTTATATATGAATATAATTTAAGAAAATATAATATAGGGACCTGAGGAGTTACAAAGTATTATTTTTATGCTTATATGGTATTTCTTGAATGCTGAGCATTTAAATTGTTTGAAGATTTTCTTTTCCATAAAATTCCATGATGAATGCCTTGGTGCACACATCCTTAAGCAAATTTTTGATTGTTCCTTTAGGTTAGATCTCTAGGACTTTTATGAAACGTATCAATATATTGAATGACAAATGTATTGTCATATGTCTTTGCCCATTTATAACTTCATTGGCAGAGTATTAGGACTGATATCCCATGATTTCTGGTGCTGTCTGTTATTAAAGTAGTTAAAGATGAAAATGTGTTGATATTATCAAAGAAAAATGTAATTTTTATACTACTGAAGAATATAAACATTTTTCCATTTTCTCATTATTTGGGTTTTATTAGAGAATTAGCATTTAAAGTCATGAATTTTCCTGTTGATTTACAGATTTTTATGCATGAATTTGTTAAGAGTCTTCTCAAAATTTTTTTGAAATAATTTTACCACCCAAAAATTGTGTTCATAATGTTTTTAGTGGAAATAGCCACAGTTTCCATATGTTCACATCGACCCATTTCTTACTATATGATCGCTTATGAATAAATACAGTTCTCTAATTGTCATGACGTGTTATAATTGTCCGCGGTGACAGGCTTGTGAGACGATGTCTCTGCTCAAGCAACTCTGGCCAGAAGGCTGTGACATCCGGCGAGCCCTTTGCGTCACTTCATGCTCCCTCCTCTTGGAAATGTACCACTGCTTCTTAGACAACAGAGAGAAGAAAGCCTCCCAGCAGACGTGTGAAGACAAGCAGGTGCGGTTGCTGCACTGGGATGCACTTGTGATTTCCTATTTTATTGCTTTCACCAACCATTTCCCCACGTGGCAATGGGTTCTCTTTTGTTTATATGAACAGCAGAAATAGGAGAATCCCTGCAATTCATGTCATAAAGGAATGCGTTGTTCCATGACTTAGCGTTATCTACAGGTGATTCACGTAGGACATATGTAGCCTCGTCACCCACAGGCAGGCAAGGGAAGAAACAACCTGCTATGCTACTGTGCTTTGGGCTTTTTCTGTGCACAGTTCAAGAAATGCTCAGGAAAGCATTGTTATCTCTATTCCACTATTAGAGCACAGACTTTCAGTTTTTGAGAGTAACCGTCCTCTAACCTAAGGTAATAAATAGTAATGTAGTTTGGATTAAGGTTTATCTTGTGCAAATTTCTCAGTGACTTTAAAAAATAGGCTCACACAGTGGTACCCTACTGGCTGGGGAGAGACTACTGTTCTTAGTTTTCTTTATTGCAGAAAAAGTCAAGAATTGGGTGGCCAGTAGAGATTTAGCTATGACTAAACAGTCATCTCTGCATATAGGTTCTCATGGGCACTAAAGTATACATGTGTGGTCATACTATTTTGTACATAATCTCAGTGCTATGGAGTCTCAGCTTATGAATCCTATCAAGTCTAATTTGATTCCTCCAATTTAATTCATCCCTAAATCATGATAGTAAGTAAAAATTTTCTCTTTGGAACTTCTAAACATTAGACCCTCTCGGAAATCCTAGGAGTGTCCCATTGAAATCTATTTGCTCCCACAACAAGCCAAGGTGTTTGCCAATAGCCATGGTGTCCCTTTCCCATGATGCTAAGCATGTCTACTTATTTATCTCTGTTGTCATCCTGCAGTTACACCCTTTAGCTACATTTCTACACTGTTGTCCTCATGGAGGCCATTCACAATATTGCCTCCAGAGTAGGTTGTTAAGACAGAAGAGAGTATGTAGCATGTAGCTCCCACCCACCCAAAGTCCAGTGGAACCTCCTGTTCATCACCTGGTTTATTAGTTTAAACCTGGAGTCCCTGAAAATACTGATCCGTGCCTTACACCAGCTTCTGCAAAGCTAAACATTTCCTTTCCCTTCTATCTCAAATGTGTTTAAACACAGCTTAGTTTCTGGGTAAGTACTATCTCAGAAATGGAGAATATGTAAATGTGGAATTTCTACATACAGAGCTTAGCTCCAAAGTTCAGGCTTCTGCAGATTGAGTGTGTAGTCTCCCAGCCTGCTGCTCTCTACTCACCTTCTTTACTTTCTACAGAAACGAGGTAGTTGTTTAACCCTGAAGGACGTGGAAGACTTCTGTAAGCTCCATTGCCTCAGTGTGGTTTTTCATCTTTATCTACCTCTTTCTCAAAGAGCCTGCTCAAGATTTGTCACTTCGGATTGGATTGAGGACCTCAAGACTGTCTTTAAAATGGTAAATATATTCTCTTTTCACTATACTTTTGTTTTAACTACATGATATATATAAATTGCATTAATCTTCAAACAGATTTATACAGGGTGGTGTTAACGTTTGAGGTATTGTTAAAATTAAACCAGCTGGCTTCAATCAGTCACTTGACTAGTTTCAACAATCATATTAAGTAATATGATTGTTATTAATAACAACCATCATGGCATGCATCCAACCCAAAGAGGGGCTTCTTGACATTTTCCTTCTTAAAATTCTTGTCAGTGTCAGGATTTGTGTCATTAACGAGGAAGTTCCTGGAGACCAGTCCTTTCTGAGTTGAGAAAGAGATGAAGAAACGAATGCAAGGCTTTATTATTTTTCTTATTATAGATTATGGATACAGAGATTTTAGAGACCTTAGGAGAACAGAAAGAAAAAAAAATCTCTCCAAAATCTTCTGTGAAAATCCGTGCTAGAATCTAACACTCCAGTTCATTCTCTTCAGTTTAAACAAACAGATTTTTTTTTGTTTTTTATAGCATGGAAAATATCCATATATATATATATATATATATATATGTATATATTTCTTTTTGCATTTTCTTACTTTCTTTATAATATTGGATTCTATCATCTTTAATGAACTACTGGTTGCATCTTCATATATACAGTATATATTTATTTACATAAGTGTAAACATATGTTAATCATGTAGACTTTCTCTTAGGAACCTGAGATAAATAGTAAAGAAGAGTGTCTTATCCACAAAGAAATTCAGATTGTGCTCTTCCAACCTGGAGATGGAGTGACATCAACATCCTTCATCATTCCACCTTCTACCTTTGCTCTTCCAGACAGTTACATCTTATAGGAAAGACACAGACTGAATGTTAATACTTACTGTGAAGGAAGAACTAGAGTACATTCAAGACCAATAGTTAAAAGATCTAACCAAGTTTGCAAGGGTTTCTCTTAAGAAGTTATATGACCCAAATCTTGAAGGATGGGTAGGTGTTAGCAGGATGCACAGAATGGAAATCAGATTGTGGGAGAAGAAGCACTGTATGTGATTGTCCTAAAGATACCACAGTCAAGGAACTGGGGTCCACTCATTGTATCATGGACAGAAAACTGTAGGGTTGGTGATGAAGCTGATGTAGTGGGTGAGAGACAAATCAGGTAGCATCACATCAGGGTAGGTAAGTTCATAATAAGTTCACTGGGTGCCTACTAAATGGTATTAAGTAGGCAAATGGCACTTTTTTTTTTAAAAGCATTTTTGACGTGCAATGTAGACCACACAGTGTAGATAGAAAACTGGATTTGGGGGGGTTAGGGGAATACTCTGCCACCTCTTTGTTGATGGTGTTAGAGACTAAAGAAGAGACTTTTGAGCCTATACTATACTCTCAGTATGCTTCTACTGTAGCATTCTGAGGAGTGACTTCAGTCTACCTGGAGGCAGCACAGATGCATGGAGAGTGTGCCTTTCTTACTCAATGAGAAATAGCATTTGCATAAATGCCCCTGTCTCAAAGTCCAGCATGGGAGAAGTGAAAGAAATTCATGAAGTATATTGATTTGACAGAGACTAAAGTGTCAGTTAAGTCACACTAATTTTACTTGATAATGCTTGTATCACATTTACTATATTAGCATAATGTGAACTGGGGTGGGAACTGTAGGTAAGGAATAGGACCCATGAGTGATAGTTCAGTTGGTAAAGCACGTACCGTGAAAGCCTGAGAAGCAGACTTTGATCTTCAATGGAGAACCATGCAAAACATCAAATCGGGCGTGGTGATGCTCACTTGTAATTCCAAAGATAGGTAAACAGAAAGATTGCTTATTGACCATCCGTCTTACTTAGTCAAGCTCCAGGCCAGTGAGATACCCTGTCACATTTGTAAAGTGGGATTTACCAGCGAAAGACTCCTAAAGTCATTCTGTGGCCTCTGCACACTGGCACACACCCACACCATGCTCATCTCCATACATAACGTTCAGGACGTATTGAATATCTGCACTGGTGAACATTCATAGCTGCTGTAATGGAATTTCTACAGAGTTCCATGGTGTAGTAAATACTAGACATGGTGAAGGTGGTTCTATGTAGGTTCTACTGATTTTTGAGAGAAAGTTCTGTTTCCTAAACCCCATAGGAGGACATTCCTCTAGGTGTTTTGTTAGAGCCTAAGGTTAGTAGGCTCTGTGTGACTCTGTTATTAATGAAAGATAGGAAGACTCCACTTCTCAGTCCCATTTTTATTTAAATTCTATAATATGGTTCATTTCAGGTTAATATATTAAATCTATTGGTGTCAGCAATTAAAATAAACATTGTGGCACCAGTAATGTGCTTTGATTTGTTTTATTAATTTATTTCTCAGTTATATTAAATTATTGTGTCACCTTAATGTAGTTAAGTCTGGTCCACAATCAGGAGCTGCCATGAATGTTGCAGGTGTGATACAGACTTGAATGGAAGCCTCCTTTGCACTACTTTATCAATGAAGATTTTTTTGACAATTATTAATACACTGGGATGTGGTTTAGGTTAAAAGACACTATAAAAAAAATCTTGAAATATTTGACAATGTTCTAAGATGGCCTGGCAGGATGTACCTGATAATTTTAGCTGACCAGAAACAGCAGCTTTGTTCTCCTCTTTATGTTGGGAAGCATTAAGTTTTAATACTTAAGGAAATCATGTGAAGAAATATCACTTGGGAGCCTCTCACTTTAACTTGATTAACCATACCATTGAGGAAGACTCATGTCTACTGTGGCCAGATGTAAGTGCTGTTTGTGCAGACATTCTGTCTGTGTTATGATGGAACATCACTACGCAGCCTTAAGTTTGTGGAGACCTATCCGCATTGGTGGATGGGAAACATTTTTCTTTCTAGTACCCTTAGCAGTTCAACACTGACAACACAACGTAAACAACAAAACCTAAGTGAAGAACAGAATCACATTCAAAAGCTGAAGAAATACGCAGTTTTTAAGATTTTAGAACACAATGGGAGGAAACAATGAATAGTAAATAAATAAATATTTCTTTAACTCATGATAAAAAGTTGTTTTTTGTTTTTGTTTTTTTGAGACAAGATCTTACTGTGTAACCCAGGTTGGTCTGAGACTGACTGTGTAACGTAGACGGGCTTTAATCTTGCTGGCATCCTCCTGCCTTAGCCTCCCAAGGGCTGGGATTATGTGCAGTTTAAATTCCTTTTTGAGTCGTCAGTTTTTATTTTACATAATGCTTCAATTTTTAATTAATAATGTAATTTTTATTCAGACCAAGTGGGTTTACATTCTAATCAGAAATCAGACAGTCTTGTCATTTGCCTTTCATTTGGATTAAAGATGCATATGGAGACATTCTACATATTACTGTGGACATGAAAGCTGTCAACAACTTCTTTTTTGATTTCCAGAAACAGTGGTGCGAGTATTTCATCCTAAGTAATGTGCACATGATGGAATTTTGGAGTTTGGATTTACTTCACCTTTCTGATTTAAGTGATGAGCCTTTGTTGAAGAATATTGCTTTTTACTATGAAAATGAAAATGCAGAAGGTATCAGCATACTATATAATATACATCACCTTCCTTTTGAGATAAAGCTCACCGTTAGAAAGCTCATGAAGAATTTCAAGTTTCAAAACCATTTCTTTAATGTCTATTGTATAAATAATGATTATTTTCCAGTTTCTCAGTCTTTATTTATAATTTTTTATTTTTGACAATCAGAATGAATATAACAGTTCAAAATAATTTTCAACTTATTATTTATTACTCCATAATTATTTTTGTTAAAATTGTGTGTTCATTTGTTTGACAGTTCATAACAGTTTGTTTTCATGCATGGCATGTAATGTTTATTTATAAAATTGCTCATGAATAGAAAAGTTTCACTTTATTAGATATTTAGGGATTTTAAGTTTTCCAAAAGATAATCTCTGTACTTTCTTATGTAATTTTTTTTGTAGAATATTTTTTCTTGTGCTTTTATAGCCAAAGTAGAAGAAAAAACATTTTGAAAGAACAGTGCTTGAGTGAGTAGTATAGAAATATCTTTGACATCAAGATTTTTTTCTGTCATATTTTAGGAAATGGAATTAATTGGCTACTTTGAAAATAATGATTCTTTGCTAATTTCTAATTTTAATTTTAATCAATGTTATTGGTTAAAAACTATATGTGGTATAATATTTTTATCATCTTAAATATAATTAAATCTCTGTTGTTGGTTATCATTTGTTAAGACACTAATTTTTTAAGATTAAGTTTCAAGCAGAAAGACAAGATCTGTTTTAATATGTACCATGGCATTGTTCACAGTTTTGATCTTTTTCATTTAGATTCAGTGGGAAGCTCACTGAAAAATTCCACTGCTAGCATCGTAATTCAGAGCCTAGTGACTTTAGTAATGTTTTGTGCTTTAATGCATGTGTCAGCACTTCTTAACAGTGTATTTTTAATTGTGATCCAGGCCTGAATTTGAATGTAGGAGATGTCATTATGAAGGAGTATGTACAACTCTGGGACACAGTGTCAAAGTTGGTGGGAAAATTTGAAGTGGGAAATTCATTTCCTTTGAGAACAACAGAATGCCATTTTCTTAAAAAGACACCATCACCAGTCAAAGGTAACTGATTCCTAACTTAAATATCATTTTCTTTAAAAGATCCCATTACTAGTCAAAGATAACTGATTCCTAACTTAAACTGAGGAAGAAAAAAAAACCCTCTTGAAAACTCCAAGGAGAAATTGTTTTCTAGTAGTTGTGTGTTTGAATAGTTGCCATGTCTATGGGGTGGTGTGCTTTGATTAATATTAAAATTTTATATGTTGTTTGTAATTAATATTGCCATTTTAAAAAGTCAAACCATATGTGAATAAATTCTCTTTCTAGCAATGTGACCTCTGTCAACAAAAATTTTCAATATCCTCTTACATCATGAGGACTCTTCTCCAAATAATAGAATGGTGGAAGCCTGTAAAATAACTGGGGAAGCTGAGACCCATTTATACCAGCATAGAGATCAGTGTGGTAACATATTCAGCATCTGTGTTGTATAATAACAAAATGAACAGTAGACTTGTGTTGGAAAGAGTAAGAGATGCTAAAGAATAAAAAGGAGCCAGCAGCCACCTTAGAAAGTCTTTGCCCAAATCAGTACATTTGTCTTCTCTGTGCTGCAGATGTACAGAGTATCTCTGGTGACAGGCAGAGGAGAAGAGGCCAGAGCCAGGAGGTGGTAGAACTGGCAGTCTTCAGAAAACCCAGGTCCATAGGAGCAAACCTCACAGGTTAGCTTCTCCAAAACCTGCCTTTCAGTGAACAGAAATAACAAAGAAGTCACACTGTTTCTGCAGCATAATAAATCACTCTTGAGAATTTTGAATTTAAATTATTAGGCCACAAGGCCTGTCTAATCCAGTAAATGAAAGTGATCGAAAAAATCTGGCAAATTATTGTGAGGAAGAAATCATGAATATTTTTATAGGATTATGTGTCAAAGATGAATGCTGATAGAATTCACGGAAGAGCCGAGGAATAACTAAGAACACAATTATCTGTGTGTAGGCAGAAGCTGCTCATTCGTTCCTGGCTGCTTAGACCCAAAATAATCACACAGAAACCATATTATTTGCAATATTGTTTGGTCAAAAGCTCAAGCATATTTCTAGCTAACTCTTATATCCTAATCTGTGTGTTGCCATGTGACTGTGGCTTACTGGGTAAGTTCTGTCTGGCATCTCTCTTTGGTGGAGCTACATGACTTCTCTCTGACTCTGCCTACTCTCTCTCTATGTATATCTCTTCTAGCCTGGCTATGTTCTGTTAAGCCATTGGGCGAAAGCAGCTTCTTTATTAACCAGTAAAAACAACTCATATAAGAAGGACTTCCCACATCACTTCCACTTTTTGGTTTAAATAGAAGGGAAAGTTTTAATTTTAACATAGTAAAATTACATATAACAAGACAAGTATTAAGCAAGAATTATAGTTACAATATTTATATCTACTTTATCTATACCATAACTAAGGAAAATTATAAATATAACTATCTATTCTTCAACTCCATCAAAGACTCCAGAGGGATATAATATTGGGTGCCAATTTACTGTAAGAGGCTGTTTGTTCATTTCCTAGCTACCCAGACTCCCAAAATAATCAAACAGAAACTATATTATTTAAATCACTGCTTGGCCAATTATTTAACTGTAATTATTAGCTAGCTCTTATATCTCTGGTTAGCCCATTTCTATTATTTTATATTTTACCATGAAGTTCGTGGCCTACCAAGAAGCTTCCAGCTGACTTTCCTCTTTGGTGGCTGCACAGCGTCTCTTGACTCACCTTCTTTCTTGCAGCATTCAATTTAGTTTTTCCTGCCTAGCTCAATTCTACCCTATCACAGGCCAAAACAGCTTCTTTGTTAACCAATGGTATTTACAGCATACAGAGGGGAATCCTACATCAGCTGTGGACTTAGAACTGATAAATTCTGTTTTTATAATCATCACAAATTATGTACTCTCTGAATATAATTTGAAAACATTTAAGAGAGAATAAATGTAAAATTATAAATGAGAAAAATAATGAAAACTTTAAAACAATATTTATTTGCATAACCAAACTTGTAGAAATCAAAATACTGAGTGGGTTTAAAATTTGATTGGATATTAATAATGTGATTGTTTGGGTATCATAAGTATATAGAAAAAGAGTAATACTTAAGGTTGGAGACATCCCTCATGGGTAGTGTGTCCTAGCATATGTGAGATTATGTGCTCAGTTGCCTGCATAAGAAAACAGAACAGGACAAATATACCATTATGAGAAATGACAAAAGCTAGTGACAGAAAGAAAAATACTGTGTGTTGCCATTACCTACACAACCTAAAAAAAATACATAGAAGTAGAACAAAGTAAATAGGGAGTTATTGAGGAAACAGTGTTGGGAATGGGGAAATGTAGGTCAAAGGGTACACATATGGAAGATAAATATATGGAAAATAATAGGTCTGTATTGATGAGGCTAATGTACTCTATGAGGGCTAACAGTAATCATATATTTCATAATAAACACCAGTGATTTGGAAAAAGAAAAGGTTTTAGGCAAATTCAACCATCCCCACAGAAACCTCCAAGGACATATTGATAATATTTAATATAGTGGGCATATTAATTTTCCTGACTATATTACTAGTTTACTCTGTGTATCCTTTTGTTTTCATGGTGTGTGTTTTTTTTTCAGATAAGGTGCTCTGTAGCCTGAACTAGTTTTGAACACTCAAGATAGCTGGAGATGATTTTGAGTTCCTGATCCTCCTGCCTCCTGCTAAGAACACAAACCTGCACCCCCAGGCCTAACTAAAACTATGCCCCCTCCTTCTCTTCTCCCTCTTTCTCTCTAATTATCTATCTATCTATCTATCTATCTATCTATCTATCTATCTATCTATCTATCTATCATCTATCATCTATTTTCTATCTACCATATAGATCTATATTCTTTCTATCAATGTATCAATCTATCTCCCATCTATCATCAATCTATCTATCTATCTTCACACACATATAAATGTTTCAAAATAAGTATATTAAAGTATGGTATAAATTTGAAATAAATAAAAAATTAAGATTCAGCACAGAAGATATTAAAAGACATGGAGATTAAAAACCAACCTTTGGTTTATTTGGAAGCTTGGAAAGAAAAAAGGAATTGATGGGAGTGGAATGATGTTTAGAAAGTAATGACCTAACACTTACCTGCATTAATCAAGACAAATTTTATACATTTAGGATGTCAAATCAAGTAAGTTAAATGCAAAAACATATTAAGCCAAAAGAATACACTCCCTTGACACACAAAGGGAAATTGCCACTTGTAAAAACTACTGAACATCTCATAGGATTCATAATTAACTCTAAAGGAAGAATTAACTCTAAAGAATTAGTCAAGTGACAGATTTCTCAGTAATGATGAAATTCAAAATGTAGCAGAATTATATTAATTTTTAAATTATATAAGGGTAGAAGATAGCATGCATATTTGCAGGAAAACAAAAAATGGTTTAGTCATAATGACATCTTTAATATTGTAATGAATTTCAGGAAAATGATTTTAGAGGAAGTATCAAAAGGAATGTTTACTGAGAACTTAGGATACCTACAAATGTACATACTTGTGTGTGTGTGTGTGTGTATGTATGTATGTATGTATGTATGTATACATGTATTGTCTTCTTTGACAATGAATCTTACCAGACAAAAGAACACTTGTACAAGGAGTTTAGTGTACCAGTCAGAGAGTGGATATTTACACATGTGTGTGTGTGTGTGTGTGTGTGTGTGTGTATGTGTATTCTTGTGTTCTTTGACAATGAATTCCACCCAACAAAAGAACACTGGTGCAAGAAGTTTACTGTACCAGTCATAAAATGGCTCAAATTAGGTTAGGCAGGAAAGATCACTCTGCAGAGCCTGTCTGTGAGCAGGTTTGCACTTTGGGAGACATGAGGCGAACTGGGAACCTTAGAATGGGGTTCACACTATCTTGGAAATATCTCTTGCATGCAACAAGAGAGCTGGGGCATTTATTCTCCAGCTCCTGTTATAATTTTGACTGAGGGTCATTCTCATTTCTTCTTGTTTGGTCTCTGTGGTTAAAGGGAAATAAGTACTTTAACTGTTGCAGAAGGTATCCTGGGCAAACACAGGCAGAGAAAGCATCAGGAGAATTATGAACAATACGTTAAAATTATTCACTAGCCAATTACAACAGCTATAAAATGTGTCTAATCTATTTATCATCTTTTTATTTGTCTCTGTCTTTCTGTCTGTCATCTATCCATAACCTACCTACTCACCATCAAGCTGTCATCTGTTTATCTGATCTATCATTTTGTCACCTATCTACCTGCTTTTGCATAATCTTGTATATAAACCCGAAAGTAAGCTCAAAGGGAGTATGGTAAAAACCTCATTCTCATGATGTTGTTTTTCCCTATTTTAATTTATATTTGACACTATGTATGTTATCTCTCAGATTGTTATCTTTAGAAACTTTATCACTTATTAGACAAAAATGAAAGGATTAAGTATTTGAACATAAGCACCACAGACATTATCTTTTATTATTATCTATTATTTATAGATATATAAATAATAATATAATAATATTATCTATTATTTATCTCTCTATCATCTATCAATAATCTGTCATCCTTATCATAATATTTCTATCTAGCCATATACCTATCATCTCTCTAGCCATTGAGCTACCTACATTTTTAATCTATATACCTATTTGCTTAGTTAGTATTCATTAATTTTCTATGATGTTCCAATAGTCTCAAAGTAGGAAATAACTTTAAGAACAGGATTGGAATTAAAATATAAATGAATATAAAATGATTTTGAAGGTGAAATCTTGGGAAACAATATATTGTCTTCCTTTCTGAAAATTTCACATTTGACTTGATCATACTTATTTTTGTTTACAGAAAGTTCCCAAGAAAAGATGCCAAATTTGGGTTTTATTCCAATGTCATGTGCTTTGGTTGATGAATTTACTGGTGACATTTTGAAAGACTTGCCTTTTCTAAAGAGGTAAGGCCCCCATATGTATTAGTAAGTACCTGTTTGAAATGGATAATAGTTATCTATTAAATATTCTTTGAGATGGCCTTTTCTGAATAAACTGCAGAAATTTAAGAGAGTAAATTACATGCAATATGTATTTACAGAATATTGCCCATTACCCATCTTTATGACCTTTGTGTGATTAATTGGAGAACAAAGCAGTCTACTCCTATTTTCAATTAATGGAACAAGGAATGTTTGAGAGTGTTCGAGACCTGAAGTGGTCCTGGCTTCTGAAGCTTCTAAGAAAATGCTTTTTGCATTTTACTATGCATGTTGTATCCCAGGAAGAGGAGAAAAAACTATGATTTTCAAAGTTATAAAATGCGTTGGATTTGGAGGCCTGATATTTGATATATGCTTGTTTTTCCTTTTCTCTCCCAGTGATGACCCCATTGTTTCCTCGCTGGTTAAGTATAAGGAATTCGATGAGCTTGTGCACTGGCATTCCCACAGACCTCTCAGCGATGACTATGACAGGACAAAGGCTAATTTCAATGGTGAGCTTGCCGATTCTGCTAAACTAATTGAAATCTACATCACTCTGGCCTTTATTTCAAAGTATAAATCACATTATGAACTCAAATCAAAAGTTTTGGCAAAGAACATTCAACGGGGCATTCAGATGGACAACAGGAAGGATGTTAACAGAGAATTTTCCCTTTGTTTCCTGGTGGTTATTCATATGGAAGGTGGAGGTGGTTTAGGCAGAGGAGTGCATATATGATCTTTGTCTCCTGAGTTTGACACTGTGTTAAGGAAAGAAGGCTTGTAATTTAAGAAATCTGGATATCATTTGAAGTGTAATATATAGTGTTGAAGCTCTCAGCTCCATGACTGTGTCCCAGGATGAGGGTCTTATTTTTTCCTATCTAGTAATTCAAGGAACCAGAATATCTCAGATGACTTTCTTCTTGATTTTGCCTACTAAAATTTATTCACAGGGCACAAATAAGTAACACTTAGAGTCTGTCTCTAAAATAAAACAACTCCCCTTAGAAAACCCAAAACGCCTGGACCCTTATTCATTAATGCTAATCAGAGGTGGTTCAGAATATCCTCAGTTGTGTACCCAGTGGTGTGCTCACAGGCCCCATCAGTAGTTGTACAATGGACAAACCCAAAGTCCTCATTAAAATTAATGAGTCAGAAATCAAAACAAAAATGCATGAGTTTGGGAAAAAGACTTTTATGGAGATGGGGGAAATGACAGGTTAAATTGGATATAAAAGAAAATGAAGGTAAGTAATTAGAGTGCACTACATCCATTATCAAAGAACACATTTAATCAATAGAATTAAATAACATTCTTAGTATTTGCTTTTGGAAACAGACTCTGAAAAATTGTCTTGAAAGTGTTTAAGCTGCTGGGAGTTTGACTAGTGGCAGAACCCTTAAACTGCATGCATGAAATCCTAGGTTCAATTCCATAACCAACACACACACACACACACACACACACACACACACACACACACACACACATAATTCAAATTTGTATATATATATGTGTGTGTGTGTATGTGTGTGTGTGTGTATGTGTGTCTGTGTATACAAATTTGAAAAATTGCTACCTTTGTAGATACTTTGGAAGTCATTCTATAGATGTTATAGCCCAATTGAAGACAATTTTAGTTAAGTTTTTGGGTAAACTGCTCAACAAAATTGCTGTTGTATACCAGAAAGAATAGTGCCTGTTTATAGAATGGTGTGGAGAGTTAGAGATGCTGCTGAGAAAGCATTATCATTTTACATTTTAAGTTTTTTCTTCTTTAGAGAATACAAGAGACCCGCGTTACCTTAAAAGTGTGCAGAAATATCATGTTTTTCAACGATTTTATGGGAACTCATTAGAATCAGTCTCTTCTAAGCTCATCACAACTCAAGGTGCTAAGCCGAAGAAGGATTGCAGTAAGTCCAGGAGCACAAAGACACGTGTAAGTTTCCGTAAATTCCATTATCATTAAAAGCTCTTGCTACTGTTCTTTTTTATTGATTTTTTTTTTGAGTTATACATTTTGCTCTGCTCCTCTCCCTTCTCCCCTCTCTTTCAACCCTCTCCCATGGTCTCCATTCTCCCAGTTTACTCGGGAGTGCTATTCTTTATTAAATTAGTGTTTCTCATCACTTTGATGGCTTCTTTCCATGAGGTGCCATCTTTTTTCTTATTTGGTTGTAGTGGTTTGAATGAGATGCCTCCCATAGTCTCAGCATTTGAGTCTGTGGCTCCCATTCGGCAGCATTGTCTGGGGAGGTTCAGTAGGTTGGCCTTGTTGGAGGAAGAGTGTCACTGGGGGCCTATTTGGAGACCTTAAAGCCTTGCTATTCCTGCTTACAGTTTAAATCACAAGCTTTCACCTTCTTGCTCCTGGTGCCATGCCTCTGTACTGCCATCAGCAGTTCTTAGCCCTCTGAAATCACAAGCTCAGATGAATTTTTTCTTCCATAAATTTTCTTTTCGATGTCATTTGGCTACAGCACAGAAAAGAAACACAAAGGACAATCATATTGGTTATGATACCTGCTAGAAAGTCCAACTTCCATATAAATTATTACATATGATCCTCTATGCAATAGCATATACTTATTTAGAGAGTCAAAAAAAGATTAAGTCAATAAAGGTTTAGTTTAAAATTTTGCAATAATATTAAAATATCATTTATTAGCTAATAACAATCAGAATGTTTTTTACAAATCCAACAAAAATAAGCATACAACACATGGGTTTCTTTGCCTAACTTATATAGATTTTATATGCTTTCCTCAAAGTATTTATATAATTAAGGTTTTCACTTTTTTAAAGTGTAAAGTTAAAGCTGTTTATTTTGTCTTTCTGTACAGATTGCTTACACTTAATTTTACTTTTTATCCTACTGGTATTGTTATTTTCTATCAGTTCTATCCAAAAGTCATAATTAAGAATAAAATACCAGAGATGAAGACTCAATTTATTTCTAGAGTAAAATGTTACTATCACTATGTGAGTCTTACATGTTAGTATTTCTGATAATATTACCATGCAAGTATAGTTTATATTTTATATTTTAATACTGGACTTACTAATTTGATGAAGGTAAAGGTCTACTTTAAACATTTGGCAATTTGTTAGCATTTAGAGGGCTCCAGGGCTAAAGATCTGAAGAGGGCTTTTATTTCATGGAAATTCTCTGAATATCAATTGTTTTAATATATTGTAAAGAGAAATAACTTAGCATACACAAATGACAGAAATCATGACAGGTTGGCCTTGTCAAAGGGAGTTAGAATGCCAAAGTCATCAGAAGTGAAGTTTGTGAAGATCCCTCACAAAACACAAAAAGATTTTCAATCTCTTATTTCTGGATACTTATGTTTGGGAAAGATTAGCAAGATAAATATTCTACTGATTAACAAGCAGGGAGTTCAAGTTTCACAACTTTCAAGGACAGCTGCCTGTTGGGTGATTGACAAATAGCTCTTTCATAGAATGGTTAAACTAACACAGAATATCAGAGAATACCTGATGTTCATGGTAGTGTGAATCCTCTCTCCTTGACCTGCTTCACAGGTCCCCTGAGGAATGGGGACTTGCTCAGCTTTTGCCTGACTCATCCAAAGAAAGCCTCATAGCTCCCACTTGTCCTCACTGCCTCTTCCTTAGGAGGTCAGGACCTTTTCAATTTTATACCCAAATTGGTGAAGCCTTTCCTATTCATTTAGGAACATCAAGAGGAGGAGGAGGAAGAAGAGGAGGAGGAGGAGAATAAGGAGCAGAAGAGGAGATTCTTTCTCCCTCCTCTTCCTCTTCCCCTCTTCCTCCCATTTCTCTTTCTCTTCCCCTCTGACTGTCTCCCTCATGTTAGAAAATAACAGACTGGCCAAACTTCTCACTGTCCAGTACAAATAGACTGAAAGGAAATACAAGTTTTACCTTTACCAATCCTAAAAATTTAACGACTCATCAAAGAAATTCACCTCCATTGTACTTTATGAATGTACTCTACGACCAACAGTGTAATAAGTCCTCGTATATGAGATAACGGAAACAGTGTACTTGATCAAAGTCCCCTTGGTCCTGTGTAAAAAGAATATGGCAAATGGACCAATAAAAACACTCACTTGAAAGTTTAAACGATCAGAAACCTCAAAAGTTATTGATTTGAATTAAGTAGTTTGAGAACGTGATCTTTCTATATGTTAATTTTTGCATATTGATCTGATGGCTAACCTGAAAAACAGGAAGTTTCTGTCAGAGTCCTTTTGTTAACATAATTCTCTAAACTGTCCTTTAATTTTATTTTATTTATTATTTCTGTGTATTAATAATGAGTGGCATGGTGGGTGCTATTGTATGTATGTGCAGGTTAATGGGGGTGTCTCAGTGTGTATATGGAGGTCAGAAGAAAGCTTTATGGAGTCCTCTACTTGTATCTTTATAGAGCTTCGGGGGATTGAACTTGGGCCTTAGGCTTGTAAGGCCAGCACCTTTACCTGCTGAACCATGTCATAGGCTTTGTAATTTGACCATGTACAATAAAATAAATCAGGTTGGTAAAATCAGAGTAAAAGTGGGACTTTATTATATTTAAATAATTTTAAAACATGTCTTTATGTAAGACAAATCATTTGTTTATATAATGATCACTATCCACTCTTTGCTTTTGGCTCCCTTTTCTTATTTACTCATTAAACATTATGAACTAAATGTCCTTGGCTTAGGGAATCCAGGCAACTTCAGTGTAAATTTAACTCAAAGATCTCAGTCTAGAGAGAAAGAATGGTGCATATAGGTATAGGCAGAGTAAACTTTGATGAGTAGTTGGATAGTTGCTTGCCAGAAGAATGAGACATTATTCTTAGGCATGAGGTTCAGAGAGAGCTTCATCATAGAAACATGGTGATCACGTAGGGAGTAGGAAGGTGACTTGGTAGGAAAGGTAACACAAATGCAATCCGAGAGAGAATAGCAGGTTATCGCTGCATGGAGACATAAATAGATCTTTGCAAGGTCTCTTTGATTTTATTACATTTCCCCTTTTATATTTAACACTACATCAAAATTTAAGAAATTATGTTTGGCAAGTCTTTATATTCACTAAGTTGAATTATTATGCTTTCAATCAACAGACTCTTAATTAAAAACATATTTTTATGACTATTCAAGCGTGGGGTGATGGTCAAAATCATCTGAGCATACTTAAAATATTTCACTCATGAAATGTCAACGTGGAATAATTCTATCTTGTCATGCGTTGTGTTTCTTTCCATTTGGGCAGGAGACCAAGGCTGACATAATTACTAGAGAGAATAAGAAAAGGTTAATGGCCAAGGAAGAACAAAGAGAAGAAGAAAAATGGAATACCCTGTCATCTTCTATTGAGAAGGAGATGAAAAGGAATTTAAACTCTGGGATGAAGAAGCTGGAAGAGTTTTTAAGATCATGTAAAAGTAACCCAGTAAGAGTTCAGGCTGAAAAAGTTGGGTTAATGGCTTGCTTGACAGCATGGAAGGAGCATTGCAGAGCTAAAGGTGTGTGTAAAGTTGGAGTTAGCTTTAAACTAACTGCGGACCAGATAGAGAGCATTGTTAGCAGAACCAGTAACAATGAAGCACAGCAAGAACCCATCATTTATTTTTGAGTTTTGAAGGATAAACATTTTCTTTCTGGATAAGTTGGTGTTTATGCTTGCCTACTAACTTAGTTTCCTCTTAGTTGTTGTGATAAAAAATATTTTCATAGAAGCAACTTAATGAGTTTATTCTATCTAATAGCTCATGGGTATAGTTCATTGTTGTGGAGGACATATCAAAGTAGGAAGAGTTTGAAACAGCTGATCACATCATATTTACAATAGGAAAACAGAGATGGATGAATAAATACATGCTTAGCTCAGTATCTCTTTTATGTAGTTCAACATTTATGCAGAAGATTAGGTTCCACTCAGAGTTCATATGGGTGTTCTTTTATCCATTAGCCTAATAATGATAATTCCTTACAAGCATGTTCAGAGGCCTGTCCTTCAGGTGATTATAAATCCTGTAAAATTTGCAATCAACATCAACCAAAAAGTGACAACACTGATTGCCCCTACCATACAGACTTCTTCCAAATTCACTGAGGTAATTCTGTGTACTCTCCTTTACATCTCTATGGAAGGAAATAGGATAAAACAAAGCAAGAGAACGGGGATGTTAAGGATAAAATAGAACTGAATAGGTAAAGATATGTAAACTGGTTAGAGGTGTACTATGTACCTTAGCATGTATTTATCTTTCTGTCAAGACAAGACACTGATAAGGAAGCTGGATACTACTGCTAGAGATCATAATTTAGACTGACTTAAAATATAGTGCTTATTGCATTGAAAGATTGCTTGTAGGTGCTGCAGACTGATAGCAGAGTCCCTGCTGGGATTTCTGGATTCTTCTGTCCAGCAACAAGAAATTGGGCAGGACCCATGGTCGAAACAGAGGCAGTCTCTTAAGGAACAAAGATGACCTTTCCAGGAAAGGTCAGAAGTTCAATGTCCTTGTGCCCATGCCCAGAGTTGTGACCTTCTATAAGTCATTCACATAACTCTGGCTTACTCTCTATTTGCACACTGATGTGTTTTCAGATTTATTATTTATCTGCGTGTGTGTATGTGTCTGTGTAGAGTGTTGACAGATGCAAAAGAAAGAGTCGAATTCCCTGAAACAGGAGTTCCAGGTGGTTGTGAGGCTTTTGACATTGTTGCTGGAAATCCAACTCTGTAAGAATGGTGACAACTGTCAGCACTAAAGAATCTCTCCAGCTCCCTCTTTCTCCTTTAATGTACTTTCCTGGCCACCAAAATCTTATTTTCGGATATCCTTAGTCAAAACGTAGTCATAGCATCTTTAATCACAAGGAGGACCAGGAAACACATACTTTTACGTAGGTATGTAGAATTCCCAATACCACAGAGACATCAATAAAAAAATCTTTGATAATACATGGTGGATAGAGAAATTAAGAGTAGAAACTGCCACAAGTGCCCTTCTCCTTGTTTTTCATACAACCAGAATTTACTTATCCTCCACATTCAGTTTATAAAATGTCTTTCCATAAAGCCTCCCTCAGCAAACAGATTCACATAATGTCTGTACTTTCTAATGCTCGGTGTGAGCCAATCATGTATCACGTACTATGTAAGTGAACTGAATGTTCCTGGAGGTTAAGACATCTATTTCATTTACTTAGCATCCTCTCGTATAATAGCTTTCGATATGTGATTGGTAGCATTTGTTTAATAGGTGAGAGTGGGCACCAACTAAAAGAAAGGTGGAATCAAAACAGAAGCGAGAATGAAGATGTGTGCAGAGGGGAGAAACAGTGTGTGCAATGCTAGAGAAGTGGAGGGATTGTTGGAGTCTGGATCTGATCGCTGGAAGAGATGGATTGCACTGAGTGAACAGATCAGGGTTTACATCCAGTCGCTCTCTGTGAACAATAGGGCTAAGTGAATGTTGCTAAGATTATAATATTATATTTAAAACCATGCAATTATTTTCTTTTAACAGAGGAGACATAGGAATAGGAGACAGAGAAAAGCTTTATAATTCACCACGAAATTATATAAACTTCAATTGAATATTTTAATATTTTATGAATTGTAAGAATTTTATCTAGTCCTTTCTATTCTCAAACATCTGTTAATGCTGAGTAAGATAGTTTCATAAATAGTACTGTATAGGCTAGATGATTGCTTTTCGCTAATAAATATTTATTACTTTGATAACTTTTATAACAATTTTATTTGCATTTTGTACCAAGGTGAAACCATGAAAGACTTCAGCATAGCTGTCGATATGATGAAAAGAATCCACTCCTTGCTGGACAAACACTCTGAACTTCTGCAAGAAGCAGATCGGAAACTCATAGCCAGATGTCTTACGTGTTTAGGGTTTGATGAACTAGCACGTTCTTTGTATTCAACTCAGGTAACATATTGTAAAAGCTTCATTTTTACACAGCTGGACTTTGCTGTACATAAAGCATCCTTCAAATACAGTTATCTTTTTATGTTCATTACAATCTTGATTAACCCAACTACTAAGTCTGAATTACTCAAGAATTAGAAATTTTTATACTAATTGACTATCCCGCTAAATGTCAAATAATTTCTGCAGACATTTAAAACTAGCACAATACTTAGTTATGACAAAAAAAACCTCATATCTATAATGGTGATGATGTAAATATGTCAGGCTGTAGCTACAAGTATTAGAGTAGGCATTTGAAAACCTTGACATCTACAGATTTCCTTATATTTCAAAAAATTGGCAATGCCCTCAAGATGTTTAAAGGGTGATTAAAATTGTTTTCATATAGAAGAAACTCAATCATAAATATTTCAACATTTAAATCATGGTTTAACTTAATTGCTTTCAAAATAATCTTTTAAAACAATACAGGATAAAGCAGATGACATAGTAATGAAAAAAAGGAATAAATATTCAGTTGGAATTGGGCCAGCTAGGTTCCAACTACAATATATGGGTCACCATTTGATAAGAGAAGAAAGAAAAGATCCAGACCCCAGAGTCCAAGATTTTATTCCTGATACATGGCAGGTAAAATATGAATAACATTAATTATTATATTTTGTAATCATGTGTGCATCATAGAATTTTATTTATCATGGAATTTTTTTATTTCTCCAGCCTTCTCTCTCTCCTCTCTCTCTCTCTCTCTCTCTCTCTCTCTCTCTCTCTCTCTCTCTCTCTCTGTGTTAGTATTTGTATTTGTCATGGACTTCATAATATTGAATTATTTCATTTAAAATTTATTTCAGTTAAAGTTTCTTGTTATTTAAAATGTCTCATATTGACTAATATTTTTATTTAAAAAAATTAAAATTTTCATTTACTATGCAGACCATTTCCTTGGTAAGGTGTTGGATAAATTCACAGACATAGAGTCAAAACTTAAAGATGTCTGTGCTATACAGCTATTATCATTCTGTACCATGTTCCAGGTTTTCTGTCAATAGAATTTCATTTGTAAACAGTATAAATACTCATTAAGAAGTTTGTGTAAACAGTGGGAAAATTGCTTATATATTTACTACCATTCTAACTATATGTATGTAAACACACATAAGTATTGATAGCTACAAAATTTGGAAGTAACTGCTTCTGCACACATTGATATATATATGATAACTCAAGCATTATTTACCTATAGAAAAGCAATTTTGCAAGTTCAATCTGACTAGTTGTTCCAGTCAGATCAGATTTTGTAAGTCACTTTTCATTAATGTTATGAAAAACCTGAGACACCCTAGCTTTAATGTAAAGATATTTAGATAGCTCCATGAGCCTAGCTTCCAATATCCAGCTTGTTAATAAAATGACATCACATTGCGGGGGGGGGGAGTCAGCTTGTGTGAGGAAGCATAAGACTGAAGGCAAGAATCAGAGAAAGCTAGTTGGGCTGAGATCATCTATAACAAAAATCTGATTTTCCATGAGTGGGACCAATTTCTTATTTCAGTGTAGGCTACAGGGCAGAAAAATTTATTCCTATTTTCCATACATCTTCTAATTCTTTCATTCCCTTTTCATTCTGTTGTGTTTGACATGTGGGGAGGACTAGATTCACAGAATGGCAGGTTGTCATTTGAGAGTACATTCTGTCTTCTGTCCTTCATATAGGCTTTCCATTCTTTTGACTACTCATCATCTTGATAAATGAAATAATAGAATGCAAAGATGATGCTCCCAAGTAGTCACCCTTCAAGGGTAAGCAACAGAATGAAGAATCCTTGATATTTCTGCACTTCAACCATTTGCTTACTGCCATAAACATGTGTGTTGGCTGGTTCCTACAACTGTGCTTCTCTATAAAACATTAAAAACAAACTTCCTAATAGTAAGATCTTATTCTGATGTTATCTTTGAGTGATATTTCTTTTTATACAAAATAATGTGTTTTATTATGTTCTTTTCCTCCATATATGTTGTGTATTTTGATCACATTTATGTCAATACACCTTGTTTCACTGCCTTCCTCAATGGCTCCTTCTTTGTCCTGACTAGTTTCTCGTTCCTGTGCAGTTCTTTTTAGTTTTTCTACTCCATTTTCACATGTAAGACTCATCTCTCAGCTGCTTAAAAGCAAACAAATTTCATTGCTTGTGAGAATGAGCCATCTATCCGAGATTCCTCTTAGATTTTCTGTGTGTCTGCAGCTCTCCATCGCTGAGGTTCAGAAAAATCAGAGCGGTAAAGGAATGATCTATTTGGGTAGCATATGACTTGTTTGATTGATGTAAATCATGGTCTGACCCTGCAGCGAGAGCTCCTGGATGTGGTGGATAACTATGAGTCTGCAGTGATTGTTGCCCCAACCTCCTCTGGCAAAACCTATGCTTCCTACTACTGCATGGAGAAGGTGCTGCAGGAGAGTGACGAAGGCGTGGTTGTGTATGTCTCACCCACAAAGGTAGGGGTCTAGGGTTTGTAATATTTTTCTTCATTCCAAAAATTACTCAAATATTAGAGATGGAAATGTGGTTTATCTGGTTTCATTTATTTATTTTCACTAGTTAAAATTAGCATACAAAATATTGGGCTTCATAATAGAGTTTTCGTACATAATTTTTGACCCTCCTTCACTGCTACCTCTCCCATGATGTATTCCCCTCCACTGCTCCCCTTTGTTCTCATGTAGCCCCCATTCCACTTTAAAGTCACATATATTCTATTATATGTGACTATATCCCTCTCATGATTCCATTAATGTCCTATACCCATTCTTTCCCGCTAAATATATATATATATATATAATATTAATATTTATATTAAAAACTAAATTTTATGATTCAAATATAAGAGAAAACATGTGATATTTGTCTTTCTGAGTCTTTGTTATTTTGCTTAATAAAATAATACCCAGCTCTATCCATTTTCTGTAATTTCATTTTTATGTCTGTTTGAATAGAATTGTAAATTTGTACAACATTTTTTGTATTGGTTTGTTGATGGACATCAAGGTTGCTTCTGTTTCCTAGCTTGGAATAGTGGAAGTATTAACATGGATGTGCACATATCTCTTTAGTAAGACTGGAAGACTTTTGGGTATATACTCAGGAAAAAGTGATGCAGCTAGGTCATGAGGTAGTTTCATTTTTCCTGCTTTGTGAAACCTCAGTAATGATTTCTATAATAGGTATACCAGATTATACTCTTACCAGTAGTATTAGGGGTTCCTCTTTCCAATATTTTCCCCCAACTGTTAACATTTGTTTTCTTGATTTAACCATTCTAATTGGAGTGAGATGGAATCTCAAATCTTTCTCAAGATTCTTGTTGTTATTCAATGAGTTTCTTCTATACTGAGAAGTAGTAGAATTTTTAGATGTACATTTTATATATTTGCATATTTTGACTTCTAAATGCTAATGATTTGGACAGTATTATTTTGTATGACTTTTGGTCTGTCGTGTTTCTTTATTTATGATGTACTTGATGACACATTTGCCTACGTTTTTTCTTTTTCTTCTCTTTTTACTTTTTTGTTTATTCTGTGCATCTTTTATGTAATGTATCTTGGTCCCATTCATTTCCCTGTCCCTTCACATCTGCCGTCCACACCTAAATACCCTCCCAAATAAAACAAAATTTAAGAGAAAAAAGAAAAAAAGGTAAAAATTAATAATCTCATCATGGAAGCTGCAGTGTGACACAGTGAGTCACACAGTAATCCCTTTCCCGTAGATCTTTACTTTCAAGTGTTCATAGCAAAGAGTCATTGGCTGGTTCAAGGCCTCTGGCTTCTTTTACACTATAGATGCTGGGCCGGCACTAGGAGTCTTCTTGGATCTTCTGTTGTTTCTCTGTGTTGTAGAGATCCTGAAGCTTTGGGTCTGTGGATCAGGTCCCTTCACACGCTACAGCAGATCATAGATTGGGTGGATGTTGGGGTGGCCCAAAGAATAACCCTAGTTCTGGATCTGGGCAGCTGTTGGGTTGGTCCACCAGCCAGCTCTACCCTGTCATCACCACCAGGGTAAGCCCTCCAACATTGCAGGTGTGGGGGGGTACTAATTCTTCTCTTGCAGCAATGAGTAAGGGGTGGGGCCATTTCTCCTGCTTGTATGCCCTCCCACAGTTATACCATTAGAGTCAGCTACATTATGTTGCTCAGGTGAGTTACAGGGGCCACTCGTCTGAGTGCCACAGCTGGTGCCAGGCAGGGACTGCCTTCCCTCTTATGATACCAGGACTAGCTTCTCTACCCAGCTCAGGCATTGATGAATATCAGGTGGAAGGAGGACATCTTCCTTCTGCCCATACTACCACCTGTCTAGTAAGTAATGGGGATAGTTCTCTTTTGCTCATAACGCTGGGATGGATCATCCTCACCTCTGACCACAGTTCTACTGTGCTGCCCAGGCAAGGGTCAGGGCCCTTTCCTGAGGGCTGCAGCTGCTGAGGAGGAGGGTCAGCTCTATTTGCTGCAGGCAATGAGGGGTGTGGGGTAAAAGGTAGCATCTCTCATCTTCCTATACCACCACATGACACAGGAGTAGTGAGGACAGCGCTGCCATGCTTACAAGTTTGCGGTAGATTCATCCACAATTCTGCTAACAAGTTTGGCTCTATTGTGTTACCCAGATGAGGTACAGGGCCTGCTCTCCCAAGATTAGAATCTAGTGGGAGGGCCAGGACAGCTTTCCTGTTCCTATGACTTTAGGCTATTTCTTTTTTTATTTTTTACTTTTTATTAAGCAATATATTTGTCTCTGCTCCCCTTCCTTCCTTTCCCTCCCCTTTTACCCTCTCCCATGATCTCCACTCTCCCAATGTACTCAGAAGATTTTGTCTTTTTCTGCTTCCCACGTATATTAGATAGATGTATGTCTCTCTTTGGGTCCTCTTCATCTAGGTTCTCTGCGATTGTGAATTATAGGCAGGTTTTTCTTTGTTTTAGGGCTCAAAGTCACTTATGATGAGTACATATTATATTGGTATTTCTGGGTCTGGGTTACATCACTCAATATGATGTTTTCTAGATCTATCCATTTGCCTACAAATTTCAAGATGTCATTATTTTTTCCTGTTGTGTACTACTCCATTGTGTAAATGTATCACATCTTCTTTATTCATTCTTTGGTTGAGGGACATTTAGGTTGTTTCCATGTTCTGGCTATGACAAATAAAACTTCTATGGACATAGTTGAGCACATGTACTTGTGGTATGATTGAGTATCCTTTGGGTATATATCCAAAAGTGATATTGCTGGGTCTTGAGGTAGGTTGTTTTCTAATTTTCTGAGAAATTGCTATACTGATTTCCAAACTGGTGGTACCAGTTTGTACTCCCGCAAGCAATGTAGGAGTCTTCCCTTTACCCCACATCCTTTCCAGCATAAGTTGTCATCAGTGTTTTTGATCTTGGCCATTCTTACAGGTGTAAGATAGAATCTCAGAGTTATTTTGATCTGAATTTTTCTGATAGCTAAGAATGTTGAGCATTTCCTTAAGTGTTTTTCAGCCATTTTAGATTCATCTATTGAGAATTCTCTGTTTAGATCTGTGCTTCATTTTTTTTATTGGATTTCTGTTGTTGTTGTTCTTTTGATGATTAACTTCTTGAGGTTTTGTGTATTTTGGAGCTCAGAGCTCTGTCCAATGTGGCGTTGGGGAATGAATACAAGGCTGCTTTTTGTCTTGCTGACTGTGCCCTATACTTTACAGAAGCTTTTCAGTTTCAGGAGGTCCCATTTATTAACTGTTTCTCTCAGTGTCTGTGCTACTAAGGTTATATTTAGGAAGTGGTCTGTGCTAATGTGTTCAAGTGTACTTCCCACTTTCTCTTCTATTAGGTTCAGTGTAGTTGTTTTTATGTTGAAGTCTTTGATCCATTTGGACGTGAGTTTGTGCATGGCAATAGCTATGGATCTATTTTTATTCTTCTATATGTTGATATCTAGTTATACTAACACCATTTGTTGAATATGCTTTCTTTTTAAAATTTTATATATTTGGTTTCTTTGTCAAAAATAACGTGTTCACAGGTATGTGGATGGATATCCGGGTTTTTGATTTGGTTCCATTAGTTCTTCTGTGTGTTTTTATGCCAACACCAGGCTTTAGGCTGTTTTCAGTACTGTAGCTCTGAGTAGTAGAGTTGGAAGTCAGAGATTGTGATGTCTACAAAAGTTCTTTTACTGTACAGGATTGTTTTGGTTATCGTTGGTTTTTTACTGTTCCTTATGAAGTTGAGTATTGTTGTTTCTGGGTCTGTGAAGAATTTTTCAGGGATTTTGATGTCTTTGCATTGAATCTGTAGATTACTCTTGGCAAGATTGTCAGGGCTAGTTCTTAATCTTGCCTCAGGCATTGATAGGCGGGGAGTTGGGAAGAGGGAACCTCTCCCTTGCTTCCTCATGCCTTCACAGGAGAGATGAGTGATGGGGGCAGCTGTCCCTTGCTCACTACTTCAGAGCTGGCTAACCCACACTTGTGCCAACAGAGTTGGCTCCATTGTGTTGCCCAGGCAACAAGTCCTACTCTCCCCAGTTTTAGCTGGTGGGGATCAGACAGACAGTGCTCTGATCTTATGATTTCAAGGTCTGCTGTCCCCTCTGCCTCAGGAGTTGATGGGGGTTGGGGTGGAGGGGTTGAGGGTAGAGGAGAGGCGGACATCCATTTGCCTACTTTTTATAATGGAGAAGTTGGCCTTTGTACTAATTCATCAGATTCATCTATTTCTGAACCACAATGAAATATACCTTAATGGGTCAGGCTTTTACCCTAGCTTATTACAGTTATTCATTCCAATGATAATATTAAAATTTTTGTGTAATTGGAAATATCCACACTATCATTTGGGGTAGTCTTCATTAGGTGTTCCTTTACTGTGATAAAATGCCATGACAAAAGAAACTTTGGAAGAAAGGGGTTTATTAAATTTTCTGAATTCATAGTAGAATATGGTTTTGAACATCTCCATCATTCCATTAATTTTCACTGATATCCACTTTATTATGTACCTAATACATCTGTTTTCCTGTCAATCAGGCACTTGTTAATCAAGTAGCAGCAACTGTTCAAAATCGTTACACCAAAATTCTGCCAGCTGGTCAAGTTGTGTGTGGCGTTTTCACAAGGGATTATCGTCATGATGCCCTGAACTGCCAGGTTTGACATTCTATTTAATAAACTTGATATCAGATTATATAGCAATGTTGTAAATGTTGTATTTTTTTTTACTAGAAATCTAATGTCTTCACAAATTCTTTGAATTTGTGAAGGACAAAACTGCTTCAGTGAAAATATAAATTTGTTTACATTCTAAATAATGTTAAAAATAGAACTCATTTTCTTTAAAGATGCTTTCATTTTGATTTAGGATTTTAGTTTATGGTTCATTATCATGTTGTTTTACAATGAGATTCAAAAGGATTCAAAGATTTTTAACAAACTATGGAAACTTAGTGGACAGCAAAGTATTATCATAATTACTTTCTCTTGTTAAAGATACTCATTTTAGTTAAAAGTGTTGTGTTATAATTAATGAATGTGTTGTTAAGGAAGTTGTAGTTTTCTTATTGAATTTTCAGATCAATAATTAGGATGACATGAAAGATAAAACATGTTTATAGAACATTATATTGAGGATTTGGTAACGTGGTACCGGAATTGTCTTTCTAAGAAATACCTTCCAACACAAATTCTTTGTTCATGTTAGATTTGAAAAGAATCAAAATAGGTAAAATTAAGCCGGGTGGTGGTTGTACACACCTTTAATCTCAAAGCTTGGGAGGCAGAGGCAGGCAGATCTCAGTGAGTTTGCAGACAGCCTGGTCTACAAAATGAGTTCCAGAACAGTCAGGACTGTTACACAGAGAAACCTTGTATAAAAAATAAAAATAAAGAGAATGTTAAAATTAATGACTTGATTCTTATATATATATATGTATATATATTAAAGTATTTATTTAATTAACATATTTTTATTTATTACTTGGGAATTTTATATGTGTTTGAGGTGTCTTAAGATCAAATCCACCTACCCTGTTTTCTCCTTCTACCTACCTTCCCTCCCTCCAACTCACAGACTTCCCAGTATCATGTCTCTTTCCCAGCAGCCACCACCTGCCAATAACTCTTCTGTGGGGGTGTGGCCTTGTGAGTGATTCCTTATTCATGCTGGAATTTTGACTGGTTTGATCTGCAGGTTTTGTATAGAGATAGGCACAATTACTTTGAGTTCATGGGTGGAACTGCCATGCCTGATTCGGAAGACAGCAGTTCACAATACACTATGCCTTCCCCCGGCTCTCTGGATCTTTCCATTTCCTTTTCTGATTGTTGGGTTTGGAAAGAGGTCAATATGCATCCCATTCAAAGCTGGACACAGTTGGAAGGCTCATAAACAAGAATCTGTACTTCAAATTTGATATTTTATTATCTTGTCCCAGGAAAATTGAAATTTCATGTGGTTCAAACTTTTATCACACATGCAATGAATCCAATTCTTAGATGTAGTATCAGATCTTCATTATTAGAAGATACATTCATGAAGCTTTGCCTTATGTAGTTTTATCCCTATGCACATACTAAGTGTTACTTCACACCCTGCTGCTGTTTTTAGGTCCTTGTTACTGTGCCTGCCTGCTTTGAAATTCTGCTACTGTCTCCTCATCGCCAAAGCTGGGTAAAGAGGATCAGATACGTCATATTTGATGAGGTAGGCTTGATTTTACAACTCAGGCTAACTTCCTACTGTTCATAAATACTCTATGCCTTTGCTGCTTTGGGACAACAGCCTCTTGGATGGAGTTCAGATTTGGAGTCAATTATCTTCTGATCATTTCCCTAGCTGAACCATCCTCTTGTCTCACTTCTGTTGTGAATCAATAGTGTGTAATGGTGAGAGTTCTGCATGCATGAAGAACTGGTCTTCAATGGTGATACTGTTGTGGAGAGAACAGAATTAAACTCATGACACAAAAATGGAAATCCAGTCCACTCTCCAAAGCAAAGGGTTTTATGCTCCAGCAAGTAATGAGAAATAATTCTGTCCATCATTATCTTAAAGGAAAACAAATAACCTATTCAAATATGGTTCTAAAAGTATATTTTCATTTTTTCAGAGATAATATGTATTCTTTTTTATTTTATTAGATTTTTTAAAACAAACAATACAAATTCCCACTCCCTCTGCTCCTCTCATTCCCTCCACACACCCTCCCACCCCACCCCCTCTAATCCTAAGGCACTTTGTTTTATGGAAGGTCAAAGTCCCTCCCTACTACATCTAGGCTGAGCAGGGTATACATTGAAAGAGAATAGGATTCCCCAAAAGCCAGTACATGCAGTCGAGAGTAATCCCAGTGCCACTGCCAGTGACCCCTCAGTCTTCCCCAGCCATAAAATTGTCAACCACATTCAGAGGGACTAGTTTGATCCTCTGCTTGTTCTTTCCCAGTCCAACTGGAGTTGGTGAACTCCCATTTGCTCAGGTAAACTGTTTCACTAGATGAACTCTTTATGGTGTTGACCTCTTTGCTCACGTTCTCATTCCTTTTACTCTTCAACTGAACCTTCGGAGCTCAGTCTAGTGCTCCAATGAGGGTCTCTGCCTCAGTTTCCATCTGTTATTGGACGAAGGTGCTATGGTGATATTTAAGATAATCATCAAATATGGTGATATTTGACTACAGGGTAAGGCCAGTTCAGGCACCCTCTTTTATTGCTTAGGGTCTTAGCTGGGGTCAACCTTGTAGATTCCTGGGAATTTTTCTAGAGCCAGATTTCTTGCTAACCCCATAGAAAAGTACATTCTTTTATTCTTGGATTTTAAACTAAAAAGACTAAAGGAAACCTATATTTAGTTAATTTTTACTTTGTTTAGGTAACATTAATAATAATAATAATAAATACATAAAATAAAAATTATTATTATTATTGTTATAAATAGTTTGTCGTCCTGAAGATTAAGTCCAGGTCATTGAACAAGTTCACCATTGTCCCAAATCCCCAGCTTTGTGTTATAGACTTGAAATGACTAAATAAGTTGTGCTTTTATTTTTTCAATACTGATTTGTTATGCTTATTTTTACTTAACCTATATATTTTGTATATAATAACTTGTATATTATTTAAATAATACAAGGCCATATATGCATGTAGACCAAAGACTCATATATATAAATTTTTAAACTATTAAAAGTACAAGACAATGTAGAACACTGAGTTGTTGCTTGGATTCCAAACTCTGAAAGGATATAATATTGGACACCTCAGTTCTTCCAATGTTATAGGTGGGCAACTGCTAAAGGCTTTGAAGGCTAATGTCTATTCTTCCAGAATCAAGGAAAATTGCTAAATATTGCAAAAATTAAAGTTAATATTTAGCAAAATGGTATGTTATTTGATCAAGACAAAATCAAACGGACTATAGAAAATATGTATATGTGCATCTCTCCACATGTATGTAAAACTGTTTACCAGATAGTAAGTCTTTTAAAGTTTGTTTCCAGGAGTTGAATTTAACTTATTTATTTAAGACTATGTCCAAGATTCCTTTGTTCATCTAATTGAATTTGGTCATGTATTCATTTAATTAATCTCATTTGAAAAATGCCACCCTAGAGGCAGGCATTGTGTCAGTGCTAGAGTTATCCAGATGTGAGATACAGACTGAGAGAGAAAAGTTAACTCAGGGAGCAGAAATGCTTACAAGCTGCCAGCAATGTTTCCTGTGAAGATCAAGATGTCAGTCACAATTGCAAAATGGCAGAAGGCAGGCTGGAGGACCACTCTGGAATAGATGGATGGTCAGCAAAATCTTTCCACAAGGAATGGAAAAGCATCAACTAGAGACATGACTAGATATAACTTATCTTTGGAGCATATTTATCTGTGATGTCAAGAATGCAGTATCCAGTTACAACAATAGTCACAAAGGTACTGTATTGTGACTGAGGTGTGGTGTTTTGATTGCCAATAGACATGTCAAGAAATACATAGGCCTGAAAGAAAGTTTTGAAATCAAAATAAAAAGAAATGACAGGTAGATTAGACTAGTTAAAAATATTAAGAAAAATTCAAGTGCCAATATGTCATCCATCTGGATTTCTCTAGTACTTCTTTAAACTTGGTGTGGTTCATTAAAGGTGATGGGAAATACTTATGACCAATTTAAGATTCCTTATGTTATTTTAACTTGCCATTCTTAAAACTAACCAGTGGATTGAAAACATTCTTTTCTTTTATAGGTTCATTGTCTGGGTGGAGAAATTGGAGCAGAAATCTGGGAGCATCTCCTTGTCACGATCCGATGTCCATTTTTGGCCCTTTCAGCCACCATAAGCAACCCTGAGCATCTTACTGAGTATGGATTCGGTTCTATTTTGCACAGAATGTTTATTTATTTTGATAGTTTGAATTTCATAATCTCTTATGGGCTTTAGACTTAACCTCATTTTCTGGTTCACTCATAGCACTCTCTAAATATTCAAACTGCTGTCTGTTTAGTTCTTTCTGATAAGTCTTGGCTACTCTCTACAAAGACATACCCAGCTGGTGTGTTGTTACCAATGCTCAACATTCAAGCCCAAAGGCAAGATATGTGACTTTCCATTAATAAAGCTTTGCTCTTGGTCTAAATAAATCACCTTTATTTACATTTCCTAGTAAAGGGGGTAGAGAAAAATAAAAGAAATATGTAGCTATCATTTTATTTTTGTGTTTATTTTATTTGTTAATGAATAAAAAAGCTGCTTTGGTCTGTGATAGGGCAGAATAGAGCTAGGTAGGGAAAGTAAACTGAATGCTGGGAGGGAAGAAAGAAGGCGAGTCAGTGAGACGCAATGTAGACGCTGCAGGAGACACATGCGCCACAGGACTTTACAGGTAAAACATGAGTGTTGTAGTAAAATATATATTAATGGAAATAGGATAATTTAAGACATAAAGCTAGCTAAAAATATGTTTAAGTGATTGGCCAAGCAGTGTTTTAGTTAATATAGTTCTGTGTAATGATTTTGGGTCTGAGCAGCCAGGAATGACTGGGCAGCTTCACCAACACCCAGTGAACCTTGGATCAGATTTGTAGTTGAATAGGAAGTATTATATCATATCTCAAAAATAAAATGATAGCTACATGTTTCTTTTATTTTTCTCTACCCTCTTTACTAGGAAATGTAAATAAAGATGATAGAATGATACTTTTATCTATAGATGACAAGATCATCATATTTTAAAGATTTATTTATTTAGAACGAGAGCAAAGCTTTATTAATGGAAAGTCACATATCTTACCTATGGACTTAAACGTTGAGCACTGATAACAACACATCCCTTAGCTTCTCCCGTGTGTCACATTCTCTCCTAAGTACTTTGCATATAGTAATTTATCTTAAATATTATCAATATCAAATGTGCTACTATTTCCATTGTTATTATTAGATAATAGTAGTTTTACAAGTCTGTTGATTTTTAAACATGAAAGACTGGCACAGAAATATTAAATGATTCATGAAGTATTCAGAGCTAATAGTAAGGAAGCTAGAATTCTATTTCAGACTATGTGATGATAAACCTAATTTCATTCTGTAAAAACTTTAAGACACACAAATTTTCTGTATTTAATTTCATGTAAGTTATTTCTATTTTCTGCTTAAATAATGTATGAGTTACTTTGGGGTTGATGTAAAAAAAATACCTTAAGGGAGGGATGCCTTTATTTAGACACATGGTTTTAGAAAGATTTCAGCCTGTCATAGCGGGAAAGGCCAGGAGGGGAGGCTTCATCCATGGAAGTGGGAGGCTGAGGTGGTAGTTTGTTTACATGGCAGCAGACAGGAAGTAGAGAGATCTAGATAAGAACCCCTGGCTAGTATAACCTTTGTGATGGTTGATGCTGGTTGTCAAATACTCTTCACAGTCCCACTGCTAGTGACTGACTTCTGTATGCAGCTCCCATCTTCTAATGACTCTACAGCTTTCAAAATAATCCCAAAGCACTTGAAACATGAACCATTCGCACATTACTGGTTAAAATCAATAACTACTATATTTATCTTTAAAGGTGGCTCCAGTCAGTAAAGAGGTACTGGAAACAAGTAGACAGTGCAATGGGAAAAACAACTTTTTCCAAAAAAAATGCTGCCTCCCGTGGCAATCACCATAAAGACCAAGGGCAAGCCAGACAGTCATACAAAGTTAGACTTGGTATGTATGCTCTGTGTAGTTGTATAGCCTTGTTTTTGTTTGGTTTGGCTATTTGCTTTAAAGTTATTCCATTCACCACATTTCTGATAATTTGGAAATCTCACTCTTCCCCTTTCAGTGATCTACGGAGAGAGATACAATGACCTAGAGAAGCACGTATGTTCTGTGAGACAGGGTGAAGTTTGCTTTAATCATTTTCACCCATGTGCCGCACTAACCATAGATCATGTAAGTAGCAACCTTTGCCACAGCCGTTCCATGGAACAGCACTGTGTAGCTAGCAGCTGAAAGTATAATGCTGCGCAGACTGCATTCGAAGTGCAGCCTGATGCTAGAATGCAGAGGGAACACTAAACTTTTGGTTTAAGGAATGAACAACCGTGTTCTCGTTTCCTTTTTTTTCTCAATGTCATGAGAAAATCAGAATCCTCAAAGTTTAAAAATTACTAAACACTTTTACTTGATGATTTTGTTAGCCTGGGAACATTATTTCTGCTCATTTTCCTTTTATCTGCCTTTGTTAAGCATCCATGTTTGCCTGTCTCTCTTAAGTAACTCACTTCTATACCACTAATGAAGTGTCGAGGCCAGTACTTAGCCTTTCCTCTCAGTGCTGCAGCCTTATGTGAAAAAGCCTCATACATGAAAACATGACTAATGTGTATGATCTTAAATAGAAACACATGCTTCCCATTGTTATGACAATCGAGTTATGGCTCTTTGGTAATAACTCAGCAATGCTGACACCTTGAAATAATGCCTACAAGGCTATTGAATGGTTAGTGGGTGATAATTTCTCCATTTACTGCATATACCTTTCTTTCTTTCTTCTTCCACTCCCTTGAAAGGTTCATTTAAACTTTCATTGGCACTTAAAATTATAGACATTTCTTTCTCTTTCCTCCAAGACCTGAAAAGTGAAGCATACTGTACATTCTGATACTATATTATGTTTCCTTAATTTTAATTCTATTTGTTAAAAGGCTTAGACACCAGAAAATGGAAAAATCTCCCATGCTCTTGGCTAGGTAGAATTAATATAGTAAAAATGACAGTCTTATAAAAAGCAATCTAAAGATTCAATGCAATGCCTATCAAAATCCCAGCAAAATTCTTCACAGATTTTGAAAGAATAATACTCAACTTCAGATGGAAAAACACCAACAAAAAAGAAGCAGAATAGGCAAAATAATCCTAGAAAATAAATGAACTTCTGGAGGCATCACAATCCCTGACTCAAACTCTACTACAGAACTGTAATGAAAACAACCTAGTATTGGCATAAGAACAGACAGGAGGACCAATGGAAACCTTGCCTTTTAGTCTTCTGAAATAATGACTGCAGGATGAATCTCACGTTTCTCCAGGTACTAACACACTATTGTGTGAATACTAGCTGTTCTTAAAGAGTAGCTGATTGGAATTATGTTTTTAAAATACTCACACATTTCACACCTTTTAACTACCTCAGTTGTATGATGGAGGTCCCACTACAGTTTCATTTTACAAATAATGGAAGAGAGACATGGACAGCTATGTCACTACTATAGCACTAAGCAAATGGTGTAAATCATTTGTAATCTAAGACTCATTGATTAATTCTGTGTTGATATGAAAGTTTTGTCTATCATACATGCTGATGCACCATGAATATCATGTATACATGCTAATATAAGTCATATGTTCATATATATATATCATATATACATGAGCACCACATGACAGTATTTGACTGTGTAATGCAATGACTTCTAATGGGAATGAAATAAATTTAAATATGGAGTTTTTCTAGGAATATGTTTCTGAAGAAAGTTTCTCTTAAAAGTGGTAATATCCCAATTTAAGCTCCAAATTCAACTGAAATAGGAAAGAAATCCAGTGCCTTAACTAATACTAAGAATATAGATATTAATTCAGTCATAAATAACAAAGAAATCCATTTGTTGCCTCCCTGTCTTCTTCTCTTCCATTTCCCTTCTTTCCTTCCTTGTGTCCTCACACCCTCGATGATGACTATACATGATGAGACATTCTCAGCATTATTCAGTGTCTTTAAAAGTAGCTAAAAATTACTCATTTTGTGTTAAGTGATTAAGGTATGTATGCCGTCTTTAAACAGCTTCAAGTATACTTGTTTAGAGCTTGTTCCAAGTGCCTCCCTCTCTTCTTGGTAGCTATTAATGGAGTAACTGAAAAACAATAGAGTAGTTACAGTGCGGTCTGACCCTATGTGACTTCTGTAATGGTCATGCTGTTGTATGAGTCTTAAGATTTGGTAGCAAAAATATAGAGTAAATGGTAGACTTAGTATTGTTAAATAAATTTTAACGACCATGTGCATAGCATGTACTTACATAGGTCATTTCTTATAGAACAAAACTAGAGGTGATTGTAAATTCTAAATGTGTAAAAAAATATGGATATTTTCTCTTATACTTAGATTAAATGAAAGAACTGATTGGCTTAGAATATCCCAAAATGTAATAAATTGTGGCAACATAAAGAGAAGAATCATCTACTTGTCTGTTTCCTTTGTGGCTAGATCAGAATTTCCCAAAAGTAAAAATAGGAGAGTACAAATAAGCTGTCCTCAACCCCACTGAAGCAAGGGATCACCAGCAAGGGCTTGCCCTCAGCCATGTATGTCTTGTTTCTGGCAAACTGAAGCCTTGTTTGACCTTTGCCATCAGTTATTATGCCATCCAGGCACAGCTGCTGCTGTCTGGAGAGCTGTCAGCCCTGGGAAACACTTGAAATAACTGCTGCCTCTTGCTCAGTGTGGACTGAATGTGAAGAACACAGGTGGTATAGTAACTCCTGTATTTACAAATAAACAAAAAGATAGAATACCAGTATATCGTGATTTACTATTACTTCTTTATTCTCTGCTTAGATTGGTTTAGTTTTTTCCTTTTTTGCCAGGTTGCCAGTTTGAATCAATCAACTAGATTGAGTCCCAGCTTGGACCATAGAATTGTTAAATTCCTTAATACTTTTGAAGCATGAAACTATTTGATAAACCATATCAATGGATGATAAACCAATCTGTGTCAGACATATGGCTAAGATTCATATCTATTATCTAGTTTATTTCTCACAATAAATTAGTGACAAGAACAAAACTAATATTTTATTTTAGAAATGAGAAAACTGAACCTTGTGTAAAGGGTAAGAAACTTAAGCATCCCTAAGCCTTTGAGCCAATAGAAGATATGTATTTGAAAACTTATGAATATTCTTGGATTTATTTTTGTTTCATTTTAGTTTTACTGCAAAAGTAGTGACTCTCAAGTGATAATTAAAAAGAGAACACAGGGCTAGCTTTGGGACTGGGTGCAGATGAATGTCTCTGCAGCTAAGAGGACCTTGCAGAAGAACTGAGTTTATTTCGCAGCACCCACACTGGGTGATTCACAGCAGCCTATAACTACAGCTCCAGGGGATCTGCCACCCGCTTTTGGCCTGGGGGTAGGGGGAAGAACCTCCCCCATATACACATAATTTTAAAAAATTATCTTATAAAAGACAATCATCTCAATGCAACCTTCACCATTTTTAAGTTTTATTGATCAAAACATTTCCTATAAATATTCACACCCTGTAGGTAAAATAAAATATTAATAAGTTTGATTTTATTTTAATTATAGATTGAAAAGTATGGATTCCCTTTTGACCTTGCCTTTTCACCTCGAGAAAGCATCCAGCTATATGATGCTATGCTTCAGGTCTGGAAGAGTTGGCCCCAGGCCCAGGTAATGAATCTTCATGGAATCCACGCTGTTATGGTTGAACTCTCATTGCTCTTCAGAAACACAGGGTCACCATTTCTACCACTTACATTTGGTGATTTAAAATGATTAGCAGATTACCTTATACCTTCTCAATAAAATGGGCTAGAAATGGTGTTTTATGTTAATTCCTGAAAATGTCCTTTCTTTCTTCTTCCCAGAGAGTTTGGTATCTGGGTCTCCTTTCCCACTCTGGGTTTCTAACCCTCAGTTCCTTTTCTTCTCACATTGTTCTCTGTGTGCTGAGTGCTGGTTGCTTTCCTTGGAAGCCTTTTTGTTCTGTCCTTTTGCCTTTGAAGAGTTCACACATAGTTCTATATACTAGAAGGTACAGGGAGGTAAGATAAGCCCAGCTGCTTGTAGCCTAAGAGATTATAAAACTGTCAATGAAAAATATAATTGAGAAATGCCTTTAGGTTTTCTGGACTTATTTTTATAGAATTCTGTGGTCTTTCTTTTCCAGAACCTGTGTCCAGAGAACTTCACTCATTTAAAGAACAAAATAGTCATTAAAAAGTTGGATGCTAGAAAATATGAAGAGAGCTTAAAGGAAGAATTCACAAATTGGATTAAAAATGGGAATGAGGAGCAGGTAATTTTATGTATTTTGGGCAAAGCACTCTGTTTTATTGTCCTGAGTTTTGTCATTCAACCAACAATACCATATCTCTCCCTTGTAGTTTTCAATGTTTATTTAGACTTATTTTTTTTTCTCTTTTCTCTAGAGTGCCCTAAAACTTGGCAAGAGACCATGGGTTCTTCAGGAACTTGATGGCAGATGGGAGAGAATACAGGGCTTGTGTTTGGGATTATTGATGGTTTTGGCAGCATAGAGATGACTCAAGTAGCTGAAACACATTTTTTCTTTTCTTCTTTTCTTAGTTTTGAAGTTTAATTCTCTTTAAAAATCATTGTTTGAGAATTTCATGTACATGTGTATAATGTTTTCAAATTCACTCCCCGATTCTTCCCTCCAAGTCCTCCCGTAGCCCTTTTACCATTTCCTTTTCAACTTCACGGGTTCCTTCCTAAACTCAATGCTTCCAGTGTGTGAGTGTGTGTGGGGCCGGCCACTGGAATGTGGGCAGCCTATCAGCATACGTGAAGAACACCAAATGTCCCCTCCCACAGCAGCCATCTTTGGCAGAGGCTCCTCAGCTGGGGTGAGACTCTCTGAGCCCCTCCTCAGTTATGCTGAAATTACTTCGGGACTGATCTTGTGAACTCCTTGGCAGGTATCCACACAGCTGTGAGCTCATGTGTTCCATGTTCCTGTCATGCAGCTGTCTTTGGGATTTTATTCTGTATGCTTTTTATTTTACATTTTAAGAACTATTCAAGTACTAGAGTCTCACCCCGAAACTATATGCTTATACATTTATTTTGTTTAAGCTTATAGTCTTTTTTATCATCAAAAATTGAGATTTCCATTTTTTTGGAAGAGCATACATGAGAGTTTTTTTCATGTGATCTCTCCCCACCTCGTACCTTGACTTGTTCTTTCTTTCATTTGGAAACATGCTATAGTTAGGCTACATTACCTGTGCTTATCTGGTCATTCAAAACCTCTTAGTCAGGGTGGCTATGCTTGCCTATGCAGCATGGAGGGGGCTCCTTTCTCCTGCTACAGTGGAAACAGCATCACTAACTGATCCATCCTTCCCCTCCTTCCAGATTTGTGTTGTTGCAAACAATTGCAGGTGTGGTGTACAGTACATCAGAAGTTTGTTATTGAGTCTGTGGTTTGTGTGTGTCTTGCTGTGGCTCGCGACACTCCTGTCATCTATTCTCCTGGGATTAGTTGGAAGAACAACAAAACAAGGATTAAACAACAATAAAGAGATTTTAGTCTGTGTGGTCATTTCTCTCTTTGCTGTGCACATTTTAATACAAATGCTTTCCATTCACTGTCACAGGCTAGAATGGTGCTGCAGAAGCTGAGTCCCGACTTCCATGACTACTCAGGACGAATGCTGGACTTCTTTCCGCATCTTGTTGAGAAACTCAGGGAAATGGATAAGTTGCCTGCGCTGTTCTTTCTGTAAGTCATTTAACCTTGGGACATAATTTATGCTAGGCTCCTTCCTTTAAGGTGCAGGAAATTATATACATGTTACCGCTATGGTCTAGTATTTATTACTACATGGGGTTCTCATTCATTTGTCAAAATCGCATGACTTATTTAAAACCACAAAATTTTCTTTTTCTACTTTTTGTTTTTCTGGCTCTGTTTGTTTGTTTGAAACAGGATCTTGATATGTGTCAAGGCTGGCTTTCCTGCCTCAGCCTCCACACTGCTGGAAATGTAGACATGCATTTACCATTATGCCCAGTTTTAGTTAAGTTCTTAAAAATATTTTCAGTGTTCTTGTTGGTGAAAACGCCTGCTTATTCATCCCAGCTGCCCGGCTAGCTTAGCCCCAAAATAACCACACAGAAACTGTATTAATTAAATTACGGCTTGGCCCATTGGCTCTAGTTTCTTATTGGTTAATTCTTACATCTTAATTTAATCCATTTCTACTAATCTGTGTATTGCCATGTGGCAGTGGCTTACTATGTAAAACTTCCAGTGTCTTTCTCCAGCAGATCCATGGTATCTCTCTGACTCTGCTTTCTTTCTCCCAGAATTCAGTTCTGTCTTCCCCACCTACCTAAGTTCTGCCCTATCAACAGGCCACGACAGTTTCTTTAATCATTAACCAATGAAGGCAGCACATAGGCAGAAGGACCTCCCACGCCATTTCCCCTTTTCTGTTTAAATAAAAAGGAAGGTTTTTAACATAGTAAAATCACATATAACAAAACAGTTATCAAGCAAGAATTGCAGTTACAATATTTATATCTACTTTATCTCTTATCTTAACTAAAAAAAACTATAACTATCTATCTATTCTTCAACTTCATTAAAGACACCAGAAGGATATAATATTACCTAAATAAACAGGTTTTACATGGTTTTAGCTAGCATATGTTGGAGCTCCAATTGTTGAGGGAAAGGCCTGCTTGTTCATCCTGGCTGCCTGGCTAGCTTAGCCCCGAAATAACCACATAGAAACTATATTAATTAAATTATTGCTTTGCACATTAGCTCTAGTTTCTTGTTGGTTAATTCTTATACCTTAATTTAACCCATGTCTATTAATCTGTGTATTGCCACCTGACAATGGTTTACTGGGTAAAATTCCCAGCGTCTGTCTCCAGCGAATCCATGTTGTCTGTCTGACTCTGCTTTCTTTCTTGCAGAATTCCATTCCATACTCCGTTCCTACCAAAGTTCTGTCCTCTGAACAAGCCAGAGCAGTTTCTTTATTCATTAACCAATGAAAGTAACACATAGATAAAAGTACCTCCCACACCATGTTCTATTAATTTTTCTTCATTAAATTTGATACCTTATTTTTTATACTATAAACTATTGGTTTGTTTGTTATAGGTTTTACTAATAATTTTCAGTACAGATCTTGGTTCTTCACAGAACCCATTGAACATAACCATCAGTATCACCATCCCACATAAAATGTAAGTTTTTATAATATACTGCAATATAGATTGATGAAATATTTTGGTAATTTAAACTAACTGCAATGATAAATATGACCTAGAGCCAACGATATCCTGCCAAATTTCATGCTATAGAATGTAGTAACTTAGAATTGAACGTACTAGTTTAATGGATCTAATTCTAATAAAATGGCACCAAGAATAATTTAGTTAGTGGATAAAAGTATACAGATTAACCATTTATCTATGTAACAATAAGAAAATACTTTACTTACTGGAGACAAGTTCAAATTATTTTCAATCTATAGAATCATCAAATAAATAAAACCATTGTATTATAAAGATCAATACTTATGAACATGTACAGAAACATATAGTAATGAATCCTCATTAGGGATAGAAACTCAGAAACAATGGTAGCGTGTGATGCAAGGTCCTATTTGATTATTTTTGGAGACTGCAGTAAAATTGCTCCTTTTGTCTTTGTATGTAGGACCAGAGAAAACTCTTTTCTGTGCCATGAATAATTTATATAGCTTTTTTTGCTTCGCTTCAAAGTATAGCCATGGATATTAGAAGCAAGAGCCATTCTCTGTGTAGTCGTCTGAGAGCTTAACTGCAGTCTTGAAATCAGAAAACAATACGTTATCATTTATATATTCACATGCATATGAGCATATGCAATATTTCCTCTATCTTGTTGAAAGAATTAAATTGGTCAATAGGTGAAAAGCATACACGGTGATTTAGAATAAATAGTACATGGCAAGGGAGCTTCATAGGGATGAAGACCCAATGACATTATAAATGGACACTTCACCCTGGATTGAACAATGCACAGGGTTGTAAAACTGTGACACAGTGAATGGTTGTGCACCATTGTAGGTAATGAAAGAGGGGAATGACTGCCTGTCTTCTGTTATGCAAATGATTTGTATGTATCTAACACAAAATTCAATCATTCCAAACCATCAAGATGTTGGATGTGGGAATCCCCTAACAAATGCACATACAGCCAAGTTGACTGCATTCTGGACAGCAAGAAACTTGTATCTAGCATCCAAAGCAGCCGATCATTTCCTAGTGCTGACTTTGGGTCAGATTACCAACTTGTTATGGTCAACATTCAGCTGAAACTTAGCAGAGGCATGCCAGCCAAGACAAACAGGAAGATCAATTGTAAACAACACATGAACCCATCTGTACAGAGAGAGTAGAAGAGAACTGCCCAAAAAAGGATGAGGGAAATCATTAAACAACCCTTTACTAATATAGAAAGCAAATGGGAGAACACCAAAGGAGCTGTACAGGAGCCTTCAAAGGAGATGATGGATCATGCAAAAAGGGCAACACCAGTAGAATGACTTACTGCAGATACAATCAACCTGGAGGGAGAAAGAAGGAAACGAAAGAGTAAATGAAGAGAGAATCCACAGGCAGCAAAACACGACAACTATCAGTGCATGGAAGTCGAAATAAGAGCGAAAAAGGATAGAGCACTGTATACACACACACACACACACACACACACACACACACAAACACACACATGTATGTATGTATGTATGTATGTATACATGTAGAAGGTCTATGTAAAGAGGTTGAAGTGGCTAGACTCCATAATAAAACACATCTTGTCAGACAGATAACTTCCAGATATGCTCTTCAGATTCCAGTGATTAAAGATGGACCAGATCATCTATTAACAGAACCCGGGGAAATAAAGCAAAGATAGAGACTATACTTTGACACCCTATACAATGATCCTAAAGCTGTCATGTAGATTACAACGAGAAAAACTTTGGCAGCCACTCGGACATCAGAGATGATGAAGAAATATTTAATATTGACAGGAGCAAAATAGAAGAAACTATTAAGAGAGCAAAATATAGAAAGGGCCCAGGAGTGGACTGGATGGCATCACGGTAGAGGAGCTGGAGGCAGCTACACTAGGCTCGCGGGCTGAGGCACTTCTCAGACTCTTCATAGAGATATAACATGAAGTGATTCCCACAGAATGGAAGCACCGAGTCATAATTCACATATACAAGAAGAAGGACAATCTGAACTGATCAAATCACAGGAGCATTACTTTGTCGTGCCACAGAAGCAAGAGCTTCTCCTCCTCCGTTTTCCTGCAAAGGATCAAGGGCAGAACGGAGAGGAAATCCTAGCAGAGACCCAAGGCACATCCAGAGCTAATAGGAGCACAATAGATCAGATCTTCACTTTGAGGAAACTGGCAGAAAGATATGAAGAATTTGGAAAAGACTTATATGTTGATTACATTGACTTCAGGAAGGCATTCAATAGCATTTGGAGGGAAGGACTTCGGGAAACAATGAGGTTCTAGAGGTACCCAGATAAAATCATAAGAATACTAGTGGGTTCATAAGGTATCAAAATATGACAACTAAAATTCTACGTGTGGAGTTCTATCTTCATACCTTTTAAAGAAATAAAGGATTATTATATAAGACAAACTATGAAAATCCTTTCTTACATGCAGTGTGATAGTTACTCTTTAGTGGCTTATCGTATAGCGATAGCCCCAATATTCTGTCCCTGACGTCTGGAAAAAAGAGTGTGGACCGTGTTTAGAGGTTTAGAGGTTGGAAATGTTAATATGTGCCTAAGGACATACATTTCAAGGGCAGGCCTCAGCAGAAATTCTCCTGCTCTCCCCTTTAGCCATATCATTGATTGACAACTATTCCATGACTGCAACTATACTGAGAATTGTGGTGTAACTAAAATCACAAAGTCATGAATGTGTAGTTCAGTGGTACAAAATATTAATCGCTGATGTGCAATTTCTAGGTCAGTTTCATTCTATGTATTTCTGTATCAGAGAGACATAGGAAGCACAGTTATTTTCAAGTAACATAGATTTTTGAGAAGAGATACAGTATGTCAGAAATGATTAGAACCTGTATGACATAAAAAATAATACCATAATAACACCACCAGAGACATGGATAAGAAGACACACTCAGTTACATACATGCTGTGTATACTTATGTGTAGTAGACCCCTTAATCTATACTTCCATTTCCTCATCTGTGGTACAGAAATGACAGCGTATAAATAATGTTTGATATAATGGTTGTTGTTTCAAATGATCTAGGAGATTATATAATTAAAAGAGGGTTCAAAGAGAGATAGTTAATTGGGAATGGCATGGGCTTTTGATACTTCAAAGCCTGATCCCAGTAGAACACCTTCCACAACAAGGCTACCCCTCCTAATCCTTTCCAACTACAGACTTTGTATTCAAATACATGAGCCGGTGGGGACCATTCTCAAGTCAAACCACCACACAGGGCCACTGGGGTCAAGCCTTGAAGTCTTGGAGCTAATTCTGCTTTCTGTATCTGCTCTGCTTCTTGCCTATAGATTCAATGTGACTAGCTGCCTTTTACTTTTTTGCCATGCTTACTCTTATCCCAGTATATGTACCTGTGTCCTTTCAAACTGTGAACCAGTTTAAACCCTTCCATAACTACTTCTTCTCAGCCATTGTTCATAGCCAAGAGAAATGTAATACACAGCCAGAAAAGATGGAGAAACTGAATCTTATGATAATATATCTTTAAGTACATATTTGTTTGCTTCCAGATTTAAATTAAATTCTGTAGAAGGATGTGCTGAGAATGCTTGCGATTTCCTAGAGGAGAAAGAGGAAAAGAAAAGGCCTCCCAAAGCTGATAAGGAAGCTCATGTCATGGCTAACAGACTTCGAAAAGTTAAAAAATCTTTGGAGAAACAACAAAAGATAGGGTAAGTATTTCACTAAGCAAATTGCCACATTAGGGTTTATAGAACCCAAATGTCCTAGTAGGAACATGCGTTGAAGCTGTTCTATAATGAAGTTCTAATTCCTGCTTGGATTGGATTGTTTCTGTTTTTAAATTTCAGAGGGATAATTGTTTAAAGATAGGTGACTTGCATCACATATTCCTTACTTGCATAGATCAGTTTAATTTATGTTTGTTCAAAGAGGGTCTAGATTCTACCAGTTTGTGTGTTATTATAAAACTTGGTATGATCATCCCACATTGTTCATGCAACTCTGTCTCGACTCATGGCCCATTACCACCATGTGAGTCATAGAGTGAGTTTTAGATTGGATTACAGCACCATTTTTACCCTTGGAATGTCATTGCTGTCAGTGTGTAGCTAAAATGTATTCTACCTATGGTCCTCTCCACTTTAAGTGACTATGTTGTTTGGAAACTCCTATTTTCATATTTCCTCCTTATGATCACAGAGGTCTTTATGGACTTAAGACTCTCCAGGTTCACTACTCTCCAACTTAGCTACCTGTGCTGAATAAACACAGGTTTAAATTGGTTAAAATTCCCCTTGTTTGGTATTCTTCTTCCTGCCATCTATCTGATAGAGTCTAACTTTTTTGCTGTTGACTATTCAATAATTTTGGCTAATGTTTTTACTATTTTACATGTTTCCTGCCACTTCCCTTTTAGGATATTATAGTTCTGTTCACTTCATTTATTCTTATATCTCTTTCCATGGGCACAAATATCTGCCCCTTCAGTACTTCAGTGTTATTGTTTGCATCATCTGTTCTCATAAATCTGTTATCTGTTCTTTGAATCTTGTACTCATTCCTGAACTTGAACTTAATATTCTATTTTCTTTATTAGGAGATAGATTATTCTGTATTTTAAAAAATATAGACTGATCACTGGGCAACAATACAGAAGAACGCTACAGAAAAAAAAGTCACATTCATAAAAGTTTCATTGAGGCATCATAGGCCCCAGGGGCTGATGAGCAAACACATTGGGGGAGAGGACTGAGTTATGATAATATAAATGTATGAAGCAGTGCATCTGAGATTCCTGTAGAGACTGACTGCAAATACTGATTTCTTGTAATATTCTTGTAAAGAGATGAAAAAAACCAAAAGCCTTCCAGAAGATTGGATCAAAGCATCATGAGTGAAGCTGAACGCGATTATCTCCTGAAGAGTCTGGAGAAGAATCTGGAGATTCCCCAGGACTGCACGTATGCTGATCAAAAAGCAATAGATGATGAGGTCAGCACCCAGAAGGGACCACTGCTCCCGGAGTGTAGGTTTCTTCCTTGTAGGCAGTGTTGGCCATACTGCAGGCAATTGCTACCATAAGGGAAGTCTCTATGAACTAGAGATGTAGCAGATAGGAACTTTGCTGCACACACATTCAAGGGCCTTCCAATCTACCCTTAGGATAGGAATAGAATTTACAGACTGATTTTGTCTCAGCAAATCACCTAAGTGTCTGTTTTTGCATGGTGTCTTCTATAAAAGTCTGTATAAAGTCAGAATTTTAACCCATACAGACTAATACATTTAAATTGTGACAGCATTTCTTAAAAAATTAGGGTCTTTTCATATTACAGCTAAAAAATTCACCATTTGAATATCTATAATTGGTTTAGCCCATGATTTTTAAACTATTATTATTTATAGACAACATATATAACAATGCAACTGGTTTCAGTACAAGCAATATCATCATACACACACCACCCACACACATTCACATATTCCATTTGCGTCTTTTTACTGTGTCATGAATCTTATTTTGCCATCTTCATAATCTGTCTAGTATGTACATCATTATTTAATTGTTCCTTGATATTCTGTCTTATAGATAACTGTACAATCAAAATAGCTAGGAAATATCCTTTTATGTTTCAAGATTTGAACTTGTCTCTTCTCTCCAAGTGTTGATATTTTTATATATTATAACATGGACACAACTGGATTTCCTCCTAGCTACTTAGAGACCCTTAGGTAATCACTCTGTTTTCTCCAGAACCCTTGAATGCATCCATCTTTTACAATCACTTCATCATGTACACTGACTTTACATTTGTATCTTAACTAAACAAATAAAATATTTCTGAACATAGGAAGGCGAGGGCACTTGCATTCTACCATGTAGTGGTATGTATTACACATCCAACTGGACACTATGGGGACAAAGGCATTTCTTGACCTCATAGTGTAAAAGTTTTGCTTTACTTTCTGGGGAGAACTTTAGAAAAGATTTCACAGTCACTTGATCTTGTTTCAGTAGGAATGGGCCACAGTCTTGTATTTCCCTTGTGGTTATCTACTACGCTGGTAGAGTTTTCTATTCCAGAGCTGAAGTGAAAATGCCAAGAATTGAGAAAAATTTTCTTGTAGTGACTGTTTGTTGCCATAAAACGTTCTTTTGTTGTTGTTATTGATAATGATGATGATTGATGATGTGTAGATGTAGAGCAAAGGCCAAACAGTGATATCATTTGGCCAAACTATTATGTAATATGTATATTATTTTCATTGAACACATTTGAATGAGCATTAGATAAGTAATACTTTAAATCTCTTGTTTTGCAGTCATTGCAGATGGTGTTTCGTCGGGTGAACAACCAAAGGAAAGGTGACACACTGAAGCAATTGGCAAGAAGGGGCATTGGCTTTCATCACAGCTCTATGAGCGCCAAAGAAAAGCAGTTAGTGGAAATTCTTTTTAGGAAAGGATTCATTAGGGTGGGTCAATCTTTCTTTGTAAAATTTGAAAATGTAAATAGATGAAGCCGAATGTTCATGAAATGAAGAAATATAGCCACCCTTTACTCCCCCCCCCAATATACCTATGTCTGTAGACTTTGTTTACTGGCTGTGGTACCTTTGCATATGCTCTGTGTCATTTAACCGGGGAATGAGGTTTGACTGGTGCCACTCACTTCATACATTTGCACACGAAAACAAAACATCTCTATGTTGACCTCTGTGCATAACTTACTCTTATGTTTTTATATGTAGGGTTTGTTGATGTGGTTTTGCTACAAACATTCTCTACAAGAATTTAGAGTGTTTATTTTAGTTTGGTGAAGATCTTTTTCTAATGTGGCAGCTGAAATCATAGCGCAGATATCTGCTTCCTCAGGACTTCAACTTATCTCAACAGAGCTTGTAAATGTGTTGTACTGAATGCCATTTCAGCTGTTACTGATGGGGGGACAAGAGGAAGATTGTCATAAATGACTTTGGGGGCACATCCTTTATGTGTTTTCTTTAGTACATCACGGTTAGGTTCATTGCAATAATCCAGGCAAGTATGCAGAGGACCCTTAGACTGTTGCCAAGTAAATACGAATCTTGAGCAAGATTTAAAAAGTGACTCTCTCTGCTAAAACTTATCAACCGTACATTTTGTAAGAAATAGGCAAAAAGAGTGGATAGAATGAAGAGAAAGAAATAAGAGAAAGAGATATGGTTAAAATAGTATCAGACAGCAATGTCTTAGTCACTAATAAAGTGAGAATAACTCAACTGATATAGAATAGCTACAGTAATGGCTTCATCAGAGAAAACATTTTAGGAAAATATTTGTTCTTTTTGTTTTCTAAATGTAAAGCTTCTACACTGTCAATGTTTGTGCTTGTTAAAAAGATTTGAATAAAAATAATTATATATAATTAATATAATTTAATTAATATAATTAAAAATAATAAATATAATTTAGTAAGTAGCATTTTTCATTTTGACGGAGGCATAAGCCTCAGTTACAAAACAATTAGAAAACATTATTTCCCATCCTAAAACATCTTCAAAATCAGAAGCACAAGCAGCATTGATATAAAGAGTCACTGAAGAGGGACTTTTCTGCAGGCTGCTACACACAAAAAATAATACAGAGACATATTAGTAATTATAAAAGCTTGGCCTACAGATTGGAGTTATACCAAGTAGCTCTGAGAACAAATCAACCCATTTATATTGATCTACGTTCTGTCGCATGATGCTGTTACCTTGCTTCCATCTTGCACCTCCTGTTTTCTCTTCTTATCTGGTTGGCAACTTCCCCTTTCTTCTTCCCAGCACCTTCTCTGTCCCTGGAAGTCCTGTCTAATTAGTTTTTTGCCATTTAGCTCTTTATTAAACCAATCTGAAGGTGCCTTAGTCAAGACACATCTTCCGAGAGTACAAAAAGACAATTCCACAACAAGACAGGACAAGTCAAGACATACTAACTACATCAGAAAAAAAAATGAACTAGAAGTTAGATTATGTAAATAAACTTTACATTCTGTTTATGATTAGTAATTATGCAAATTCATGACAGAAAGATAAAATGTACTTTGTTCTTATGTCATTTCTCAATGAACTTTAGTAAATCAAATAGTTACCGGGAAGTAGGCTTGTAAAAATTTTACTGCCCTCTCACAGAGAAATTCCTATCCTAATATTTTACTTATGATGTTTAATGCAATACTTATTCCATGTCAGATGTGTTACTTGGTTCTTGAGATACAACAGTGAATGATTCTTAGACTTTAGTATTTTAATAGTATACAAAATAACAGTGAAATTGGGGGACATTAAGGGAATAACACAAAGAACAGAGAGCTAGATGGTGATGAGAGAATATAATTATATTAGATATGACCTCTTAGTTCCTCTGTGACATTTGTACTACACAATTAAGATTAAAGTATATATTCCTTGTAAAGAAACAGGTATAACAGATTCCTTTAGAGAATGTGCTGTCTATGTTTGCAAAGTAAGAAGAAACATTATGTGTCTCCTCCCCCTAGTTTGTCCACTGCAGTTTTATTGGGATTTAAATAGAGTTTTTAGCAATTTCATGGAAATACTTGTGTCCACCCAAAATGCCAGTGTGTGAAATCACTGTTTTATTCCATTTTAGGTGGTGACAGCTACAGGAACACTCGCTTTAGGAATCAACATGCCTTGTAAATCTGTGGTGTTTGCTCAGAACTCAGTCTATTTGGATGCTTTAAATTTCAGACAGGTAAATAAATATACATTTACTTAATGTAATGTATTCATACTATGTAGCCATGAAATAGTTTAAAAAAATTACTTTAACTACTAATTTAGTAAATGCTCCAGTTCATGGTGGAACACTGTAGGTGCCTGTCTGGTATTGAGTAAGCATAGGACTATGAGATTATGTGACCACTGCTAATCATGTGTATGGTCTTTGATAAGGCATTCAAACTCCCCTCTTGTCTGCAGAATCTGGGTGATCATTACTTCATGTCATGCACACAACCTAAATAAATCAATTTACAAGAAAGGATCCATATTACAGAACACTGGGAAACATTTACTTTCTAATTTACTGAGCAACTGAGCATGGGTTTCTATTCTGGAGCTCTTTTTAATACTTTTCTTGACTCTAGATACACAGTCTGTTTCCAAACCAATGTCTGTACTCTTCTGTGGTGTTATTTGGTTGCTTTCCCACCAATCTGTGCATGTAGTATTGCCATGCTCTGCCCAGCTCCAGAGACTGACCTAACTGACCTAACCAGCTAGTGAGAAAAGCACAGATGCACAGACACACAGAAAAGCTGGGAGCTTGTGGATTTGACTCCCAATGGAGAAACTATATCACTTGGAAGCTCAGTGTGTTTCTTATATGAAGTTGAACCTAAAAGTGGGGTTATTGCATACAGTTGACCAAGGAGACAAGTTGGCTGATCTTAGGGGCAGACCCTGTAGCGGAGAAGTCTTTAGGCAAAAATATCTGGGAGGAGGAAGCTGCAATGGACAGTTTCTGCATATACTATACTACCATCCAAATTTGGATCCGAAAAATGAATTTTAGTCCCTGTGGGGAAAGAAAGGGGATTTTTGACATTTCTATGGGTCTGAGGCATTGAGTCTTTGACAAATCCATTCCTATGTCAGTGATATACATTCATATAGAACTTCATTCATTTCACCCAGGGTTTCCTCAGGTCTCCAAAAAGTTGCCTTTCACCAAAAAGTCTTGACCTTGTATATTAAAGCATTTTTCTTGCTTTTGATTCTCCTCATTTTATTATGTTCTGCAGACAGTAGAGTTTGTCTTTATAGAGTTACCTTCTCAGAAATGTTTGGCCAATATTTCTGCTGACAGCAACAAATGTAGCTATATCCAGTAAAATTCAAATCATAGTGAATGTGTATAATTAATATTAACAATGCATTATCATATAGTGTCATAATATATGTTATATCATATACTGTGTAATGATATATACACAATATATATAATCATAGAATATTTTATCTCATAAGTCATTGTGAGGAAGTAGCAATTATATATTATACAACACATAGTATATTCATAGCATTAGATATATGATTTTATAAATAGATATAGTTCTGTACAACATTATACAAATACTTAGTATGATTAATGATACACAGGAGTGACAGATACATTATTTAAAATAACTCTACTTCAGATATGATGGACTTTTTAGATTTCAAATAGAAGGCTATTCATTTTATTTAAACCTTAGGCACATATACGTGTCCCAAAACAATATAAAAGGATTAGTTCTTTACATTCTTTCAGGAAAAACATTCAGATGATTCCCACAGCATGATTCTGCTCTGTTTCCAGATGTCTGGTCGGGCTGGAAGACGAGGACAAGACCTGCTGGGTGATGTTTACTTCTTTGATATTCCACTACCCAAGATAGAAAAGCTCATAAAATCCAAAGTGCCTGAGCTGCGCGGCCAGTTTCCTGTCAGTATCTCACTCATTCTGAGACTCATGCTGCTGGCCTCCAAGGCAGATGACCCAGAGGACGGCAAGGCAAAGGTGCTGTGTCCCCCAGGCTGGGCCTCTACCAATGGTCTGGCTGGCCTGTGCTCTACTGTGCTGATATCAGGCTTAGGATGCTTTTCAATGTTGTCTAGAGAGCAGTGGAGGACGCTAAGGAAAACGCTAAGGAGAACATGATAAGCTCTATTTGTTTTCATTGTCAGAAGAGTGCCAGTTATCATCTGTTTTATACCATCCAGAAACAAAAAGAATTTATTTTTGTAAATGTAAAGTAACAGTTTACTTTTCATAAGACAAAGTCTAAGTCAATTATAAATGTTTAGAAAATGTAGAAAGTTGGAAAACAAACAAACCCAAGCGCCCCCCCCCCCAAAAAAAGACTCATGCCTAGTTCCAGAGATTCTCTGTAGTTTTTGGTGCCTGTCTGTAACATGAGGGCCAGCTGGCTTGTTGGGGTATCTGTCCCACCCGGTACCCCACAACCGGCAAATCCCAAAGAGAAATCACACACAGGACTCCATAAGGTTTCAAACTGATTGGCCCATTAGGTCAGGCTACTTATTAGCTCTTATAACTTTTGTTACCCCATTATCCTTATCTACATTAGCCACATGGCTCCGTACCTTTCCCAGCTGGGCAAGTTACATGCTGCCTCTTCGGTGGTCTGCGCAGGAGTGGCGGAGGGAGCTTCTGCTTCCAGAATACTCCCAGTCTCTTTGCTCCACCCCTACTTCCTGTCCGGCTTTCCCATCTATACTGCCTGCCTGGCCAATCAGCGTTTTATTAAAATATGATTGACAGAATACAGACAATTCTCCCACACCATTTCCCTCTTTTTTTTTAAACAAAGGAAAGTACCCATAGTCCATTTGTTGGGAATATGGGCGTAGTATTCCAGGCTACTTCCAGCTGGTTGGGGGCGCTGATGATCTTATGGGGATCTAAAGAAAATTTAGGGTTATAATCAAGTCCTGACTGGAGTATCTTGTGAGTCTTGATCATCTCAGGCAGCAGCTTTGAATCTGTTCTGGATGTAAAACTCTGTCATCTGGGCCATCTGTTCCTATTGGAGATTTCTCAGGTGGTCTTCCTTTTTCAAACCTGATTTTTCTTAACTCAGAATGAATCCACAGCCTCTCATTTTCTGTGGGAACAAAAGCAAAATCTCTTCTCCAAAGTAACATACCTTTTGACTTCAGTTTTGAAGCCAAGATATTTTCAAAATACCTATCTTGGGTTAGTTCAGCAGTATTTATAAACAACAGTTCTTTAGCAGCTGTTGCTCCTTCCTCAGCATTCAAACATTTCAAAGAAAGCATAATAGCATACAGTATCAAGATTCTCTGTGAATTTTCCATCTTTATGTGGCTTTATTTTAACTTCTATTTCTTTTATTTTTACTTTTACTTTTTGAGACAGGTTCTCTGTATATCTTTATCCTGGAATAACTCTGTAGACCAGGCTGTCCTTGAACTCACAGAGATCTGCCTGTCTCTACCTCCCCAGTACTGGGATTAAAGGCATGTGCTACCACACCTTGAGGTCACAGAGGTCAATGTACCTCTGCCTCCCAAGTGTTGGGATTAAAGGTGTGTACCACCACACCCAACTACTCTCTTTCTTTTTACTTTAAAAACTTTAACTTTTATCCTACATATATTTTTAACATATAGTAAACCATTTAGAGGTTTTCTTCCTCTTTAAATCTCTATTTACTGTATATCGCTCTTTTTCTGACCACACAAGTCTTCAATGGGTAGGACTAAAGCCATGGCTTTGACAGTTAGACCCAGCCAATTCCTTAGCTTTCCAGGCTCATGGCTGAGATACCAGCCAGAGCTGTGTTCACTGCTGCAACTCTATGGCGTTTCAAGGTCCTTGCTAGCAAGCAAGCTGCAGCATTCTGCTCACAGACCACACTCAGTCAGACTGCCTGCCTGAAAGAGTCAGAGTTTGCCCTGGCAGGACGGCACAGAAAGCCGGCATTTTAAAACAGCACAGCTTTTTTCCTGCTACTGCTGAAAACCCAAAAAGCATGCATTGAGCTTTTCTTCAACACTGTTTAAGTGTTTTGTGGCAGGGCCTCTTAATGAGCTGCAAAGTTTTGCAGCTAAAGCTGAGTCAGGAAGCCTCTCTTAGATGAGACCATTGTTTGCCTCTAGCAAGCAGAGCAGACCCGAGAAATTGCTGCTACCAAGAAAGCATGATTAACTCTATTCTTTCCCAAGCTTTCTCAAGCTTTCTGTGGATTCAGTTATCCACGTCTGGGCGCCATATGTAACATGAGGGCCGGCTGGCTTGTTGGGGTATCTGTCCAGCCCGGTACCCCACAGCCGGCAAATCCCAAAGAGAAATCACACACAGGACTCCATAAGGTTATAAACTGATTGGCCCATTAGGTCAGGCTACTTATTAGCTCTTAAAACTTATGTTGCCCCATTATCCTTATCTACATTAGCCACATGGCTCAGTACCTTTCTCAGCTTGGCAAGTTACATGCTGCCTCTTCGGTGGTCTGCACAGGAGTGGCGGAGGGAGCTTCTGCTTCCAGAATACTCCCAGTCTCTTTGTTCGACCCCTACTTCCTGTCTGGCTTTCCCGCCTATACTGCCTGCCTGGCCAATCAGCATTTTATTAAAATATGATTGACAGAATACAGACAATTCTCCCACACCACCTGTCCTGGAACTAGCTCCTGTAGTCCAGACTGGCCTCGAACTCACAGAGACCTGCCTGACTTTGCCTCCCAAGTGCTGGGATTAAAGATGTGTGCCACCACCATCCGGCCACATTATTATTATTTTTTGTTTTTCAGACATTTTTTCAAGGTATAATTGCACACTTTATAATGGTGTAAGCAAGTGGATATCAAAACATACCCAGAACATTGTCTTGATGTTTTAGGGTCTGATAAAAAGAGTCTGAGACCATGAATTTGAAACTCACAATTAGATGACTTAATTTCTGTTTTTGCGACAACATACTGTTAGAAGGACTTGTGTTCATTTTTTCTTGGCCGTAACAGAATGATTCAGGTGAAGTTAACTATCAAGAAGAGAGGTTTGTTTTGGCTCATGATTACAGAGGTTCAATGTTGCAGGGTGACATCTAGTGAAAGACTTTCTGGAAGTGTCCCAATGACAAGACATCATTTGGTAAACAGGAAATGTCCCGGACTGTCTGATCTTTCCTTTTCCTTCCTCTTGTATAACCACAGAGGAGTCCAACATGGGAACCTTATACTCTTAAGACATCCTCTGCTTCTAATCATGTCCTTAAGTCCCAGCCTTCAATAAGTTCGTCAGCATGGAGATTAGATTTCAGCATGTTCTAGGGACCACATTCAGACCACAGCAGGACCTATTCTACTAAGTACAATAGTCTACTAATATATACTTTATTTCTGGAAATATCTGTGGAGCCTTCCCTAGAGAAAAATTAGCCTGCAGGACAGCAATGTCCTCAAATGAAGGTGGCCTTGTTCATGCTGAGGTCCTTAATAGAAGGAGAGTGGAAATCTATTTGTGCAGACTTGTTATGAGGTGAGAAGCTTCAGTACAATGGAGCCAGGCACATTATGTATCAAAGCTACTTTTAAAATCATGTGCCCGAAATAAATTTCTCCTCATTTAAGTTGCTCTTCTCAGTTCATAGCAGTGAAAATACTAATATCTCATGCTAGTATGCCTTTAGTTATAAGGTCTGTAACTCCAGGACACAGAGAACCACTATTGGTTACTTTCCCCCCATATTCCCCCATCACATTGCTGTTTTCCAAATGCTGCCTCCGCTGATTCATGTACATAAGGGAAAAGAGTGTCAGTAAAGGAACTTTTTGGTTCCCTTTATAACCCACTGTAAAGGAAATGAGGAGTTCAATTCTTTTATTATTCCTCCTGTCCTACCATTAAGCATATAGGACTTAAATACAGTAGTAGCTAGAAATATGGCTCAGATGTTAAGAACATGTTAGGTTGTTGCAGAGGACCTGAGTTCAGTTCCTAGTGCTCATACTGGATGTTTCATACAACCCTGTAACTCCAAGAGGTCTGATGGCCTCTTCTGGATTCCATGAGTACTTGCATATACTGCCTCCCCCATGTATACACATAATGAAAAACAAAACAATTATTTCTTGTTTTTTGTTGTTATTTTTAAAGGACAGCAGAGATTTTTCTTGCATTCTGTAAACTCTCCAACCTAAGGGTAGACAAGTAGACATTTGAGTGGTGCTAAGAAAGTTTACTTTTATTGCAAGTTCATAGATCTTTGAGACAAAAGTTGAATACTGCACATACAAGAGTGTTGTTTGGCACTGGAGATGAAGGGACATTTTCACTCCTTTGGCTTCAGCCAAATTCCTTCTAATAATTTTGCAGTAATGCCATAAATACAGAATAGTATATCTAAACCCCTTCTCATGCCACTCATATGTTGCATGCTCTGAAACTTATAATATCTTTTCTGCTCAGATTGTTTGGAGACATTTTTTTCTGGTTTGGTTTTCTGTACTTACCTTATTCACGTTTCTGCTAATGTGATAATACCATGACCAAGGGAACTTATAGAAGGAATGGTCTGCTGGAGACTTTGAGTCCATGACCATCATGGCAGGAGCAGGGCAGCAGGAAGGGAGGCACTGGAGTAGTGGGTGAGGCTTCCCAGCTTGAGACAGGACCACAAGGTAGGAACAGAGAGCTAACTGGGAATGGCACTGGTTTCTGAAGCCCCAAAGCCTACACTTGATAATCCTTCACAAACAATTCTGCAAAGCAGAGAACAAGCATCCAAACACATGAGCCTATGAGGCCATTGTCATTCAAGCTGCCACAGTGCTCTTTAGTGTGCTAAAGGACATACATCCTATGTTAGGTGATGTGCTACATGATGAAGGAAATTGTGTTGTATTAAATCTAATTGAAGTTTGTATATTGTTGCTGTGTTTTGTAATACTTTTTGTATCCTATACAGTGGGTGACCAAGAGCACGAAAAGGAATCCTTTTAAGGGTACCTTCTTTTCCTTGTGTGCTGTAGTCAGAGGAGACAACCTTTGGAGAAGAATAAAGTAGTAAAGGGGTAGCCCACAATGATTCACTTTGCTTTCGGGGTATAGATCTTGTAATCCACATTACATATGTATAAATTATGTGATATGTGTGTGTGTCTTTCTGCATGCCATATGTAATTTATCCTGTGTTATCTCTTGTAAAGACATTTCACTTAATGTTACTGAACAAAATGCTTCTCTTTGCAGGCACTGTCAGTGCTGAGGCACTCACTGTTATCCTTCAAACGTCCCCGAGTCACAGACATGTTAAAGCTGTACTTCTTATATTCTTTGCAGTTCCTGGTGAAAGAGGTAGGAACCAACTCCTCTCTCTCTCTCTCTCTCTCTCTCTCTCCCACTCTCTCTGTCCTCTGCCTGTGTATAATAAGTTTTCTACTATATAGATAGAATTTTTTAAGTAGAAGACTTGATTTTTTAATATTTAAAAAATATTTATTTTTTATTTTTTTAAAAAGAAAATAAACTACCTTTTCCCATTTTACATGCCAGTCCCAGTTCCCATTCCTTCCCCTCATCCCATTCCCTATACCTTCCACTCCACTCTAGCCCCAATCCACTCCTCAGAGAGGGTGAGGCACATTGCTTGGGACAGGTCCAGGGTCCTCCCTATTATATCTAGGCTGAGCAAAGTATCCATCCAAAGAGAATGGATTTCTAAAAATCCAGTACAAACAGTAGGTAAAAGATTGGCCCTACAGTCTTCCCCATTCATACAATTGTTACCCATACTCAGAGGGACTAGTTTGGTCCTATGCAGGTTCCTTCCCTGTCCAACTAGCGTTGGGGAGCTCAGCCCAGTGCTCTGCTGCAGGTCTCTGCCTCTGTTGCATCCAGCAACTGATGACATTTAAGATAGTCATCAATTTGAACATAGGGCAAGGTCAGTTCGGGTACCCCCTCCTCTATTGCTTAGGGTCTTAGTTGGGGTCATCCTTGTAGATTCCTGGGAATTTCTCTAGTGTCAGGTTTCTTCTTTGCCCCATAATGACTTCCTCAATCAAAATGTCTCTCCTTTTTTTTTTTGCACTCATCTCTATCCTGCCTGCATCTCTACTATAATGCTTCCTCAAGTTTTCCTCCCCTTGTCTTCCCCTTCTGCTGTCCCTTCTCCCGTGATCCATGCTCCCAATTTTGTCAGGAGATCTTGTCTATTTCTCCTTTCCAGATGGATTTATATATGTTCTCCTTAGGGTTCACCTGGTTACTTAGTTTCTCTATGGTCACGGACTGCAGGCTTTTTATACTTTGCTTTACAGCTAGTATACACCTATGAGTGAGTACATATGTTCATCTTTCTGGGCTTAGATTACCTCACTCAGGATGGGTTTTTTTCTAGTTCCATCTCTTTGCATGCAAATTTCAAAATGACTTTTTTTTACCACTGAGTAGTACTCCATTGTGCATATAAATATACATTTTCAATATCCATTCATCAGTTGAGGGGCAGCTAGGTTGTTTCCAGGTTCTGGCTATTACAAATAATGCTGTGATGGACATAGTTGAACAAATATCCTTGTAGTATGGTTGAGCATCCTTTGGGTATATGGCCAAGAGTGATATTGCTGGGTCCTGAGGTAGGTTGATTCCCAATTTTCTAAGAAACTGCCATACTGATGTCCAGAATGGTTGTACAAGTTTGCAAAACATTTTATCTACATACGTGTGTATGTGTGAATAGATGTCACATATGTGTAGGTGACCATAGAGACAAGAAGATAGCACAAGGGTGCCTGAAACTGGGATTGTAGTTGACTGTGAGGCTCTCAGTGTGGATTCTGAAAAACTGAGCTCAGGTTGTTTGGATGAGTAGCAAGTGCTGCTGACTGCTGAGCCATCTCTCTAGCCCTAGATTTTTGGTTTAATCACATTGCATTCTTGTAAACCTTAGACGACAATATCCAATAAGTACTGCTACTTGTATTTCATGTAATTATTAAAGTTTGGCTAGATAGTAGTTATATTCTTATTGGCATGCAGTATTTTAAACTGATAATTGATAATCTGCTTGTCACTAATTCTGTGAGTTGAGTCCAACTAACAAATTATTTCTGTTCTCTAGGGATATCTAGATCAAGAAGGTAACCCTACAGGGTTTGCTGGCCTTGTATCACATTTACATTACCATGAACCATCCAATCTTGTTTTTGTCAGTTTTCTTGTAAGAGGTCTTTTCCATAATCTTTGTCAGCCAACTCATGAAGGTAAGTTTGAGGGTTATGTTGTCTGTGTATGTGTGTCTGTTTATCATCAAAATTATATTATCAAATCGTACAGCATGCAAAAAATATGTAATTATTAGTATATGGTTATATATCAAATAATACTTGATATATGCTATATATGTGTAAAATTATATATATGTGTGTTTATAAATTCTTCCCATGAAGGGAAAAACAACTGATAGATTTATAGAAAACTGGAATTTCAGGAATATATTTATTCAATTACCACTTGAGAAAGTAGCAATTAAGCATAACAATGTATATATAAAAATTTTATTATTTTTTATTTTACACAAAAAGGAGAATGATAATTATATAGGCAAATTATAGGTTTACAAATAAGATAAAATGAAATCAATAGTAATAGATGTCCTATTCAGTGACAATGACTTTAAAATACTCACTACTGCAAGTTGTGACTTGAAAAGTGTGTTTCCTCCAGAATTCTGAGCATACTGCATAATATACAATATTTATAAACCCTTTCCTTGAAATTAAATATATGATCAACTTTGAAAAACAGCACAGAAAAACGTTAAAATATAAAACTCAAAATTTCACCCTCAGATAATAACTAGTATTATCTGTGAATATTATCTGCAACACTATTTTCTTTGAATATAATTGAACAGTGTTCACCAATACCTGATATTTCATGGATTATGTGTCTGAGATCAATTGTATATATAAATTTTGCCCTTATTGGGTAAAATTGTTATAATAAATTCCATACAGCTTTTAAGGAAAAACTTTGGGCGCAACTTTCAAAATGAATTCTTCCTGCAGTGTCTCTGAAGTAAATATTTCCCTCTCATAATATTTGTGCTTATTGTTGTGATATTGCCTGGTGCATGATGTCTTCAGTGCCTCCTGCTTTCTCTTCTGTCCCTAGCTGATAGAAATATTTTGCTTTGTACAACACCTGTAGTCTTTATGCTCTAAAAAATGTTCCATTTTGTGATTCCTCAGAAAGTTTTGCTCCTCCCAAATTTGTAAAAGATAAAATCATTTCCTACAAAAGAAAGTGTGATTGTATTTATTGTTGCTGACAGAGGTAGTCAAAATTGATAACTTTATAGAGGATGCATATAGAAGTTAAATAAATGGACAAGTTTCTAATCTTTGAAGAAGTTAGAGACAATACTAAATGTAACTAGCCTGAGCCAAAGTTACTGACTCTCACATTTTAGGCATTTCTACTGTTTTCACGCTCTTGGGATGCAGTGACTCACATGGACTGTGACTCCAGCTGAGTTGAGGAAGGTTATCTGTGGGCTTAGTTTTGGATATTTTGTCTTTAGCATCGAGAAGCCATAAGATATTATTGATTAGGTGAGAGAGGCTATCATGGTTTGCATGAGAATGACCGCCATAGGTTCAATACTTGCTCACCAGGGAAGGGCACTATTTCCTTTGTTGAAGGAAATGTGTACATGGACTTTCTTTGCTGCTGCCAGTGCGAACAATGACATAGACACATTATTAAATTTTTCCCGTTGCTTAATGCAACTGTCTATAAATATTAAAAAATATTTTATTTATTTATTTATTTTTAAGCCAATCTATTCTTATATTATATGCATATCCCAGCTCCCATTCTGCCAAACTTCCTACTACCCCCCCCCATTCCTTCCTCAGAGAAGGTAAGTCTTTCCATGGAGTCAACAAAGTCTGACACATCACTTTTAAGCAGGACCAAGGCCTTTCCCCCTATGACTAGGCTGAGAAAGTTATCCCTCCAAAAAAGAATGGGCTCCAAAAAGGCAATTCAATCAGTAGAGATAAATCCTGGTCCCACTACCAGTAGTCCCTCAGACTGCCCATGCCATACAATTGTCACCCATATTCAGCCTACATAGGACCAAATAGACCCTCTGAATGTGGGTGACTTATTAGTTAAAACCTTGGCCTTATCTTAGGCTCGTCCCATGAATTCTTACACCCTAAATTAACCCATTTGTTTTAATCTATATTCTGTCATATGGTGTTACCTCTCTTCCATCTTATACCTCCTATTTCTTCTCCATGTGTGACTGGTGACTTTACCTTTCTCCCTACCAGAGACCTCTCTGTCCCCAGAAATCTCATCTATACATCCTACCTAGCTATTTGCTGTTCAGCTTTTTATTACACCAATTATAGCAAATATATCTTCAAATAATGTACAAATATCTCACAACAGAAATGTGTCATTTGGGGTGAGTTTTGAGGTTTAGGAAGCATATCAAGTACAGAGTCTCCCCTGCTTCTCTGCCTGTGGATCCAGATGTTGAACTCTTAGCTACTTCTCCAGTACCATGTCTCTGTGTGCCTTTCACAATGATAATGTGCTAAACCTCTGAAACTGTAAGCAAGTGCCAAATAAATGCCTTTTTTAACAAAAGTTATCATGATCCTATTGTCTTGTCACAGCAATAGAACACTAACCAAGACAGAATTTGGCACTAGAAGCTTGGTATTGCTGTGACAGACTTGCCACACTGCTTGTGGACAGTAGGTGGACTTTGGATTAGGAAAGCAATTAAAGATTTTTTAAGTGAAGCTTGATGGGTCATACTAATAGGAGCATAGAAGACAGTAGCACTGAGAATGATGGAGATTATGATGCTTCAGCTTAAGAGATTTCAGAGGAGAAAAATATTAATACATAACCTAGAGACTCTTGTGATGTTTTGGTAAATTTTCTGCTCTTATCCAAAAATATGCCACATTCTAAATTGAAGAGTTCTAGATTCAACCAATGAAAGCAACACATAGAAAGAAGACCCTCCTACACCATTTTTCCTTTTTCTATTTAAACAAAAAGGAAGGCTTTAACTTTAACAAAGTAAAATTACATATAACAAAACAGTTGTCAAGCAAGAATTACCATCACAATATTTATATCTATTTTATCTTTTATCATAACAAAGGAAAGCTATAACTATCTATTCTTCAACTCCATCAAAGACTCAAGAAGGATATAATATTACCTAAATAAACAAGAAATAAGCAACTTCCAAACTCTAGAAATGACAGAGACATCTCACTGCCTATACAGACATCCAAAGTTTTTCTGTACCATTGGGGCATCCATCTTCAGCCTACAGGCCCATAGTATCCAGCAGATATTTCCATGAAGCAGGAAATTTTAAAGACAGTTCAGTCACTTTCTCCTGTATCCTACAGAATGTCTTGCAGGCTTTTTCATGAAACAGGAACCCTGAAGGATCATCTCACCTCTAGGCAAGTTCAGCAGTTCTCTCTGTGGGTTCTTGGTATCCAGTTAAGCAGTTCAGGAAAGAGCAATTTCTTGCCCAAATGGTTAGCAAACTTCATAAGGAGCCTCTTTGATGCCCATCTTCCTCTTGAGTAGCTTGGTGCTGTCAGGAGCAGATGTGTCTCATTGTTATGAAAAACCCTAAGTTATTAAAACATCTTAAATTCCATATTCTGTAGTCTTTGAAAGATATAAAGAATGCCTATTTAACTGAAAAATATCTCTATATATCTAGAAAGTCTAACATGACCACCAGCTTGACTATTATCAATGATTATCCATCAACAACCTATATTTCCTAATTATACATTACATTTTTTAAATGAACCACACAATCACAATACCTTGATTGTGATATCAAAAGCAGAAATACATATACATATAACAAAACTGACCATAAATTTATATCAACAAACCAAGATTCATACCAATGCAAATCAATTATATCTATATCATCCTCCCTTTAAAATGTAAAATAACATTTATAAATAATATTTGGGAATATGGGCATAGTTTTTTCTCTTCAAACTGCTTTGTGCTGTATGGGGGCACTGTTATTTAGGTCTTTCATGGTATAACCTGTGTGCTAGGTTCATCTCAGTGAAGTAATTTTCTGAAGATGTTCATGGTAATCTTTCAGGAGGGCGTGGTCTATCATACAATAGGATCTCATCTTCTGTGAAAACAAAAGAAAAACCTCTTTTCCAAAGCATCATATCCTTAGACCCAAATTCTGAAGTCACGATACTTTTATAATATACATCCTGGTTTATCTTGGCAGCCGACATAATGAGATGTGTCTCTGTACTTGGTGCCTTTACAGTCAAAAAATTCAAAGAAAACACAATAATATATGTAATACAGACTTTCTGTGAATTTTTCATTTTTATGTGGCTTACTTTTACTCTATGACTTTATTCTGTAAAGCATTAACTTTATATTACAACTCTCTATATTTTTTATTTTTTCTCTTCCAAGCCTACATGCTTTATCTAACACCATGACCCATTTAGAGGTCTTTTATGTCTGAATCTGTCCTATTGCATTGTCCTTAATTCTCTACTGTCTTGAAGAGCTTTAAAATGCTGAGCAGCTTGGTTGCGGCTGCTCTGGATGTTGACTCCACCTCTCTCCAATTTCAAAATGGTGGACATAAAATTTCTGCTAGCTCGGTGGCCACCAGGTAGGAGTCATACTCAGCACTTTAACTCTGAGAATGAGTGTGCAGCACATGAATTCTTTCTGAGTTACAGCCAAATCTGCCACACAGAGCACTGCGCAGTCTGGCCTATTGTGAATCTGTAATTCTTTACTATCTGGGAGCACTTCTTAAAATGCTAAGCACTTCTTAAAAACTTAAGTTGCCTCATGTAGGGGTAATATGGTACTGCCTGTTTACTGCCCAGTCTAAATCTTAACTGCCCTGTTATTATAATAATTACAATAATTTTTGCCTGAGTTCAGCACAGTTCAGCATGGTGGAGCTGGAGCTGCTCATGCCTCTGAGCCATGTGCATGGCACTGCTAGCATGGCATAACTGCTTGTGTCTCTGAGCCACAAGTAGTACCCTCCTTTCAGGTGCACAGCAACTCCAATTGCCATCAAACAAACCATAGCATTATAGTCACAAATCTCATCCAAATGCTCTGTCTCCCACAAGAGACAGAGGTCATGCTGATGGCACAGCCCAGAAAGCTGGCATTTTCAAACCACCATATTTTTTTCCTGATGCTGAGTCAGGAAAATTTCTTTGAGGCACCAAGCTAACAAATAGCAAAAATCTGAGTTAATCTCTCTCTCTCTCTCTCTCTCTCTCTCTCTCTCTCCTCCTCTCTCTCTCTCTCTCTCTCTCTCTCTCTCTCTCTCTCTCTCTCTCCTTTTTAGGCCCTCTCAGGTTTTTAAGGATTTAGCCATACTTTGGGTGCCAATCTATTGTATGGAGAGTGGAGAGTGTCCCACTGCCCGACTAGCTTAACCCCAAAATAATTACACAGAAATTGGATTAATTTAAACACTGCCTGGCCCATTAGCTCTAGCCTCTTATTGGCTAACTCTCATATCTTGATTAACCCATTTCTATTAATCTGTGTGTTACCATGAGGTTGTCGCTTACCGGCATGAGTCTAACCAACATCCCTCTTGGGCAGAAGAAGCATGGCGTCTGCCTGTCTCTTCTTTCTTCCTCCCAGAATTCTGTTCTGTCTACTATGCCCACCTAAAGACTGCCCTATCGAAAGGCCAAGGCAGTTTTCTTTATTCAACCAATGAAAGCAACAAATAGAAAGAAGACCCTCCTACACCATAAATGAAAAAAAATGTGATCAAAAAAAGGTTCAAAAACATTCATATCAGAGAATGTATTCCAAATTCATTTCCTGAACTTTGAAAATTATTTAAAACATTGCATATTTTGATTGAATATTGAATAAATTTAGAAGTCAATGTAAAGTTCTCTTTACTATAATAGTGGCAAGGATTTTAAATTATTACTGAGGAACTATTGGAATTTCACTCACCTGTATCCATAAGTGTATGGGGAAAGACATTCCAGTGATGAGCAGGTAGTGATTGTGCAGATGGATCTGTTGCAGCTCCTCATTGACTTGGCAACTGGCAGTTACAGTAGCAAGATCTCTGTGGTGGTTTGAATAGGAATATTCCCCCCACAGACTCATATGTTTGAATGCATGGTCATTTGAAAATGGTGTTACTTGAGCGGGGGGATATGGCCTTCTTGGTGTCGATGTGGCCCAATTGGAGGATGTCTGTTACTGGGAGTGGGCGTTGGGGTATTGAAAGCTCAAGCAAGCCCAGTGGCTCTCAGTTTCTTCTTGCTGATTCATGATTCAGATGTAGAAGTCTCAGCTGCTTCTCTAGAACCATGTCTGCCTGTGTGCCAGCAAGTTCCCTGCCATGATTATAATGAACAAAACACCTGAAACTGTAAACAAGTCCCCCAAATACATGCTTTCTTTATAAGAGTTGCCATGGTCATTGTGTCTTCTTACAGCCATAGAACATTGACAAAGACAGAGACATTATCAAAACTTGGTCAAAGTAAACAAGGTTCAGTAGTAGGAAAGATAAAGATGATAATGAAGGTAAACGCAGGAACAAAAAAGCTCAAGTGAGAAGCATCCACAGCTGAAGTTATTCTACAATTGTTATGAAATGAACATAGCATTTATTTTAGAAATGAAAAATTGATGTAATCATTTTTTACATATATGACACAGAACTTTTGTTTTTCACAGGCTCAAAACATTTCTCTGAAGATGTAATGGAAAAGCTTGTTTTAGTATTGGCAAATCTTTTTGGAAGAAAATATATTCCAGCCAAGTTCCAAGATGCTAACATCAAGTTTTATCAATCAAAGGTAAAATCTTCTGATAAAATTGATTAGTACTACTACATAAATTCTGCCATAAAAGATTCAGCAGCAATAGGATTTTATGAATATGGGGTAGTTAAGGTGTTTTATATTTAATTTGTTCCTTTTGGAAATAGTGTGATGTTTTTCAATAACTTAAAAGTCCCTCTTTGAATGTGTTTAAAGGTTACATACCTTGTGGATAAATAGGAAGAAAGTACATTCATGATTTTAATTGACTCCATTCAAATGCAGTATTAATGAAAGGCTGTACAGGGGCTGGGAAGATGACTTGATACAGTGCTTGCCATGCACTCATGAGGATCTGAGTGTGCATTCCCTGCACCTACATGCAGAGATGTACATTGTGACATACCTTGTCATCCCAGAACTGAAAAGTCAGAGAAATGTGGATCCCTGGAGCTGCCTGGGGCAGGCTAGCCTAATTGGAGAACTCTAGGTATGGTGAAAGACCTTGCTTCAAAATATAAGGTAGAGCACCCACACACATATTCATGTTCACACACACACGAAATGCAGATAATTACACATTTAAGCCCCAAAGCCACCTTCATTGTTGAATTGTTTCTGGAGATATGACTGTATGTCACAGTGTCATCTCTGAGAAAGCATTACAAAGTTGTCTGGGAAATGGTCTAAATCTTAGAAACAGCTTTCCAATTTTAATATTTTCATCTTGCTTGATCATTTTTGAAAATATGCATTTGTCTATTTAATGAAAACAGTTGCATTTATTTCCATGAGATCGTTCATATCTTTCTGCTCTTCTTGGTGCTTTGCGTTGATTTTCTTAGCAATATCCATGTAACTTCCTAATGTAGCACCGATGGCATGGATGAGAAATGTGCAATTCTTGTCTTCGCAGTTCTTCATGTCTAGTCTAGGGGTCTTAAATGAAAATGATTTGTGGCGGCATACTTTATATGTCATAGTTTACAAACACAAACCTAGAAAAAAATTAGAGATACAGAGCTTTCATGTGTGCAGGTTGAAAAACTGATCAACGGTGTTAGCCCAATGAAGACGGTGAGAGTTTCAAAACCTCTCCACTAGGTTTAGTTGATTCTGAGCCTGAAAATATGCTTTATCTTCTTTGTTTTACATATATGTCCCTAAATCCTTTGAGATTACTCATGAGTCTAGTGGCAGTTGAGGACATGCTTCTGCTCTTTCAAGAGCTGTTTTGATTAGGGAGCTTCAGAGCAAGAGTTATGAGTAGAATATTTGCTCTTTCAAGTGCAAGTAAGAACAAAAAAATTTAACCTCAGTTCAGTCAAGAAAAAAAGAAAAAGTGGCTTTATTGAAAACAAAAAGGTTATACTGTGTGGTCTTTTACCTGAGTTGCTTCAAGTTCTCAGTGTTTAAGGAAGGTGTTCTCTGCTCTCTGAAAAACCTTTGGCATTTAGGTGTTCCTTGAGGACCTCCCTGAGGACTTCAGTGAGGCCCTGCTTGAGTACAACACGCAAGTGACAGAGGACTTTGCTGCTTTTCTGCTAATTGTGTCCCGATTGGCTGATATGAAACAGGAATATCAACTCCCCTTGTCAAAAATTGGTAAGTGTGTTTCACTTCCCTGTGGATCTATTTAGTAATAGTCTTGTCCAAGGATGCTAGGGATGCAGGTCATTGGCAGTGCTCCAACTCTACCATTTTTGTCTCAGAAGGCTGGCACTTTAAAAAAGTCAGCTTGCCTTAGAATAATTGGAGTATTTCTGCTAAGAAAAAAAAAGCTAAACAAAAGAAATTTGGGGAGATTGTGACTCGCAGTTAAAAGGGTAGTGGAGAATGAAAATTAAACCAATTTGAATCATTTTTAAATGGTTTTGATTAAGGACTGATTTTGACTCAGTCCTAGATAATGGAGCAAGGATGTCTCTGAGACAAGAGAAACCAGAGGAATTCTTTTTTATTATTATTATTTTTATTTTTTAAAAGTCTTATTTTACATACTAATCCCAGTTCCCTCTCCCTCTACTACTCCCCCTACCTTGTCCCCACCCCATCTACTCCTCAGAGAGGGTGAGGCCTCCCATAGGGAGTCAACAATGCCTGACACATCACTTGAGGCAGGACCAAGGTCCTCCACCCTGTATCTAGGCTGAGCAAGGTGTCCCACCATAGGGAATGGGCTCCAAAGAGCCAGTTTATGCAGTAGGAAATAAACACTGGTCCCACTGTCCCTCACAAACTGTCCAAACAATGGCTGTCACCTGCTTCAGAGGATCTAGTTCAGTCTTATGCAGGTTCCGCAGCTGTCAGTCCAGAGTCAGTGAGCTCCCACTTGCTCAGGTCTGCTGTTTCTGTGGGTGTCCCCAACATGGTCTAAAAATAAAATCTAAAGGAAGAAGAACAAAAGGGATCTATCTCAGCCATTTCTGGTCAGAATTCACAGGTAAAGAACGTGAAGACTCACCACTTGTGTCTCACTTGATGAGCTGCAGGGAAGGAAGGATGGCAGTTTCACCATTTGTTTGTCTGTCTGGAAACTTTGATGTGGATTTGCTTCGTCCAGGAGTTTCAGATAATGTAAGTAAAGGGTGATGTTCATTAATCAGTCTTCTCAGGGCGTTTGCTCCAGTCTGAGTGGTATAGTATAACAGACTGCTGTCGAGGCTGTGAAACGCTACCATACAGATGATAAAACATTATACTTTCCATTGTAAGGAAACTATTTTTATTTATTAATTTTCCTAGCCTGATCACAGATAACAGTTTTCCCTCTCTCTCTCATCTTCTCCTAGTTCTTCCACAACCTTCGCTCTTAACCTGCCAGCCAGACACTCCTTTCTTTTCAGAAAATTGTGGGCCTCCCATATATATCAGTTAGTCAGGCATATCAAGAAAAAATATTTTGCAAAAAACAATTTTTAGGAGTTTTAATTTCTTTGTTTTGCATGGGCGACTGCAAAAAAACTGGTTGGATATGTAAGAGATTGGTAGTTACATATGTTGAATAAACACTATTAATTTTTAAGCATTATAGTTTCTTTTCCCAAGATGGATGTGATGGCTCATGCCTATCACATAACTGGGGATGCTCAGCATAACTGGGGATGCTGAGACAGGAGCACTGCTACATATTTGACTATTGCATAATGAGTTTCGGGTAGGGATATACTGCCTTCCTGTTTCAAGATGAGAGGGAACTGGAGGAAGAAGAGGAGGAGGGAGAAGACAATAGCAAAATAATTCTGCTTTCCATTTATTATGCAATTAATTTTAATTTATGAAATATAACAATCACCTTTACTTCTTTTTACATGTAAGATTTCCGTGATATTCAGATGGATTCAAAATTCAAATTCAAAATTCTTATGTTTGCACAACAAGCATTAGCTAGAAAGTCTGTGTCTTGTTGCTGCAATATCAACATCTATTAGAAGGTACATTCATGAACTCATTCCCACTCACCTTCATCGGCATCAATTAAAAGAGACTTAGATACATGCATGAGCTCCCATGAGGGTTCCCACTCACCCTCACTCCCCACTAGAAAGCAGCTTCTGCTTCTCTTTCCTTCATTTTGACGCATCTGTTATAGGTATTTAGACTCATGTTATTTGACCATAGCCTGCTTTTTACTTGACCCAATTCACTTTATATAAATTTGTTTTACTAGAATAAGGTGCATTCTCTAAAAATTTCACTTACTTGTAATATTTGTTATATTCTAGTGTCTCTGAGTGTCTTATGAAGAGAGGAATACACATAAATTGAGGACTCATGCCTCTTCTGTATTTCATTTCCTTGTGTTCCACTAAAGTTACCCAACTTTCCATATTTTTCTGAAAATAATTCAGTTTACAAATGACTATTTTTTTATGTTTGTGTTTTATCATGTAAAAGAGAAGAAATGGGTAATTTTACTCTCCTGGAGAATATTTCCCTGTGTTTCGTTTAATATCTGTAAGATTCATCTATGTTTTTACAGTTATTATGAACTAACACTGACAACTTAACCCATCAGTCTTAGATCCTAGTCACATGGTTTGGTGCTTTTTCTCAGTGCAGCGTTCTCATTTTGCTTCCTCTGCTTCTGGAAGACAACTGCTCCTCTGCCTTTCCTTTTCCCAGAATTCTTTTAGGCTGGCTGCCCCGCCTCTACTTCCTGCCTGACTACTGCCCAATCAGCATTTTATTAAACCAATACTAGTGACAAATCTTTACAGTGTACAGCATTTCTTCCTTTTTCTTTTCAAAATGAGACCCTGAATGTCATCTTTTTTGTTTAGTTTTTTTCCCTGATCATTGTCTACAACAACTTGTAACCAACACACTAAATAAAGACAAACATTCATAATCCATTTTGGGCGGGGGAATGTGGGCATAGTTTTCTAGGATACTTCCTGATGATTGGGGGGTGCTCTATATCTTACAAGAATCCAAAGAAAATTTAGGATTTTCAAATTTTGGTCAGGTCTTGCCCGGAGTATTCTCTGTGACTAAGTCATCTTAGCCAGTAGCCTTGAGCTATTCTGGATGCAGAACTCAGAAGAAACTGCAACAGAGGTGCTCTAAAATCTTGGATCATCTATTTGTTCCCACTGGAAATTTTTCAGGAGTTATTCCTCAAACAAACCTTATTTTTCTTAACCAAGAATGAATCCACAACCTCTCTTTTCCTGTGGTAACAAAAGCAAAATATTTTCTCCAAAGTAAAATATCTTTTCACTTGAATTTTGAAGTCAAGGCATTTTCGAAATATACATGTTGGATTAATCCAGCAGCATTAATAAGCAAATGTCTTTTAGCTGCTGTTGTTCAATCCTCAGAAAACAATTTAACAACATGCAATATCTTTTCTTTCTTTCTGTGACTTTTTTTCTTGTTTGAATTGTTTATTTTTAATTTTTAAGTTTTTTAGTTTTTGAGAAAGAGATTCTTTGTGTATGTTCGACTGTCCAGGAATTCATTCTGTAGTCCATACTGGCCTTAAACTCACAGAAATCCACCTGCCTTTGCCTCCCAAGGCCTGGGATTAAAGGCATGCACTAACACACCTGGCTATCTATTTTTTAAAGACTTTCTTTATTCTTTTTTTTTCCTTTCAAGTCTATATTTATTTTTAAACACACTATAAACCACTAGAAGGCTTTTTTTTCTGTGTGAATTTGTCTTTACTGTTCATCTATATCTTTTCTGAGTCTTTAATCTGCTAAGAGGCATGAATAGGATTAAAGCAGTGATTTTGGCAGGTGGATCTGTCCCACTCCTTGTCTTCCTGCATCTAGGTTCATGGTGGATGTACTGGAAGGAGGCACTTTTTTTTTCAATAACTTTGTGGAGTTCCTAGGTTCAAGAAGCATGTCACCACCAAGAAGCATGACACCCACTGTTTATAAACATCATTTAAAGATTTGGTGGAAGACCTCTTAAAAAAGCTGGGAAGTTTTTACTGCTAACCCTGAGTTAGGGAGCCTTTTGTAAAGGATCCCAGTCTCTGCTTGCTGCCATTAAACAGAGCCTACGGCAGTAAAGATGATTACCTAGAAGCTACATTGATTCTGTTCTTATCTGTCTAGAATCCTTTTCATTTAAAGCATTATCAGGCATTATGTGGATATTCTTTTCAAACTTTTGGGCCCCATTTGTAGACAGACGTTTTAGTCCTGCATGGTTCCACAGTCATTCAATCCCAAATAAACACACAGAGGCTTATATTAATTATAAACTGTTTGGCCTATTGTCCAGGCTTATTACTAACTAGCTCTTACAACTTAAATTAACCCATAACTTTTTATCTATGTTAAGTCACATGGCTTGGTATATATCAGTACTCCTGTTGGTTACATGAGGCAGAGATTTCATAAAACAAACAGAGACAGAAAACTCCTTATTTGCTTTCTTCTCTTTTTTATTGTTTTTCTTCTATCCTCTCTCTACTTTGTTTTTTATTCTGGATGTTGATTCTGAAAATTAGTATGTTTGTTCAGTTAAATATTCTCTTGTGACTTGCAGGCCTCCTGCTCTGTGAAACCCCATTTGCAAAGGTAATCTCTGAATTGTTAAGAAGATGTGAAAGTTTTAAATTAACTTTTTTTTCCTAGTCAGTGTTGCTCTATTCCAGCAAGGCTGGTGGACTTGCCATTGACATACTCTGAGGACAATCCTCTTCACAGGTGGAGTTGACCCATGCTCTAGGATGCTCTGCCTCAGTGTGTGCAGAAGGCACCTGCTTTTCTACCAACAGAGCGTTCTTGAAGAACATTGATGAAGATGAAATGACTACAAGTTCTAAGTCAAAAGCCTTCTCTCCTTGTGAATAACCATTCAAAAATTCTATTTCTTTAGGTTGTTCTAAATACAATTGGTATCAATCACACTCGAGCCCCAGTGCTGTGGCCACACAGATTCGATAGTACAGGAAGAAAATTGCCACTTAATGCATATGCAGTTGACTTCTATAAGCATGGATCCCTTGTGGGATTAGAACAGGACAATAGGTATGTTCTCTCCTGATAATTCGAAGAAATCGTTAACCCTGCTAAGTATGTCAGATTTTCACTTCCAGACTGATGGCAAAGATGATGAAATACTATACTATTTTTATTTCTAGTTTGTCAGCAAAACTTTGGCATTTATACCAACTGACTATATTCAAAATGTATCTTTGTGAATAATCAAATATAATACATTTTTATATTTATTAGAATTCTATGTAAGCATCATTTGGTATTTTAATAACAAGTAGCAATCTGGTATTGCTTAAGGCCTGAGAGAATATAAAGTATCAAATTTTTATATCTGGTTCTGAGATAGTTAGTTTAGTTTGTTGCCAGAGAAGCCATTTCTGTAATTATAAAAAGACTCAAGCATTATTTAGGCCACTCTGCATACAATTACTGTGTTGTGGTCACAAAAGATGGACAGTCAAGGAAGAAAACTGCCTCGTAACACATATGCACTTGACTGCCGTAAGCAAGGATCCCTTCTGAGGTTTGACCAGGTAAAGAGGTATCTTCTCTCTTGATAACTTTAAGAAATAATTAGTTATGCCAAGTGTATTAGATAGTTATGTCCAGAGAAATATTGGCCCAAATGCTAAACCCATACATCTAGAGCCAAATACACTAAGGAATTTAGTATATATGTAATATAAAAATCTGAACAATACCTATTAAGATATAAAAAGTTTTGATAATACTCAGAAAACTCCTAGAACACTCTTATCTATTCAACTTGATTTATTATTGTAAATAAAGTAGTTGTTGCATTAGCAAATAATAGTTTTTGTTAAACTTAATCATTGATAATCTTATAATTGTATATAAAACAATATGGCTACACTTCATCCACATCGTTTATCTTTTCCCAATTGTACCTCTAAAGCCCAGCAAATCATCTTCCCATTTTGGGGTCTTTGAATTTTGTCTTTTTTTTTTCATTTTTGTGGCCCATTGAGTTATATGAGGGCTGTCTGCATGAGTGTGGCGCACAGGGGCCCACCAGTGTGTACAATCCTGAAGAAAAATGATTCTCCCTTCTTCAGCTCACAGGCCCTGTGAGCCTACCTACTGTTCAACCATGCCAGCATGTTAATGGTCCTTCTTTCATCCATACTTGCATGTTAGTGGTCCCACTCTTGTACATATTCTGTGCAGGCAACCTTAGCTGCTGTGAGTCATGAGTCACGCCATGCCCTGAAGCTGGCATTTCACTGCACTCCCCTCACATCCAGCTCTTAGTTCTTCTGGTCTCCTCTTCTGTGATGTCCCGCCTTGGTGAGGTGACACAGATGTTCCACCTAGGGATTAGTGCTCAGCAGTCACTTATCCTCAGCACTTTGACCAATTGTGAACCACCCATTTAAAAAACACAAAAACCAAGAAACAAAAAACTCCAAAACCCCAAACAAACAAGTAAAAAAGCAAACATAGAAACAGCTGTGTTATCATGGCTAAGACAGCTATAATTTGGGGGTATAATTAATAATAGTAAATAATTTTGTGTCATTAATTTCAGTTTTTCTGTTGTTTAGGATACATCAAGGGGAAGCTTACCGGTTGTTGAAAGATTTTTACCTTACAATTAAATCTATCAGGTATGTTACATGTTTCCTATTTTTCAGAAATTTAATTGTAATTTTAAAATGTTGAGATTTTTTTCATGATTCAGGTATGGAAAAGTGTCATGGAGCCTGTCACATACCATTCATTTCCACTTCTTAGAGGGTTTATGAATCCACATCTGTACAGCCTCTTGGTTATGCTCTGTAATATAATTAATTACATAGTACTTTGGAGATTAAGGTCTATCCAAAGGGAGTCTCAGGCTCAGGAACTCACACCAACAGGAAACTAGTCCAGAGCATCACTGATACCACATCCTGATATTCCCAGTGGTCTCAATTGCAAAACCTTGTTAAACACACAATGTTTCTGATGTACCATCAGGTCTCCAGTTTATATCATGTGCTTCCTCTTGAGTATCTTGCTACAGCCTATATTTTTCTACGGGGTTTATCTGACTGTCAGTGCATAGCCACTTCCTGATTTGATTTGCAACAAGCCCAGTTAACCACAAGCAATATTAAGCTTTATATGGGCACCCCATCCTTAGGCTCTATTGACCATATAATGTCACCTGGTTAAATGACCATCATCGCAGTCCCTCAGGTCTAAGTATATTTCAACATTTTAACAGTGGTTCTTTATTTTGTCAAGGGTATATTCAAAGTGATCATAAATATTATCATTATTACATCCTTAATAAGCAATTATTTGTTTTATTTCCTTGATCAGAGCTGAATTAGACACATATACACACACATAGTGTGAATTTGAGGCATACAAGAGCAGAGGGAATAGCTTTGTTCATATATAGCAGTGGTTCTCATCCATCCTAATGCTGTGACCCTGTATTGCAATTTCTCATGTTGTGGTGACCCCCAACCACACAATTGTTTCATTACTACTCCGTAAGTGTAATTTTGCTACTATTTTGAGTCATAATATAAATATTTGATATGCAAAATATCTGATACATGACCCCAAAGTTTAGATCGCTGATCTATAGCATCTCTAGGTGAGGTGGCATATACTTATCCAAAGTATAATTTTAATAGCAACTCAGTAGCCTCCAGAGATACTAGAGTTAAGTCCAAAGCCAGGCTGAAAAAGAAAAGAACATTCATTCATTCATTCATTCATTCATGTAACCAATGTGACTGCATTATTGGTTTGAGATACTTTTAAACATCTGAGGTACTAGGATTTTTAACTTCTGCTCTTATAGTCCTTGTATTAGCTACTTTTCTGTTGCTGTGATAAGACACTGCGAACAAAGCAAATTATAGAAAGAAGAAAGACTTAGTTTAGTTTAAAGTTCCTGAGAAATTTGAGTCTATTTCAGGAAGATAATTCAGTGTTACATTTTAGAATTATGGCTGCATATTTTGAGCATCATGGACACAGAGCTGTGAATGTGAGTGTGGCAAGTGATTGTAGAAAGATCTACAGTCTTTCTATGTGGTTGAGATGTGTCAGATTGTCTCAAAGTGTGCAACACTGAGGGTGGTCAGAAATGAATGAAGGTCTGAATTATCCCTAATTACAGAAGTAATGATTCAGTATACTAACTCTACAAATACTTGTAATTGAAACATTGATACTGAAGTTCATATAGTAGGTAAAGATGACCAATGTTTAAATTGTTGTTAATGAATCTCTCTTTTTCTTTCTCTCTGTCTCTCTTACAAACACACACACACACACACACACACACACACACACACACACACACGAACACTGCACTGTGAAAGTGACATTTGTGGGGAAGTTAAAAAATAGTTAGAATTTATATATTGTGGATATCAGAGGACATCATCACAATGATTAGTCTGTAACTCAGGAGAAGCAAATTAATGTCACAGATAAAGATTTCAGTTTGTTTAAGAGTAAAGGCCCAGGAAAGATGGTTTTCTAGTAGGGGCAAAATATTAAACAATGAAAGGCAAATAATATGTCAGATTAGGATTTATTTCCACCAAGGCTACTCTCTGTGAACTGTTAAGTTCTGTGTTTCTTCTTCCTTTCTTCATGCCTTTGTACCAGTTTATTAATGCTGATGTAGCAAGTTGTCACATAATGATATAAACCTACTTAAATATTATCATTCTGGAGGTCAAAAGTCAAAATTGTGTTCCACTGGGTAAAACTGGGTTTTGGGGCACTCTGGTGGAAAACTTGGCTCTTAACCAACCTTTAGGACTTGTCTGCATCATTTTTACGGGTTCCCTACCCTCTATTTCCTTATGTCTTTGAGACCAGGGATGTTCAATGGAGAGAGCTGAGACTGTATATCAAGTGTCCACATTTCATTCCTCTAACATCAGTTCTCACTTTCCTCACACTCATGAGCAATTTGGAGAAGTTCATTGGCTCCATCCACCTAGAGAACCCAGAATAACCCCCTGCATTCAAGATTAACTATTACCTGTGGCCTCTTCTGTGCTGGTAATTCCGCATTGACATGGAGCCTAACATGGTTACAGGTTTCTGGGGATTTAGGAGAGCACATCTGCATTAGATGAGGACCATTATTATACTGGCCACATCCCATGTTAATTTTTTTTCTCACCTACCTGGGAAAATAAAGAAAACTTTTTTTCTCTGTTGTGAATTACAGCATTTTGTGAATGCAATAATAGCAAAACAAAACAAAAAACAAGAAAACAACAACAAACCCTACAAAGTATGTCCACAAGATACACAGAGAAAAGAAATTTTGTTGTACTACTTAAGGGAGCAAGGATCAAAGGACATAGAATTTGGTAGCTTTTCAATTACCCTTTGGTAATACAGGCACTGCACAAAGCTCCTTGTCTTATCTTCCTTTTTCTTTCATATTTGTTTGTATGTACATTATTTGGCTAATGAATTTGTTTCTTATAAATATTCCTTATAATTTGCTAATAATATCTCATCTCTTTCCAGGACAACCTTTCTAAAAATAATACTCATGACACTTAGTTGACTAATAGTATATATATTATATATAGTATATATATATATATTCTTCTATTTGCAGTGTCTCCTTACGTGAACTGTGTGAAAATGAAGAAGACAACGTTGTTTTAGCATTTGAACAATTGTCTGAGTCTTTTCATGAGAAGTTTGAAAAAGTGTAAAAAGAAAAACTTTGTAAATCACCTAAAATATCACCATATAAGCTTTGGAAGTTGTATATTTTTTATTCTTATGTTTTGATCAGACAATCATACACAATGAAATGGAATGAGCAACTTGCTGTGCTTGGCTCTGAGCATTCTTGGCTGTACCACTTGGTGTGCCTAAAACTTAGTTTCTTTAAATGATTGACTAAAAATGCTTAAGTCTCTAAATTATTGAGGACTGTATGAGAAAATGTGGGATTTGCATGTATATGTTTGAAATTTTTTTTTGCTCTGTGAGACACAAATATCATTTTTAAAATATTTTCACTGTTAATATATGTAAAAAACTTATTAAAACTAGAAAAAAATCATGGCAGTATCCTGAAAATGTAATGCATTCTTCCAAAACAACATAACAAAATTATACTGCTTAGTGACTTGGCTCTTGAAATAGTACATCTTACAAAATAAGTTACTTGTAAAAAAATTGTTTTCATCCATTTTTGTGAAGCTTTAAAGAAACATATAGCTAATGTTTTGCTTCATTTTAATTGTATATACAGATTGTTGAAATAATAACCTCATTGATTTCATTTGTGTGAAATATATTCATCTAGTAATTAACTTGCATGGTACCATTCATTCTGTAGAATTATTTACATAGGACCACTCTGTAATTGAGGCCTTAGCCTCAATTCTCAACTCAAGAATTTATCTGAAACCCTCAACTCGAATTTACAACACTGAATCCTCAAAACCAAGGATGAGTCTTTTCTGTTACTGACAGAATGATGCTCTTTTTGTGTCACCATAGGTAGATGGTACTGATTAAAAAAATAAAAACTGCTATGGTTCATTTATTTTGAAGCAAAAAAGATCCAGTTACTAAAAATGATGTAGCATTTCATGAGTAATGTTAGAAATCTCTACATTGGTGGTGGTGGTGTGGGATGCAGTCTAAACTGCTTTCATTCTTTAAATGTTACAACAGTGCTATAAACCAAGACATTTAGAATCCTGCCTACCACTTCCTAATTCCTACCCAGTGGAGCATTACATAATGTGAAATTTATTGTCTTGTTAGTTGTAACTTAATGCTTGTATTTAGTCCAGATGGGAAAAGAAGATTCCCCCATCCCTATATGCAAAATCTAACCTGGCTTCTAGAGTTTTAGAGGAGTGAGATCATTTTTGTCATCTGGGGTCTTCTTAAATGTGCAGAATTATATGTAACATCTTTGAAGTGCATCCCCTGGGAATGGGGGAGGTCTGATTCTTTAGTCTTTAGTCAAATCTAAAGAGAAAGCAGGAACAATTTCTCAAGAGTGAGTTTAAGAGAAACACATCAACAAAAAGTTGGAGCTCAGAAAACCTACATAAACTGTAAACTGGTAAGATATTTTCCTAGAATACTTTAGAACAAGGTAGAGCTTATGATGATCCCCTGGACCCCAGAGAAGAGAAAAACCAGGCAAAGAGAGGAATGGGTATCCTGTGCCATGATATTTATCCCTCAAAGTTAGCAGGTTTCACACATGGAAAAATGCTCCAGACTTAAGTGAGTTCTACGTTGGAGAAAGTGAGTTCAAGGTAGACATGCTTTACCCTGTCTCCTGGGTCTCTTGCATGGTGTTCAAACCTCCCACTGTCCACAGAAGCAGAGTATGGGTCTGCATTCTTCTAGGAAAATAAAGTTTGGGTATGACTCTAACAGCAACAAGACATGAAGTTGAAAACATCAAACTTTATTAAACTTTAAATTTCTGCATAGTAAACAACCAACAGAACCAGAGAAAACACCAGAAAAGGGGGGTAAAATGAAGAATATGAAAGAAACTAAAAAAAAATCCCCAAACAGAAAAAAAAACCTCAAGCAATCACAGAAAATGAACAAATGACATCAGTAGGCATTTTTCAAATGTATAAAGATACAGGAAAAATTACTCAACTCCAGCAATAACTAAGGAAATGAAAACTAGATAGAATTACATTAAAATATATCATCCCAGTTGGCTATGCCAAAAATGGCAGGAATAATATGAAATATTATAGACACTCATAGAAAAAGGAACTTGTGAATTTTTGGTGGGAATGTTAATTAATGCAGCTATTTTTGAAAAACAACATGGATGTTTCTTAGTATACATATTGAGGCTGACATCACTTCCAGATTCCACTGCTGGAGAGTTGGAGACATCTGTACCTGTAGGCTGCTTGCAGCATTCCTACCAATAAGCCAAATGTAGAGTACAATTAAGTGTTGGGTAAATGAGTGGTTACAGAAGTGTGTGTGTGTGTGTGTGTCCCCATAATAGAGTGTTATCCAGTGACCAAAATGTGAAATTATGTCAACACTGGAGGGCAGTGTGTAAAATGAAATAAGACACACACAGAAAGACAATGCACACAGAAGGAAGAAGAGATATAGAAATAAAGTTACAGTAAAATGGTGGTTATTAGAGGCTGGGAAGAGTCTAGAGAGTTAAGTAAAAAAAGGATGTGAAAAGTAGAAGGAGCATTTGTTGTAGTAATACCTTCTCATGCTCTATAACACAGCGAGATGATTGAGGTATGCAAATTAATTACACATTTCAAAATAACAAGTAGGATGTTAAAGCTCTCTACTGCAAGGAAATGATGTTTCATGATGGATGTACCATTGCCCCAATCTGATCGTGATACATTGCAGTAAAATATTACAATGTATTCCTTGTATAGCTCCATGTGTCCATTAAAGAAATAAACAAACTACACCCAAAATATCTGTGAATTTTCTTTTATTGAAAGTATATTTATTATATAATAAATAGGATTAAAGGCAATTGCCTTTAATCCTAGCACTTGGGGGTCTGAGGCAGGCAGATCTCTGTGAATTTGAGGACAACCTGGTCTACAGGGCCGGCTCCAAAGATTCAGAGAAACCCTGTCTTGGAACAAAAAGAAAGAAAGAAAGAAAGAAAGAAAGAAAGAAAGAAAGAAAGAAAGGAAGGAAGGAAGGAAGGAAGGAAGGAAGGAAGGAAGGAAGGAAGGAAGGAAGGGAAATTAAGGAAGGAAGAAAAGAAGGAAAAGTAATTTTATTTTTATTTTATGTGTATGATTATCTGCCTTTTTGTTTGTAGTCATGTCACATGTATGTCTAGTGACATCAAAGCCTAGGAAAGGGTGAACCCATGTGACTAGTGTTACAGTTTTGAGCCACCACGAAGGTTTTGGGACTCAGATCCAGTTTGTCTGGTAGGGTAGCAAGTCATTTTAATCACTGAGCCATGGCTCCATCCCTATTCAAGGTCATTTCTTCATGTTAAGGATACACTTTAAAAAATATTCTACAAATTTCTATTCACATTAGCCACAAAAACTAAAATAATGAGCAATAGATTCATTGAAGGAAGAAACAAATCTCTATGCTGAAAACATAAACTGTAAAGGAGATAGAAATAGATACAATGAGTGGAAAGGTATCATAGGCTGATAGAATAGTTGTTTTAATTATTAAGATATGCAAATTGATCTAAAGATTACATGTGATACTTATCAATCAAAATTCTAAAAATTAACCTTAAAATTTATGTGAAAATCCTAAATGTTAACTAGCCAACTCAATTTTAAGCTTAAAGAGAAAAGCCTAGGCTGGGAGATTCAGTTGGTATCAGGCTCAATTGGTAAAGGTATTCACATTCAGTTGGTAAACTGTTTGCCACACAAGCTGGCTTCATTATAACATATTGGGAAAACAGCACTCACATGCAAAAACTTGAAATTGTAAAGGCGTTTCTTTCAAAGTCAAAACTCTACTCAATATGGGTTAAAACATGAACCTAAGAAGTCATTAATCATCATAGAAATTCCATTTGAAGCCACATGCAGTAGGTAACATCAGAAATAAAGAGAAAGTAGGTATCAGTGAAGATAAACTATTATGACCTGTATCGATGAAAATGTTCAGAGGAAACCTATCACTTTGTATTCTAAGCTATAATTTTAATTAAAAAAAAAGGGGGAGATAGGATCACTTGACTATGTTTAAATATGTAAACTTTTACCAATATTAAAAAAATGAATCCTTGACTGAGGGGATCCATCTGGAGGGATAAGTGTGGGCCCACCTGGTGGGCTAGAGGCCCCAGGAAAGGGGTACAGGTCCCCTCCAATTTCCTGAATGTTTCTGGCCATTTAGCGGACCTCTCACTGGCTACTGGCTTTCTCTATTTATCCCATCTCAGCTTGCCCCCAAGCACCCTTTTCCAACTGCGGCGTCCTAGGATTCCTCAACTCAGCCTGCTTAGGGCCTGAGGGTCTGGAGACTCAGCATTGAGTGCTCCTGCCACAAGAGGTTTCTTTGTTCCACACGACCCTGCCTCTGCCAAGCCCACTCTTTTGTCTGCGAGGTCCATGGCCAGCAAGAGGACCTTCTCCTGTACTGAGGGGGACGATTCAGAGGGGTAAGTGTGAGCCTGCACGGCCGGCTGGTCACCTTCTGAGTGGAATACAGGCCCCCTCCAATTAACTAAACATTTCTGGCCATTCAGCATGGTGTCACCCCGTCTGCTGGCTTTTTCTATTTACCCCATCCCATCTTGCCACCAACCACTCTTTCCCATCTGCAGGGCCCTTAGTTGCACCACCACAGTCTACTTCAGGGCAGAGGGGATCTGAGAGCCAACTCCAACGCTGAGGGGACCTAAGAGAGGGCAGACCAAGAAAAAAAAACCCAAGTACACAGTCAGCCACAGCAAAGATTGGACCAAGACGCCAAGACTCTCCTGACCGCATTTGAAGGAAGAGATGGGCAGGTGACAAAGCAAGAACTCCTCCACCAACCTGAAAAGCAATATGATAACATCAAAATCCAGTGAAAATGCAACAGGAAGACTTGAACACCCTAATCCTGAAGAAGTAGAAGAAGTTGACTTTAAATATAATATGAAAATGATAGAGACCCTTAAACAGGATGTGAAAAACTCCCTTAAAGAAATGGAAGAGAAGACAAACAAAAGTTAGAAGACATTAATAAATCCCTCAAAGATACCCAAGAAAACCAAGAAAAAGCAATCAAACAGGTAAAGGATATAGTTCAAGACTTGAAAACTGAAATGGAGGTAATGAGGAAAACACAAACCGAGGGATGTCTGGATGTGGAAAATCTGGGTAAATGAACAGGAACTACAGAGACAAGTATAACCAACAGAATACATGAGATAGAAGAAAGAATCTCAGACACTGAAGATACTATAGAGGAAATAAACTCATTGATCAAAGAAAACAGCAAATCTAACAAATTCTTAACACTAAACATCCAGAAAATCTGGGACACCATGAGAAGGCCAATCCTAATAATAACAGGGGTAGAAGAAAGATAAAAATTACACATCAAAGGTCCAGAAAATATATTCAACAAAATTATAGAAGAAAACTTTCCCAACTTAAAGAAGGATATTCCTATGAAGGTACAAGAAGCATACAGAACACCAAATAGACTGGATCAAAAACAAACAAACAAACATATAATAATCAAAACACAAAACATACAGAATAAAGAAAGAATATTAAGAGATACAAAGGAAAAAGGGCAAGTAACATATAAAGGTAAACCTATCAGAATTACACCTGACTTCTCTATGGAAACCATGAAATCCAGAAGGTCTTGGATAGATTGCTACAGACATTAAAAGACCATGCATGCAAGGCTATACTACTATACCCAGCAAAGCTTTCTTTCACCATCAAAGGAGAAAACAAGATATTCCAGGACAAAAACAAATTGAAATAGTACGTAGCTACAAACCCAGCCTTATAGAAAGTACTAGAAGGAAAAACACAACCCAAGGAAGCCAGAAACACCCATAATAATACAGACATCTGACAACCCTCCACCAGCACAACTCAAAGAAGGGAAACACACAAACTCTACCACCAAAAAAATAGCCAGAATTAACAACCACTAGTCATTAATATCACTTAATATCAATGGACTCAATTCACCTATAAAAAGGCACAGGTTAAAAGAATGGATACAAAAACAGGATCAGCATTCTGCTGTTTACAAGAAATACACCTCAACCACAAAGACAGACATCACCCCAGAGTAAAGTGTTCGGAAAAAGTTTTTCAATCAAACGGACCTAAGAAACAAACAGGTGCGGCTATACTAATATCTAACAAAATTGACTTCAAACTAAATTCAATCAGAAGAGATGGAGAAGGACACCTTACACTCATAACAGGAACAACTCATCAGGATGAAGTCTCAATTCTGAATATCTATGCCCCTAATATAAAAGTTCCCACATATGTAAAAGAAACATTACAAGAACTCAAAGCACACACCAAACCCCACATACAAATAGTAGGAGATTTCAACGTTCCTCTCTCACCAATGGACAGGTTCATCAGACAGAAACTTAACAGAGAAATAAGAGAACTAACAGAGGTAATGAATCAAATGGACTTAGCAGATATCTGTAGAACATCACACCCAAATAGAAAAGAATATACCTTCTTCTCAGTATCTTATGGAACCTTCTCAAAAATTGATCACATACTCAGTAACAAAGCAAACATCAACAGATACAAAAAATTGTTGTAACCACCTGTGTCTTATTGAATCACCATGGAATAACGTTAGAATTTAACGACAATTCTAATCCCAGAAAGCCTACAAACTCATGGAAACTGACTTCCCTGGGTCAAGGAAGAAAAAAGAAAGAAATTAAAGTCTTCCTTGAATTCAATGGAATTAAAGACACAACATACCCAAACCTATGGGACACTATGAAAACAGTGCTAAGAGGAAAGTTCATAGCACTAAGTGCCCATATAAAGAAAACAGAGGAAGCTCACATTAGAGACTTAACAGTACACCTGAAAGCTCTAGAAAAAAAATGAATCAGACTTACCCAGGAGGAGTAGAAGACTAGAAATAATCAACTGAGGGCTGAAATCAACAAAATAGGAACACAGAAAAGAACCCAAAGAATCAGTGAAACAAAGAACTGGTTCTTTGAGAAAATCAACAAGACTGAAAAACCCCAATCCAAACTAATCAAGAGGGAGAGAGACAACAGGCAAATTAACAAGATCAGAAATGAAAAGGGGGACATAACAACAGACACTGAGGAAATTCAGAGAATCATTGGGTCTTACTTCAAAAGCCTATATGCCACAAAATTGGAAAATGTACAAGAAATGGACTTTTTAAAAGATAAGTACCATACACCAACATTAAATCAAGACCAGGTGAACAATTTAAATAGACCTATAAGTTGCAAGGAAATAGAAGCTGTCATCGAAAACCTCCTAACCAAAAATAAATAAATAAATAAATAAATAAATAAATAAATAAATAAATACTGGGACCAGATGGTTTTCAGTGTAGAACTCTACTAGAACTTCCAAGAAGAGCTAATACCTATTCTCTTTAATGTCATCCACATAATAGAAACAGAAGAATCATTGCCAAACTCTTTTTATGAAACTACAGTTACCCTGACACTAAAACCACACAAAGACTCAACCAAGAAAGAGAATTACAGACCAATCTCACTCATGAACATCGATGTAAAAATTCTCAATAAAATACTGGCAAACTGAATCCAAGAACACATAAAAAAATTATCCATTACTGTTAGGAATATTTATTAATATTAGCTCTCTGATGATGCAAAATTTCCCAATCAAGCCAAATCAAAACAAGCCAAATTAAGAAATATCCAGGTTTAATGGGAGATCTGCACTCTCGGGTGGCCCCGACAGAAACACAACCCATGGGAGGAAGAAAGGGAGACCACATGTTTTCTTTTGGGGGAAACACTTAAATACCCTGGGGTGGTGTCCTGACCCCACCCCAATGGAGGGGTTAGGACCTGGCCTGCTGGGAATTGAAGTCCAGACCAGGCCCGGGGGCTGGGATAGATGTGAGGGGCAGGGGCCTAAGCTCCCAACTTAACAATTATGATCAAGTAGGCTCCATCCCAGAGAAGAAGGGCTTGTTCAACATATGAAAATCTATCAATGTAATCCATCATATAAATAAACTGAAAGAAGCAAACATATGATCATCTCATTAGATGCTGAAAAATCATTAGGCAAAATTCAACACCCCTTTATGATAAAGGTCTTGGAGAGATTTGGAATACAAGGATCATACCTAAATATAATAAAAGCAATATACAGCAAGTCAACAGCTAACATCAAATTAAATGGAGAGAAACTCAAAGCCATTCCACTAAAACCAGTAACAAGACAAGACTGTCCACTCTCTCCATATCTCCTCAACATAGTGCTTGAAGTTCTAGCAATAGCAATAAGACAACATAAGGACATCAAGGGGAATAAAATTGGAAAGGAAGAAGTCAAACTTTTGTTATTTGAAGATGACATGATAGTGTACATAAGTGACCCCAAAAACTCTACCTAAGAACTTCTACAGTTGATGAATATCTTCAGTGATGTAGCAGGATTCAAGTCCAACTCAAAAAAATCAGTAGCCCTCCTATACACTGTGGCAAACGTTCCACGCCACGTGGTCTGCATCACCATCCACCTGGTATGGACCACAATTCCATACCTTCCACCAGCTGGATAAGGTCCTAGGGATTAAAACACAAGACGTACACAATACATATAGAGATTTCGAGTCATTCCCAAGAGGAGAATGCCCATTTATTCAAACTTAATCCAGGGTTAAATACTTTGGCCCCAGAAGAGGAGAAGGACCCCCTCCTAGCCATAGAGGGATGGGGAAGCTGGCGCCGAGTGAGCTTCTCTGCAGGCAGGTGGGCAAAGGGTGCAGGGCAGTGTCAGACAGGTTGGAGGGATCTTGGCACCTGGGCTCTTCTGGGCAGGTCGAGAAATTACCATTTTAAAGTGATATAGAGCCCTAGGCTATTATACCAGGCTATAACAGAACAGGCATGGAACTAAGCAGGAAGCTCAGCTGGTTGCCAAAACAGTCCTTGATTTGCATCCCAGAGAGCAAGGGAAGGGCTGGGCCTTACAATACACAAGAATAAAGAAACAGAGAGGGAAATCAGAGAAACTTCACCTTTCATGATAGCCACAAATAGCATAAGGTATCTTGGGGTAACCCTAACCAAGGAAGTGAAAGATCTATTTGACAAGATCTTTAAGGTTTTGAACTTCAAATCGAAGAGGACATCAGAAAATGGAAGGATCTCCCATGCTCTTGGACTGGTAGGATCAACATAGTAAATGGCAATTCTACCAAAGGCAACCTATAGATTCAATGCAATTCCGTCAAAATCCCAACAAAATTCTTCACAGACTTTGAGAGAACAATAATCAACTTTATATGGAAAAATAGAAAACCCAGGAGATCCAAAACAATCCTACACAACAAAGTTACTTCCAGAGGCATTACCATCCCTGACTTCAAACTCCATTACAGAGCTACAGTAATGAAAATAGCTTGGTATTGGCATAAAAACAGAGACGCTGATCAATGGAATCGAATTGAACACCCAGATATTAATCCACAAACATATGAACTCTTGATTTTTGACATAGGAGCTAAAATTATACAATGGAAGAAAGAAAGTATCTTTAACAAATGGTGATGGCATAACTGGATGTCAACTTGTAGATGAATGAAAATAGATCCATATCTATCACTATACACAAAACGTAAGTACAAATGGATTAAATACCTCAATATAAATCCGGCCACTCTGAAGAGTGAAGAGAAAGTGGAAAGTAGACTGCAACACACAGGTACAGGAGACTACTTTCTATGTATAACCCCAGTAGCACAAACAATAAGAGTAACAATGATTAAATGGGACCTCCAAAACTGTGAAGCTTCTGTAAAGCAAAAGACATTGTCATGAAGACCAAAAGATCAGTCTACTAAATGGGAGAAAATCTTCACCAACCCCGCAATCAGACAATGGTCTGATCTCCATCTATATAAAGAACTCAAGAAACTAGACTTTAAAATTCTTAATAACCCAATTTAAAAATGGGGTACTAAACTGAGCAGAGAAATTTCAACAGAAGAAGTTCAAATGGCCAAAAGACTCTTAAGGTCATGTTCAACTTCCTTAGTGATCAGGGAAATGCAAATCAAAACAAGTTTGAGATACCATCTTACACCTTTCATATGGCTAAAATCAAAAACACCAATGATCATCTATGCTGGAGAGGATATGGAGTAAGTGGAACACTCATCCATTGCTGTTGGGAGTGCAAACTTGTCCAACCACTTTAGAAATAAGCGTGATGGTTTCTCAGGAAATTGAGAGTCAGCCTACCTCATGATCCAGCAATACAACTCTTGGGAATATACCCAAGAGATGCCCAATCATACTACAAAAGCATTTGTTCAACTATGCTCATCGCAACACTATTCGTAATAGCCAGAACCTGGAAACAACCTAGATGTTCCTCAATGGAAGAATGGATAAAGAAAGTGTGGAACATAAATACATTAGAGTACTACTCAGAGTAAAAAACAATGACATCTTGAATTTTGCATGTAAATGGGTAGAAATAGAAAATATTATCCTGAGTGAGATAACCCAGACCCAAAAGATGAATATGCTATGTACTCACTCATTAGTGGATTCTAGCCATAAACAAATGACATTGAGCCTATAGTTCGTGATCCTAGAGAAGCCAAATAATAAGGTCAACCCAAAGGAAAAATATACATAGATCCCCCTGGAAACTGGAAGCAGACAGGATCACCAGGCATATGTTGGGAGCATGTGGGTGATGGTGGAAGGGTGTAGAAAGGGAGAAGGGGAGAGAGAGAGGAGAAGGGAAGGATTGGGGAGAGCTTGGAGGAGTGGAATGGTTGAGATGGAGGAAAGGTGGATATAGGAACAGGGAAGAAGATATAGTCCAGTGATGGATAGAGATAGAGACAATAACCCACATCGGAGCACTGGACTGAGCTCCCAAGGTCCAGTTGAAGAGCAGAAGGAGGGAGATGGTGAGCAAGGAAGTCAGGACAAAGAGGGTTGGTGTACCCCTGAGACAGTGTGCCTGATCTAAAGGGAGTTCACCAAGGCCAGCTGGACTGGGTATGAATGAGAATGTGATCAAACCGGACTCTCTGAATGTGGCTGACAATGGGGGCTGACTGAGAAGCCATTGATAATAGAACTGGGATTTGTTTCTACTGCATGTCCTGGCTTTTTGGGATCCTAGTTTGTTCAAATGCACACCTTTCTAGGCCTGGATGTAGGGGGGAAGGCCTTGGACTTTCCACAGGGCAGGATACCCTGCCCTCTTTTGGGACTGGAGGAGTTGGGAAGAGGTTGATTGGTGGAGTGGGAGGGAAATGGGAAGAGGGGAGGAAGTGGGAATTTTGAATGATACTATTTATAAAGCAATAAAAAAGAATAAAACTTATAGCAATCTTGAATATAATGAAAAAATTAATTCTTTTTCTTTTCATCATGTAGCTACAGCTTCCCTTACAATCATTATGTTTTTCATTCTAGAAATTGTTTCTCATTCTTCAAGTATGGGGTTAGCAAAACTCCTTTTGTTTTTCCTCATTGGCAACTTTTTGGTTTTATCTTCACAGTTAAAGAGTATTTACCAGTTGGTATGTTGTCATAGCCATGAGAGACCATGAGAAGGAGGTCAACATTTGCTTGGACCTTGGCATGGACTGGCATGCATGTATACATGCAACAAACACACACACACACTTTCTTTCTCTTATATACACACATTTGCTCACTCTCATACAACACTTACACATACACACACTTACTAACTCACTTACACACATCTCATACACACTTTTTCTCACATATACACAGTCACTCATTCTCTCTGTACACACTCACACTCAAGAAAAAAAAAACTCTAACAAACTTGATGGTCTTTGATGCTGACTTAAAAACATGTAGATTAAAATGAATGAGATATCCATTATCGGTGATTGAGGTTCCCTTTTTAAGATATTTTCTTCAATGTTTGTTGTTTGTTATTTTCTTGATCTTTGTTATTCTGTGGGATAAGACAGAATCTGAAAGTTATGTATGACTGGGTTTGTGGCTAGGTATTAGTTAAATCTGGTATTGTCATGGAATATCTTGTTTTGTCCTTCTAGGTGATTGAAAGTTTTGCTAGGTAAAGTAGTCTGTACTGGCATCCATAATCTCTTAATGTCTGCATAATGCTTGACCATCACATTCTGGCTTTCATTGTCTCCAATGAAATGTCAGGTGTAATTCTGATATGTCTTCCTTTATATGTTACTTGGCCTTTTTCCTGTGCAGCTCTTAATATTCTTTCTTTACTCTGTTTCTGTGGGAGCACATTCTGCTTCTTCAGCCAGTAGCTTTTAAGATACCAGCCCACTTGGGCACGATCTCTTATTCTGTAAAAGCATGTATACCCACTGTGTTCCCACTCTCTTGCTTACAGCTCCTGCTTCCGGCTGCTAGACTCTGTTCCTGTTCATGTAGAGTACTGTTGTCTAGGACAGTGATATGTAAGTTTTCCCCTTAAGTGAATAATCCTTTTATAATTCTGAACTGGTGTTGGACTGTTTTGTGACTTATGTAATCATCTGGCACACAAACATTTGATTTGAGAACCTCTCAACTCTGCTGCATGCTGCAGGCTTGGAGTATGCGCGGCTTGGTACAATCCCTCCCTCGGCCACGGCCTGTGTGTGAAGCCATAAGTTCATTTGAATATAGAATTCTCATGATGAGGCGGCTTTTCTTGCTGCAGCTCAGCCACAGATTTTATATTACCTCATTACTTGCCTCAGAGCAGCCTCCAGTCCCCACGTATTAGGCCCAGTGTCTGTGTCCCACCACCTTATACCATGTGGGAATTCAAACATCATACAGGCTTTCCTGAGTGCCTGCTGTTATCTTATTATCCCTGCGATCCTGCACCTGCTGACTGATCAGGTCCCACCATGGTACACACAGTTTGTGATTTCTATTAATAACTATTTTTTAATCTAAGCATATCTTTCAGCATTTCATGCTGCATTCAGATTCAGACCAATCATGTGACTTCAAGTGTGCTGGTGGGGCCAGCTGGGCTTGTTTTGTAGCTGGCCCATGACATCTACTGGCAGGTAATGGTTATTGCACCTAACTCAGCTAATTAAACCACAGGTAAGATTTAATATTCAGAATATATCATAAGTTGCTAATTTGAAAGTGGAAATATGTCAGACAACCTAACCATCCAAGGTTTCAATAGCCTCTTACACCATGTGCGATGCTTTGTAAGGGTATATGATGTCCCTTCTACATCACTATCTTTGATTCTGGGGATTATTTTTGTCCTCAATATTTTTTTTCTTAAAATATGGTTTAATAATAGGGCTAATAATGAGGCATTTTTTAGAAATGGTACAGTCTTTACAGACTGATCCCAGGCTTCTCAAGAAAAAGGTCAGAAATCTGAAAGATGATATGAACAATTTAACTAACAAAACTCAGTCAATGGAGGTTTTCTTTTGTGGAAATGGTACAGACTGATTATAATTTATTTAAAGGAAGATTCAGCACTCTGGAGAAGGCAGATTTGGCACATAAAGCCTAATCAATGACAGTGGGTAGTGAAACATTATTTGAGAGAATTTGCTCTGTTGAATTATGAATTACACTCTGTCAAAGGGGTATTGACTGATTGACTGATAGAATGTCTTTCGAGGAAGGTAATATGCATACTATAAAGATTATGTCCAAGGATGAGACATTATCTCTACTGGACATACTCCATACCTTGGAATCCTCAATGAAAGCATTAGAGCAGAATACTGGACAGGATATCCAGACATTACAAAAGGTAGTGGTAAACAGATTTGGAAAGACTGACGAAATTATCAAATTTGATGACCAGGAACAAATGATAAATGGGCAAATTTTAACCTCAGCATGCAAAAATTTCCGGGATAGCTTCCCCAGAGTTCTGCCTGCCTTTCCAGTAATAACATCAGGAAAAAGTATCTGGGCCCAAGTACTCTAAGATTGCCAAAGAATATACATGGCAGCCCATACATATGACTGATTTAAAGGAAGTTAAACAAGCAATTGTAGCTTATGGACTACATTCATCCTTTGTTAGGAAAATAGTTAAAACGTGGGTTTTTAGTAGCAAAGACATGCCTCAAGATTGGACTCAGTTAATCTCAAAAGTCATAGAAAGTGGATCAAATTACTTTAGAGGTGCTTTTTTAAAGAAGAGGCAAGAATTTTAGAGCAACAAGAAAATGCAAAAGGACTTGAGATTTCCCTAGATCAAATTCTATGTGAAGGACTTTACTCTGATCTTCATGATCAAGCTCTTTATGATGAGCACACCTTGTCCCTATGTAGCACAGCAGCTTTAAAAGCCTGGAGCAGGATTGGGAACAAGGAAAGAGAGTTGAATGATATCTTAGGGTTCAACAGGGTCAGAGAGAACCTTTTGGTGACTTTTTGCAAAGACTAACTAGGGCTGAACAAATAGGGGTAATTGACCCAGAAGATAGACATATAATAATTAATCTTTGGCTTATGTTCTTAGGGTTGGGAGCACAGTTTAGGGGTTGTTGATTATTACTTTTACTAGATAAAGGGTTGGAGTAAAAGCTATGTTTAAAAAGAGGGATAATAATAATGGATAATAGAGTGAATACTTGTGAGCTATTATTTATGGATAATTTATATCACATTGGTGTAGTTATTGTATATTGATACAAGTTCAAATTATATTTGTTATTTTTGTTTACATTATTTGTACACTTATGCAAAGTTATTCTGTCAGATTGTATATATGTATGTTATCTCTGTTTAGGACATTTTGTATATTCATACGACTTTTATGATAATTTTCATATGGCATTATATATTGCTCCTACTCTAATCAAAATACTTATAGATTGTTTACATTTTGAGATCATTGTCCTCAGTTGTTACACATTTGTTTACAGATTATTTAATATTCTGACATGAAGTTTTAGTCTTTAAGTTATACAGATATTAATTATTATAGGAAAATAGTTGTTCATGTTTGCTTTACATACAGTCAGATCAATTAGGTTCTTTAGAAACATAGAGATTGTATTCTGTCTAGATAGGTACTCTTCAACCACTTCAAGGATCTGTGGAACATGGCATTAAATAACTTAGGGTTTTGTCAACATGAGACATTATTACTTCTGACAGCACCAATCTATTCCCAAGAGAATGTTGAGCATCAAAGACATTCTACTTGGAGATTGTTTTCTTCTTGGCTAAACTGACCTCTGGGCAAGGAATTGACACTGCCTCAACTACAGACAAGGTACATGGTATCTGGAAATGAATAAGAAGGACTGTCAAATCTTGCCAAGACAGGGTAAGACAGTTATGAAAAATGTCCTGTCTCTGAAAATGGTCTGTCAGTTGCTCTTGGCCTTAGCCAAAGTTGGTTGCTTCAACATTGCAAAATGAGACTTTGGGTGATTGCTCTCTGTCATATATTTCTCACTTTGGAAGCTACTTGATTGTACTTTATGCCTGCTGAATTAATATTATTTCCCTTCTCAGGCCTTGGCTGGGGTTGAAGATTAGATAGTCATAGTTACTGTATTCTTATGATCTAGCCAGCCATTTTCTATACAAGACTTAGACTCCATAGGATAGAATGTTTATTAAAATATTTAGCATATGATCCTTGCTTAACATTGTTTATGCTGGTTGTAATTCTAATTATACTTGGTATTTGTTCTTAGTGCATATAGTTTTGAGATGGATTTGGAAGTCTCTTATTTAAACAAAAGGGAGAGGGACTGTGGAAGCACATTCTGCTCCTTCCACCAATAGCCTTTAAGCTACCAGTCCACTTGGGCGTGGTCTCTTATATGGTAAAAGCAGTGGTAAATTTGTGCCTTTTCTCTTGTTTCTGGCTCCCACTTCAGGCTGCTAGACTATGTTTCTGTTCATGCAGAGGACTCTTGTCTAGGACAGTAATCTGTAAGTTTTCCCCTTAAATGAATAACCATTTTATTATTCATAATTCTGAACTGGTGTGGGATTGTTTTGTGTGTCATTACGCTGTATGCTTAGTGTTTTATTATGTGGTGAGGGCCTTTTTTTTTTTTGGTCCAGTCTGTTTGGTGTTCTGTAATCTTCTTATATCTTCATAGGCATATCTTTCTTTAGGATGGGAAAGTTTTCTTCTATGATTTTGTTAAATATATTTTCTGTGCTTTTGAGTTGAACTTCTCCTTCTATACCCATTATTCTTAAGTTTAGCCTTTTTATGGTGTCCCAAATTTCCTGGATATTTTGGGTTAAGCTTTTGTTAGATTTAATGTTTTTTTTTTTGACTGATGAGTTTATTTCCTCTATTGTATCTTCAGCACTTGAGATTCTCTCTTCCATCTTTTGGATGCTCAATTGTGCCACAAGGACATGTGCTTAACTATGTTCATAGTAGCATTGTTTGTCATAGCAAGAACCTGGAAACAACCTAAATGCCCTTCAACCTAAGAATGGATAAGGAAAATGTGGTACATTTATACAGTAGTATACTACACAGCAGAAAAAATAATGACAGCTTGAATTTTGCAGGAAAACTGATGGAGCTAGAAAACATCATTTTGAGTGAGGTTACCCAGACCCAGAGAGACAATTATCCCATTTACTCACTCATAAGTGTTTTTTAAAGACAAAGCAAAAAAACTCAGCCCCAGAGAACTTAAACAACAGTGAGGACCCTAGGAGAGAAATACATAGATCTAATCTACATGGGAAATAGAAAAAGACAAGATCTCCTGAGTAAATTGGGAACATGGGGACCTTGAGGGAGGTTTGAAGGGGAGGAGAGAGGCAGGGAGGGGATCAGAGAAAAGTGTAGAGCTCAATAAAAATTAATAAAAAGTGATAACAGCAAGGCAAATAAGAATTTCAAAGTTGTTTTTATTTCACTAATTGCTATTGATAATGAACATAAATTGAGATATTTCTTAACCATTTTTATTTATTCTTTTGAGAACTGTCTTTGGAACCCAAGCCCAGTTTTTGCATTGTTTTGTTTTTAAATTATTTGTATATTCTATATATTGATGTGGGGTTCCCCTCTGTATGCTGTGAATATATTTTATTACCATTGGTTAATAAATAACCTAATTTTGGCAGGGCAGAATAGAGCTAGGTGGGAAAACTAAACTGCATGCAGGAAGAAAGAAGGTGGAGTCTGAGATGCCATGTAGCTGATGATTGAGAAAGATGCTGGAATCTTACCAGTTGGCCACAGTCTCGTGGTGATACATAAATTAATAGAAATGGGTTAATTTAAGATATAAGATCTAGCTAGAAAGATGCCTGAGCCATAGGCCAAACAGTGCTATAATTAATATAGTTTCTGTATGATTATTTGGGTTTGGGCAGCCAGGAAACCAACACACAGTCTCTTTTTATAATATATTAAACCTCTATAAGATGGGCAGCTAGTAAATATTCTTTCTTATTGTGTGTGCTTCTTCATTCAATGATTGTTTCTTTAGCTATATAGAATCTTCTTAGTTTCATGAAGTCTCACTTGTCGATTGCTGGTCTCAATTCCTGGGTACATGGGGTACTATTCAGAAACTCCATTCTTATACCCACATTAGGTAGAGTATGGCCTATATTTTCTTCTAATATTTTCAAGTTTCACATTTAGGTCTTTGAGACACTTGAAATTAGTGCAAGGTGATAGAAGCAGGTCTAACTTCATTCTTCATGTGGACATCAGGTTTTCCAGAACTGTTTGTTGAAGATACTATCTTGTCTTTAGTGTATGTTTTTGGCAGCTTGATTGAATTGGATAGCTATAGCATATATATGTGTAGTCATGTTTGGGTCTTTGATTCTATCCTATTGGCTTTCATGTCTATTTTTGGGTCTGCATCATATTTGCTTTTATTACTCTGGTTCTAATATGTCTGGAAGACTATCCTGTTAGTATCTCTAACATGTTCTTTTTGTTAAGGGCTGTTTTAGGTATTTGGGGTCCATTGTTCCTTGTGAATTTTAGGATAATTTTTGTATTACTGTGAAGAATGTCAGATTTTCACTGGAATTGCAAGGAATCTGTAAATGGATTTTGGTACAATAGTCATTTCTGTAGTTTTAGTTCTACCAATTAACAAGCATGGAATGTCTTTTTGTTTTCTAGTGTGCTCTCAAAATTCCTTCAAAAATTTAAAATTTTTATTGTGGAAATATTTCATATATTTGGTTAGGTTTATTACTAGACATTTCTTTTTGAGAGTATTTTGAATTAGAGGTATCCATGATCTCTTTCTATGTATGTTTTTCGTATGTATATAGAAAAATCTATCTGTGTATAGGTATAAAAACTGCAGGAAGAAAACATAGGAAATATCATATAGAATATGGGAATAGGAAAGGACTTTCTGAACAGGACCCCATTTGACCAAGAATTGAGGTCAACAATCTACAAATCGGACTTTATAAACCTAAAATGCTTCTGCACAGCTAAAGAACACAATCAACTGAGTGAAATGGAAGGTGAAGTTGATTGCAAATTGGTATAGCCACCCCAGAAATCAGTTTGAAGAACCTCAAAGATAAAAGTAAATCTTCCACCTGACCTAGTTTTACGATTTCTCGGTATATGCCCAAAGGACTACACGGTGTACTCCACAGTTATTGCTTAGACATGTTCATTGCTGCACTATTCGCAACAGTCAGAAATGAAAACAGCCTAAATGACTTTCAATTGATATACAGATACTGAAAACTTATTTGTATTTATTATAAAATACTATCTGTCTTCATAAAAATTAAAATTACATAATTTTAGATAAATAGATGAAATTTGAAAGGACCATATTGAGTGAAATAACCCAGGCCCAGAAAGACAAATACCATCTGTTGTTCCTACCTTCAAATTTTCATATACAAGTGTGGACCTCATCCTTGCCAAAGACATATCTTTGCAACAGAGACTCTTGCAGAAAATCACAATCTATCAAAATGCAGGAATTAGTGATTATATGGTACACAGCCCCAACGGATACATCTATAACATGTTTCCTGCATCAGAGACTGCATTACAGAAGATGAACAGAAAAATTGTAAGTCACAGAGGATCCAGAAGTTTGTTGTGCTATTGTGTCTCTCAGAAATGTCAGAAGATGTATACATGACGTCCTGTCAACATGCCTGCCCAAAAATATCTGAACAAGAAGGACACTAAACAAAAAGTGGACATGAAACAAAAAGTGGGAAAAATCTCATGAGGGCACAACCCTAGAAAGAGACTGTAGGCAACGAATTAATGTTGGTTAGAGTAGAAATAGGCTTCTCCTGGGAAGAGTTTCCCAGCTGGCCATCCAATGAGAAAAGGTTAGACTTCATCTCTTATATATCGCAAGTAACATTGTATAGACTGAGTAGATTGTATTATGTATTTTGGACACATACAAAACAACAATAATTAAAGAAAAAGAGGCCATGAGTTGAGAGACAGCCTGGTGAGCAAATGTGCCATGGTCCATGTGCCCAACTACCCTTCCTCCAAAATTAAAGAAAGAACTTTTTAGAAGTATTTTAATTATCTTACTGGAGTGGCTTTAGCACAATCAAGGTAAACACAGAGACACACACGAACCCTTGCTTTTCTATCCAATCTGTGTACAACTAATTAATCCAGTAGTATTACCTACTACTACCTATTACCTCTTGGGTACATTTTACTTTTGGGTATTTTCATTTAAAGGCTGTTTTGGGGCCTTACCTCAGCTTTACTGGGTTTGTTCAAGAGTCCATGCAGTTCCCATGAGAGTAGGGACATGCTTAGGGTGGTCACATACTGAGCTGGTCACACACTTTAATTTTATAGGTTTCAGACTGATACTAAAGACAGTCATGAGCAGACTTTCCTGTGGTAGGAACTGGTTCATGACTAAAAGAAATCTACTCCAATGCAATGCTTTCCTTATTCCACCACATGCAATTTAATTAATTACCAATTGAGGGAGGAGTACAAATCCAGGATTACATATTTTCAACAGTAGTTTTTTCTCAGAATAATTTTAGAGATAGAAGAGAAATACGATTCTATAGTTGTATTTCAGTGTCAATAACAGCACAGGTTCCACAGTCTGTATCTGAGGTGACTATAAAGAGGGTTGCGAGACTTGTGAGCCCTCCCATTCTTTACTTATTTTAGTAGTCTTCCACATCACCAGCACATATGGCAAGCAGTGCTTTCTCATAGTGCCCTGAAGCAAAATTCTGTAAAGAAAGAAAAAATACAGGCACTTGAAATCAAATCTCTCCATCCCTAAAAAAATCAGCTGTAATTCTTCTAATTACCATATGATAAATTTGTGGACTGTTATTTTTCATAAAATGATTTATGTTTTTCGTCTAAAGATTTTCTGAGCCCTATTCAAGGTGAAATTCATTAAAGATAATGCTGTATATATTCAGTACAATATAATTTATGTAAAACTGATGGAACTTTAATGTTTATTTGTGAGTAGAATAACATGATAAAATGAATCTTCTCTTCTTCTTTAGGAATTGGTACCCTAATATTAATAAATTAATTGATGGTTTCTGGACATTGACAGTGAGTTTCAAAAGATATGAAAATATTTATACTCTTTAATTCAGAAATCCCATATAAAGAAATGCATTTTAAAAATTTTGTCAATTATGGATGAGCACAGAGATCTATAAACACATATGGACCATAATGGTACATATCAATGAAACATTATACATATCAATGGGAACTTGAAAAGCAATGGGTAATCATGCAAGATAGTTTTTCTATTTCAATATATGTTTTATGCAAGGGGATGTCCTGTGTCCTGGCTTAATAAAATCATTTGTTTGACAGCAAAATGTTATTATTTATGCACTTTTGAGAAAGATCAACAGTGGCTATACTAGTCCCCTAGGGCTTCCGTAAATGAGGTGGCTTAAGGTGCTGTAAATCTATGTTAAATAGAAAATCTAGGTGACGACACATTTTTTTGTCACTGAGAGCATACTTCTTCTTAGCCTCCAGCTTGACATGGCAAAGGGGACAAAGTAACATCCTGGAGCTTTCTTTTCCAGTAAGAAAAGTAAGTGCTCATGGGTTCCACCTTCATGACTTAACTCTCAAAGGTCACACTCCTAACACCTTCTTGGTAGGATTAGGGTTTCACTGTAGGGATCTGGGGAAGCACATGTTTTCCAGCCATAGCAGGGCCTACAAAAAATTTCATTACTGGGTATCTACCCTAGAGAATTAAGACAATTTTGTTCTCTTTTTATGTTCTTCCACAATTTCTAAATATTCTAGTACAGATGATTGAATGAATGTCATTATGGAAGCCAGCTTCATAAAATCACTTAGCATATTAGGGATCTTTTACACAATACTGTGCAATTTTGCATGATTCTTTGTAACTAAAACTCACAAGCACATAGTAGCATTGTATTATTCCAACTTGTTGTTGAGACAGCTGGGAATAATGACAAGTATGTATGCGCATTTGCTTATTCACTATTCTAGTTCTATTTCTCAATGGTACATGTGCATCGTCACTCGTAGCTCTGGATTTCCAAGGTAGACATAAGGAATATTTTATCAAAGATTAAAAGAGAATAAGATTGATTTTTAACTGATTTGTCTATTTCTTAGAATCACTTTGGCTCCTAGAAAGTTCTAAAAAACGTTCTGGCTTTTGTGGCTATAATATTTGAGATGTTGAATCATATCTTGAATAATTCAAAGAGCTAAAATATTCTTTCTTGTGACTTTCAAATTACATTAGAAAGCAATGTGAATGTACAAAGTATATAAATTAAGACATAGTCAGATACTGTGTGCATTCTGATGCTCCATTCTCTCCTTCGTGGAAATCTTTCTGATTTTTTGGGGGGAGAAACTAAGCATTTTTATTTTCATACTGAGCACCTAGATAACCCATATCTTTCCATTTTTGCCAAGTTTTTAAAACATTTAACAAAAGTTTTGAATGATCAGAATAAGACATTGATTTGCTTAGTTTTAAACTCTTATTTTCCTGCCCTCTGCTTGGTGAAGTGTTTGGTCATGTGGAGCTTAACACATTCACCAATACAGTTCTTCAGAATAGCAGCTGATGGTATTTACTGACTGTCTTATCTTCTATGATGTTGTGAGGAATGTGGCAGTAAGTTAGGAATCCTCCCTACAGTCAAAGCATTCTTGTAGCAAAAGATAATTTTTCTGATCCTCAATGTTTTTGGTTTACTTGCTTGTTTGTGTTTTGAGGCAAGTTTTTAGGAGTCTGTCCTAGTCTCTACTTGCTTTTAAGCTGAGGGTTGACATTGAAGTTTTGATCTTCCTGCCTCAACCTCAGGAGTTCTAGTGTGAAGGTTACAGCTATAAATACAGGGGAAGGGCCATATTCAGATGGTCCTCTGTATTCATGTGAGAACTGAACCCTTGAAGAGCAGTCACAGGGAGTGGCTATTAAAAGCAAAGAAGGAAAGGTTTTACTTTCAAGGTGCAATATCTTCGCGGGTTAAGATTTATTTGTTAAAGCATTGAACTCTGTGTCTGGACTCTTAGAGTCAACCATCCTTGTCACATATGTAGTTTTCTAGATCCCAACATCAAGCTGATTAAATTAAAGCTTTTGTTTATGGTTCAGAAAGAACAAAATGCGAGTTTAAGTCAAACATGAAGAGAAAGCTTACTTTGATATCATGAAACAAGGATTTCCCAAATCTCTCTTTGTAACGTTTCCGTATGGTCATTAGGTCTATTTCACTTCTGGCGATTAGAATCCTGATGACAGTTTTATTATGGAAGCCGAAGTCCTAAAAGGTGAAGAAAGGTGGGTAGAGAAACCGGCACTTTAAAAGTCTGTACAACATCTAAGACTTTCTTTTCAGTAGCAATTTGCTTGCAGATCTACATGCCTCCAAACCACAGCTGGGGAATGTCTGAGGCCTAGGTGCAGGGATGGTTCAAATATCTTGAAATGGAACAATGCTGACATCTGGTGGTCAGTCAGCATAATCTAGCTTTTTTTTCATTTTTAAACTTGATTTTTATTGAGCTCTTCATTTTTCTCTGCTCTCCTCCCTGCCTCTCCCCTCCCCCAAGTCAATCCTCCCGCAAGGTCCCCATGTTCACAAATTACTCAGGAGATCTTGTCTTTTTCTACTTCCCATGTAGATTAGATCTATGTATGTCTCTCTTAGTGTCCTCCTTGTTGTCTAAGTTCTCTGGGATTGTGGTTTGTAGGCTAGTTTTCTTTAATAATCTAGCTTTTATTCAAAAATGTTTTGAGTGTTGATGAAAAAAACAAAAAAAGAATTTATGATTTGAAGTGATTAAAACAAATTATCTGGCCAAGTTTTTATTTTTAAAATGTCAAACATTTGATTTTTTTTATGACAAAATTTCGGGGGAATAAAAACAGATTGCTAAGACTTATTTGATATTCCAGCTCTTCATATAAGAATTTTGTTCAACATTGTGACCCTTTTAGAGGTCGTTTATGTCCTACTGTGAATCTGTAATTCTTTATTGTCCAGGAACACTTCTTACAATACTAAGTGCTTCTTCAAACTTAAGCTGCACCATTGCTAGGGATAATATGGCATTGTCTGTTTGCCCTGCAAAGTCCAGCATGGCAGAGCTGCTCGCACTTCTGAGCCATATGCACCACCCTACTTCTGGGCACACAGCCAGTCCATGTCACCATTAAGTAAGCTGTAGCAGTCTTCTCACAAACCGCACTCAAACACTCCATCTCACAATTTAAACGGGGATATGATATAGATATGAATAGTTTGCATTGGTATGAATCTTGGTTTATTGATACAAACTTAAGGTCAATTTTGTTATATGTATATGTATTTCTGATTTTGGTTAAGGTATTGTGTTTGTGTAGCTCATTTAAAAATGTAATGTATAATTAAGAAATATAGGTTAATAGATAATCATCTATAATAGTCAAGCTTGCAATCATGTTAGTTAGATTTTCTAGATGTGTAGAGATAAGTTTCACTTAGATAGATATTCTTCAAATCTTTCAGATACCTTCAGAATATGGCAGTTTGAAATGTTTAAGAACTAACAACTTTTCATGACATAGAGACACATCTGCTCTTGGCAGAACCAATCTACTACAAGAGGAACATGGGTGTCAAAGACGCTCATTGTAAAGTTGGTTAGCCATTTGGGCAAGAAACTGCTCTTGACTGAATATGCAGGGTCCACAGATAAATGACTGCTGAACTTTCCTAAAGGTGAGAGGATCCTTAGGAGTTCCTTCTTCACATAAGAGTCTACGAGATATTCTGTAGGATACAGAAGAAAGTGCCTAAACTGTCTTTGAAATTTCCTTCTTCATAAAAAAGTTTGTTGTATACCATGTATACCATGGGCCTGGAAGGCCTGAATATGAATGCCCCAATGGTACAGAAAAACTTAAGTTTTAGAAGTTGCTTACAATGCACTTCCTGTTTATTTAGGTAATATTATATCCTTCCAGAGTTTTTGATGGAGTTGAAGAAGTTATAGTTATAGTTTCCTTAGTTATGATAAAAGATAAAGCAGATACAAATATTGTAACAGTAGTTCTTGATTGATACCTGTTTTGTTATTGTAGTTTTGTTATGTTAAAGTTAAAGCCTTGGTTTTTGTTTAAATAGAAAAGGGAAAATGGTATAGGAGATCCTCTGTCCATGTGTTGCTTTCATTGGTTAATAAAGAAATTGCCAAGACCTGTTGATAGGGCAGAACTTAGGTAGGTGGGAAAGATGGAACTGAATTCTGGGAGGAAGAAAGCAGAGTCAGTCAGACACCATAGAGCTTCTGCCAGAGTAAGACATGCAGAAATTTTACCTGGTAAGCCACAGCCTTGTGGTGATACACAGATCAATAGAAATAGGTTAAATTAAGATGCAAGGGTTAACAAATAAGAAGCTAAACCTAATGGGCCAAGCAGTGATCTAATTTATAAAAAGCATTTTGGATTACATATATGTAATCTACTTTAACTGCAAACTATTTGTCAATATAAGAATTTTTTGCCTATAACATATAGGGTTATGATTTAATTTATAAGTCATTAGAATGAATTTCACCCAATCAGAGCATAACTGAAATAAAAAAAATGATTATTTGCCCAGGATAATTCACAGGGGAAGCTTTAGTCTGGCATCTCAGTCATGGCTTATTGGAGAGAAATTGTTGAATTATCTTGCAGCATTGCTCAAGATGCTATTTTGCACAAGACAAAGAAGCTACAATGATTTTTCTCTTGAGTTCTGATGCTATGTAGATTCTTATGCATAAGTCAACTCTTATGTAGGAGACACATAATAAAAATGTTCTTAACTATTAGCATAATTCCACAACGTGCTGGGAAATATCAAGAAGTTGGCCTGTAAAATGTTTTTGGTAATACTTTACTTACATGCATGAAAATATCATAATAAAACATGCTCTTTTGTACAAATAATATTTACTACAGAGAAATAAATTGTTTTATAAACAACACATTCTGATCATTAAAATTTTAGATACTTTGTTCAAATCACTATACTATGAAATTTACTAAAAGTTTCTTTATTTCAAGGGTCTATGATATATGTATGTAGATATTTTCTTTAGACTTTTATTACATTATTTATGTGTTAATGTGTGTCTATATGTGTATGTGCATGTTTCTTTATGTGTGCCTGTGTGTGTTTATATGTGTTGTGGGTGTAGGTATGTTGACTTGCATGTGTATGTACATGCGTGTTTGTATATTTGTACATGCATGTTTGTGTCTATGTATGTTGTGTGTGTGCATGTGTTCATATGTGTTTATGTATGTTATGTGCTTCAGTTTCTATGTGTGTATATATGTGTATATGTGTTGGCTTTTGTGTGTATGTGTTTTTATGAGTATGTATGTGTACGTTTATGTGTGCTTATGTGTGTTGTATTTGTAGGTGTGTTGGTTTGTGTGTGTCCTTGTGTTGTGTGTTTGAGTGTGTGTATATGTGTGCATTGGTGTGTGTGTGTCTGTATGTGTGCATGTGTGTGTGTATACCACAGTAAACCTTTGGAGGTCAAAGGTCAACTAGTTGGCGTTGTTTCTTGAACTACATAGGTGACAGTGATTGAACTCAGGTTGTCAGGCTTGGAAGCAAGAGCCATCTCAGATGGAGGTATGGACCCAACTCACTAGTCCAACCTTTTTCTTCTTTAAGACAAGGTCAGAATATGATGGAGAAAGGATCCCTTATCTGATGAGCTTAAGTGTTTGTGTCTTTAAGCTGAACTGGTGCAGCGTATACAACTGAATCCCTCACTATAGCATGAACAACTACAGTGTGTACTATTGAACATCACACTAAGACATGGATAACACTATCAATTATTTACGAAAAAGAATGGCTCTTGGCTTTATTGTTATTTAATGATATTTTATAGTATTTTTAATATAAAGTACTTGTACACTAAAAACAAGTACCAATATTTTGTTTCCAAACTTCAAAAACTATAACTGGTTTCTTTCGGGCTGTGAGTGTACAATATTTGGCATTTTCTGCCATGTAGTCTGTGTTTATATATATGTGATGTAGGGTCTTTTATTATGTTCGAATGCATATGAATTATTGGCTTATATAAATGTTCAGACTCTAAACTGCCTGATGGAAATATGCCCTGAAGTCCATATGTTTTATGTGCTTATGCTGTATGACTCATATGTCACATATGTCTTATGTGGCTTATCTTTATTTGATAAATTTTGCTTTGGTATTTAACTCACTTCTTTTTACTTAAACAATTTCTTTGAAATAAAAGTAATATGTATTAATTTTAGATGAATTTTAAGACATGTGTTATACTTACATGGATTGCTCTGTATAATTTATATGCAAAATAGCTTGCTTTGTCCTGGACACAGCGAACTAGAGAAGTAGAGAGCAAGGAAAATATTTGAATAATATGTAATTCTTCAGAAGTTGAGAAAAAGAACAAATAGAGCACTTTTATAATCTTCCAGAATAATGGCATTGCATTACAATTTCAATACTTAGAATAATTTTAGCATGAGCAATACTTTACTAAAAAAATATACACTGTCAACACTGTATTTTAAAATGACAAACAAAAACATATGACCAAACTAAACATATGACCATTATTACTATTTGTTTTAAAAATGTGGTGCTAAACTGGTTGGTGGTGGCACATGCCTCTACTACCGGCTCTTGGGAGTCAGAGGAAAGCAGATCTCTATGAGTTTGAAGCCAGCCTGTTCTACAAGAGCTAGTTTCAGGACAGGCTCCAAATCTGCAGAAAAACCCTGTCTCAAAAAGCAACCAGAAAATGTTGTGTTAAATATTAAAAAGTTAACACATACAATCTATTTATGTTCCTAAATGCCGCCTACTCATGTAGTCTTTAAAACCAGTCTAGACCAGGAGCTCTTTGAGTGGCATCAGATTCCTTATAGATTTGTAACCAGATGAAAGGTCCTTTAAGGAGAAGCTGTAACAAACGTAAAGTGTTCTTCTCTAGTGTTAGATATTATTTGACTAAGCTTGCCATGGCTTTAAACAGCCTGGAACCTTCCCAACAGAGTTCCCTGTGGATATCAGTTGAGACTGTAGACCATCAAATAGTCACATTTGAAAAAGTACATAGATTCATTGCATACATAAGCAATAAATGAAGAGCTATATTGTTTCATCAAAATAAAATCTTATTAGCTTTTCTTCAGTTTAAGTAATTGTTTTGATCATGAGACCATATCTTCATCTTTATCTGACTTTTATTACGGAGAGAAGTAGACCTAATAACTTAATAATCTTAAGTCGTTTCTAGAAGGCAAGTTCCCAGGGTGCTTGGACATCTGTTGTTATTTTTATTTTGTTGCTTTTATATTCTACCTCAAGTACCCAATTAGCGAAACAGTAAGCCGTCATTCAATATTGATTGATGGAATGAACCAGCTAAGTCTTTCCTGGTGTTCTTGATGTCCACTCTCTGTTCCCCTCAGATCCACTGTTTGCCTGCTTTGAGATTTCAACAATTTGAGTTCTATTCCAACTCTGTTGCTAATTAGCTGACATGTGATAAATGCCTATTAAATCTATTGGGAATATGACAGAACAAAAATGTACTTCTTTCTCAGAAGCATTCATACTAAAAACGAACTCCATCACTTATCTTTAGGGGTCTCATAAAACCCACCAAATCATTTTCTTAGAATATTTGCTTACTGGATAATTCATAAAAATGCTGTGACCTCTCAGCTCTGTGTCAAGACTTTCTTCAAATGGAAAATTGACAACAATGATTTATTCAGCACCCATCGAAGTGTTTGTCTTCTGAACCTATTATGGAGCATTTCACAATGACTCTTCATGTACCTTTCCTGAAGTGTGGGCGGGAAAGCCACAGACTACGTGGTAAAACATGAACACTGGAATAGTCTCTGTGAATATGAGCAATGGCCTTTTCTACAGTGGGCATATTATTTTAGATAACATTCAGGAAGAATGTCTGTAGAACTCACTGCTAATCAACAATTTAGGGTTTTTGTGATAATATGATTTGTTCCTAAAAGTAAATTTATTAAAGGCAGTAAGATAATAAAAATAATCAAAGCAAAATTTGAAATATCCCTCTTCTCAGAGACAAGAACACAGTCATACACCGTTAGTATTTATCTGTCCCTGAAAAAGGGGTGGATGTCAATGACCCTAACATAGACTTAAAGCTATGACAAGTTCATTTCTGGGACAGGACATTTGAGTCTTCTCTTCCGTCATACAAAAGTTGAGCCTACTTTAGGGAATTACGGTAGTTCAGTAATGTCTCCAGGCTGCCAGTTCACTGCATCAAACCACTAGCTCATGGACTCTCCTGAGTTCATAGAACTTTCAAATAATTTCATAGAGAAAAGTATTTTATAAATCCTACTCATGTACATTTAATCCATTCAGAACTGGTCAGTATTGACTGTCGCTGTGGAATGAAAGGTCTCTTGTTCATCATAAAACAATACAGCTTACCAATTGCAACCAGCAGCTCCTGGAAGTAGCCATCATAACAGTCATTGATGGCATCCACCAGGCTTTGGCCAGAAATATTTTGAAATTCCTGGAAAACTGCAAGAAATTTATGAAATTCAAAAGAGATTTTCATAAATATCATAAACTTAAACCTTAAACCATAGCTATTTTACTATACATATAAAGGTTTAGACCTGCAGCTTTTCCTAGTGTTGCTACCCACTGTGGCAAAGAATCTACTCTTTGCAATAAGTATAGATCTTATGAGATGCTATAACTCGCATGAACCATGGAGTCTGGGGACCTGCTATTTCTGAGCTGTAGAACATTGGTTACCCCCACTGGGACTCAATGACTCAAAAACTGATTTAGAAGGAGGGAAGCCACAGAGTGAGCTATTGTCTATGACACATTTCCATAAGACATATATAATTGACAGTCTAAATTTATTTGTCAACAGGAAACTTTCTGTTAGAGCTTAAATATGAAAGCTAAACACAAAAGTACTCTGAGTGATGTTTAGGAATAAAGCTTGGAAAAGTGATTTTGAGGAGAGGGTGGAGAAGGGGGAGTGGGAGGAGAGGGAGGGAAGTGGGAGGAGGGGAGGAGATGGAAATTTTTAATAAAAAGAAAAAAAATAAAAAGATTACCATTAGCAGCTTCATTTACTAACATAAAATAATGTTCAATAAATTCTCTTTTAAAAAAGTTTACTCAGTTGGCCCTGTCCTTGGCAATATTCAGTTTTCAGCCATTTCGAATTAGATATGAAGAAGCATTGTTACTGTGAGTACTAATTATTAACTCACATAAAGTAAAAGAGGCGTAGTTTAATTACAGTAGGCCATTGCTAAAAAACTGATAGAAAATTTGCTTTTCATTTAAATGTATTTAATCTGTTTTATAATAATGCAAAGGAAAGGTGCAGAGTTTGGAGAAAGTCAATTGTAGATTAATGTGACCACATCTCAAAGACCAATAGGTAGTATGGGTATTTCATAAATCACAATGTCTATAACAAAGACCTTGACTCAAGGACTGGCCACAGTATGCTCACTGGAGATTATTCAAGACACAATATAAAGAAAGTACCTGGTATAGGTAATTTTTAAGAGTCTAAGTACCTGGTATAGGTAATTTTTAAAAGTCTGTATGTGAAAGATGTGAGATTCATTTATTGGAAGAAAATTTAGTGGTAAAGTTTTATTCTTTAGCAGTGCATTAAATGAAGCATACTGTATAGACATAACTCAGTAACTGGCTTTTTGCTATTGTTAAGTGACAGTCCCTTTTTCATCCTAGTTACTTGTTTGCCAGTCAATTGGTTAAAGAGCTAAAGAAAGCCTGTTTCTAGTTACCCAGCCAGAGCTGTGGGTAGCTCTTGTTGCATAGGATCATCTGCATCATGGTTTTATGCTCCCCAGTCTTCTGCTGGCAAGATTCCCACAGGACCTGCAACATCACACAGTTAGGAAGGAGTCAGAACCAGTCCCATTCGCTCTATCAAAAGCTCTATTAGTCAAGGGGACAGCTAGAGTTAGTTACCATTGCATCCTGACCAGCCATCGCGGGATCTGCATATCCTTCCTCTCTGTTTCCCTGGGAAACAAGCAAGATGGTCTTTTAGATGGTCTCAATATACAGAACATAGATTGAAGCATTTATCTGATTATTCTTTATTAATAAAAAATCGGGTGTCAAATATTGTGGTGAGAAGTGAGAGAGAAATCACCAGGGACCTACTATCTCTTTAGCTCCTTAATCCAAAAGGTCCAAGACCCTCTCTAGCCCTGCCCAACTACTTCTTGTCTCTCTATCTGTCCTCTGTTGTTTTTTTTTTAAATCTATAATCATTTTTGGACAGCTAACTCTGCCCTCTTATTCAAAACAAACTTTGCTGTCAGTAATCAGAGCATCAGAATGCAATCAAAACGTCAAACAGCAATAGAGGACTCTTGGGGCTAAAATCCCAGAATCTGCAAACAGTGGTGACTCCTTTGCAATCTCTGTTATTCATTTGAATAATTCAACATGTGAGGAATTAGTGTGTAGTTTTGTAAGGAGTTTCCTTTTGAGTTTTTCTTTGCAGCAAAAGAACTTTGTGAAAAACGTTGAGGTGATTTTTCCTTTCCTATCTCTATGATGTATTTTGTTTCATTATGATGAACATCCCTTGTCAGAGGAAGTAGTGATGGAGTTTAAGACTGTTAATGCAGTGGTGCAGACATAGTAGTATCTGGCTTGTAAACAGGATTTATATAACAACCAAATAGGGATGAAGTATAGGCTTTGCAAATGAAAAATTTCTGTAAAATTTTATAATCCCCACTCTATCATATAAACAGTAGAATCCATTTGACCTTCCAAACAGAAGGAAGGAGGACTAAGCAATACAAGACCCAGTCATCTCCAGGGTCAAGCAAGACAGCAGAGAGATGGGAGAAGTTTGTGATCAGAGTTAATTTCGTTTTTTTTTTTTTTTGAGTTAAAATACAGAAAAGGAAATCACTAAGTATAAGAGAAAACTAAGGATATAGTGCCTTTCTCTGCCATGTAAGCCCTCATGCCAGTGAAGTCAGTGAGATCAGAAGGTGTGTATGTATGTGTGTGTGTGTGTGTGTGTGTGTGTGTGTATGTGTGTGCATGTGTGTGCATGTGTCTCTCTGGCGTGGATAACATTAGATTTAGCTTTGAATTAGTCTCAACTTCTAAATAACATGAATAGTACCTCAATTTTCTTATATGCTTCTTGTTAGAGGAACTAACACTTTGGCTAAGGAACGGGTGGCAAAGCCTGAATAATGGTGTTGGTTATGATCATTTCAAGGACAGTAATTCAAAGGTTGTAATGAGAAAACATTGATTAGAATTTCATAGGACACAAGGCTGGACATTAGGCAGGACTCCTCAGATGCTAAGATGGTAAGGTAAGACTAAATTAGCTTTGACCAAACAAACAGAGATAGCATCCTTAGCTAACTAGCTGTCTGTTTGTAGAGTTTGTACTGAGAAATTTCCACATATTTCATAAACAGTAAAACCTTACATCATCTATTCAGGGTTTTTCAGACCTGTAATTTCACAGTCAAGATCATAAAGGATGTAGAAAATATCTATGCTGTTTGAGAAACTATCCTTTGCCAAGACATCCTATCCTATAAATCACATATACTTACATTTCTACCTAGTAGCTTCTTGGAGGGAAGTGTTGGAGAAAGAACATGGAATTGAGTAGCCAACTCAATAGAATTATCAAAGAAATTGAATATGTATACATACAGTTTGACTGCTCAAAGTATTGAATGGATAAAATTTGCCATATTAAATTAAATATTAAGCACTCTATTTTTTGCTAACACATACCTAGACACATCTAGAAAAGCATAATCATTCATAGAGAAATAAGTCTCACATTTTTAATGACTAAATTTGTAGTCCTGAAAATTTAGAAACAGGAGACAACATCTAAGACACGAAAGTGATTTTACTAGCCAGGGGGATTATGGGTGTCATTTTATCTTTAAGTTATGAATGTGTGGCAGTGCAAGATCCCTAGCGGTCTTACATTTCTATTTTGGAGGTACAAGAATAAATGATCTTAGAATTATTAAGACAATTATAGAATTATTAGAATTATTATATAATTATATTAATTATAATATATATTATATTATATATTATAATATATAGTAATATATTAAATATATTAATATATAATTAATTAATAATTATTAGAATTATTAAGACCAATTGTCTCTGGTCTAACAGTTAGAGAAGGACAATCACTAAATATCAATGGGATCTAGTTTATCATATGGAAATTCATTTCTAACAACCAATATCTTTGGGCTCTATTTCAAATTTCTTCTAAAAATTTTAATTTACAAAAAAGTGTATATAATTAAAGCATTATATCTTCTGTGAATGTATACTATTTATTTGACAATGTTATCACAGTAACTGTTAATTTTTATCTTATTTGAGTTTTGGCAGGCTTTGTTGTAATTTTGTCTTTTTTTTCCCCTCAGTGCTTTCATTACTCGGCTTCATGTAGTCTTTGTTTCTTTGCCTTGGTTTCATTAAAAATTATTCTGTCCAGTCTATACAACAATTCAACTTACCCACTCTGCCCAGCCCTACAATTTCTGTCTCCCACTTCCTGATTGGATACATTTTTCATCACTTTCAAAAGTTCTTTATTAAGTCCTTATTTATTATTGTCTAATAGTTTAATTTGCTGTGATAGATGTGAATTTCATAAGACCTAAAGACTTTGTTTCCTTTGTTTTCCAATGATTCCATATTGTCAGAAATCATATTTGTCATATTGTAAGTAACAAGGAGCTCCTCCTAGGTAAGGCAAAGAATGCTTTTGGATGGCAGACTTTTATATTTGCTTTCTAGATCTTCAAAGTGTGGTCTTTAACTATGCGGCTAAAGTCCTTCACTTGCAAATAATGGGAGAACTAGTTAGAGAATTTCTACAGTTCTATTTATATGAGCTTTTGCTTAGAAAGGTCATAATATTGTACATTTAGCTTGCAGTGGTATCCATCTGTATGTGAGAATAGGATTTGAGTAAGGGGAAAGATAAAAAAGAGAAATTAAAGGCAGAAAAACTGAGTACTCTTGATAACAAAAGGAGGTAATTCCATCGATGCCTCAATGTGCAGATTCGAGAAAGGGCCCTCCAGAGAATCCTGTGGGCCAAGATGAGGAGTGAGCCTGGAGTATTTAATCAAGTTGCTTCCCATCTCTTTGAGAAAATACTTATCCACAATGTAATTTGCACATGTTGATTAATTAATCTCCAAGAGACTAATCCTTCTTTACTTGACAGATAATTAGACCTTCCATCAATAAAGAGTACTAAAAGCCTGTAGGAAGTGTTGTGGGACAGTTTAATTACTGGCATCAGTTTTTTCTAGATGAGTGTGTTCCCCTTCAGTTGTTTCTTGGCAGAAAACCCTGTGTAGACAAAGTACAAGATTTTCCTCCCAGAAATCATAGCAGTGATTTTCACCCTTTGCAGCTCACAAATACCTTCAAGTTCTTATGTTCTAAGTCCCTGTCTTCATTCATATGCTGAAAAGGTGTATCTGAGTTTTAACGTTTGAAGAAGTAAATCTGTGAACAACCTTTCCTTTAATTCTGAAAATGAGGGTGCACACAGGATGTGATGTTGTGATTGCCACCATTGGAGAAAGAATGAATATCTGCACTGTGCAAGAACTGAAAGAAGAATTAACTCATATTCATGAATTTGGTGAGTAGCAATCTAAGTCTCAAAATTTAAGTCAAGTGATAAATCTAAGGATATAAAACTGAATTATAATAGAGAAAGAGGAAAAGATAACCACTTTGTCTGTCTGTCTGTCTGTCTATCTATCTATCTATTTATCTATCTAATCATCTATCATCTATCCATATCCTTTGGTGTGTGTGTGCGTGCATGCAGGCACATGTGTAATAGAGAGAAAGACAGAAAAACAGAAACAGCATATCTACTTGACGGCGTTAGAGTAAAGGGTAGGGGAGATCAATCTGAATTGGAGTGTTCCACGGCTCTGAGGTTAGAGGCTATTAGCTCACAACGTAGTCTCTCAGCAGAAATATGCTCCATAAACATTGGTCTACATAGCTAACTGACTCTCAACTTACCAAATAACTTTACGGAATCATAAATTCTACATCAGGGGTTCCAAGTAAAATCTTCACTAAGTGTAATCAAAGTCAGTAAAAATTTTTAAAATATCTAAAATCCTATTTGAAGTCATACAGTAAGCATTCTGAATCATCATAGAATGTCTGTCCTTCAAAAGCACTATAAATAAATGAGACAAATTAATTATATATTAGGGAAATTTGTTTTCTCTTGTCTGAGTTTACTAGCCCCATGATATGCACTGCTTTCATTTTTTGTATTTAGCATTTTGAGAATAGTACTATGAAACTATGGAAGTATATAATATTAAATAAATATTGTTTTTACGTATAGACTGCTAAGGAAAAGAAACAAGTAAAATTAAAAAAATAAAAAAGAGTAAGAACATTTTGGTAAAGCAGTAAATTAAGTAAACTGTTTCTTGCTGCCTGAAAAGTCTAAGGCTCAAGTCACACTCATTTTCTTATGTTGAAAATTTTACTATAATTCATGCTACTTCCAGGGCATACACACACACACACACACACACACACACACACACACACACATACTCAGAGAGAGAGAGAGAGACAGACAGACAGACAGACAGACAGAGAAACAGAGATAGAGGAAGAGAGAATATGCTCATGTTCATACTCCAGATATTAAATTTAAGAATCAATAATTTATCTTATCAATCTAAAATTGTATTAAGTGGAATTCAGTGTCAAAGTAATCCCTTACACCACACACCCACTCAGCCCCTATCTCCACAGACACAGAAAAGCACACATACCAATACACAAACACACACACACAGACAGACACATACATAGACACATACACAGACACACAGGCACACAAACAGATAGAGACACACACACAGACATAGACACAAACACATACATAGACACACACACACACAGATCCATACACAGACACATACACACACAGACACACGGAAATACACAGACATAGACACACATACACCTACACACAAAGACATACATACAGAGACACACACAGACACACATGCAGATACACAGACACATATACACACACAGACACAAACAGAGAGACACAGACACACGCACAGACACATGCACAGACACACAGACACAGACACAAACACACACACAGACACAAACACACACACAGATAGACACCCACACACAGACACATACACACAACATAGATAGAGAGACATATAGACAGATAAATAGATAGATAGATTATCTTTTCCTCTTGATCAACTATAATTCAGCTATATAGAAGAATCTCTGGAAACTCTCATTTTAATTTACATTACATAGCATCATTACCTTACAGTAAAAAAAAGTGATCTTCCTTCTAAATTTAGAGAATATCTTAATTAAAATTAAGAGGAAAAACTTTACCCAATATAACAAAATTCCAAATGTCCCATGCAGAACCCTCCACTGTGTTGTTGGTTCTGGAGGGGAAGTGACTTAATGAATGTGTAGATAAAATGAGGGAAGGAGCCTGAACCGTGGGGGAGAAGCTCTCATCAGAACCAGCTGTTCAGGTCTTCACGTGACCTTGAGAAATGGAATTTATTTGTCCTATGCTTTTAAGCAGGCGTTAAAAACAGGAACTGAACTCAGTAAGAAATTAGTTATCTTGCAAACTGAAGTTAAAGAAGAGAGAGGAAGTTTAAAAATCTGATTCTTTTAAGAGTTAGAAGGGGGAAATCCTTGTAAAAGCCAAACTATGTGACTGGAGAGTTGCAGAGTACTTGAAAGGGAAGAACAGGATATAACTTGACCTTACAGTAATAATTGGCTTGTTTTATTGTTAAGAGACTTACAGTTATGAAATAAAGAGACATAATGGGGATCCAAGAATGCAAAAATAAATAATCTAAAACATATATCTCAAAAAGTTTGGAGTGTGGGTAATTGTGCATGAGTCTAACTGTGACCAGAGAGGTCATCATTCTTCCAAGTTTTCAGGATTGTTAATTTATTTTGCTAATTGCTGGGCTGATATTTTTCATTTATAAAGGAAAAGCTTGCAGATTCAAAAATTATTGTTTTCCTTTAGGCACACTATAACACATACACACACCAGAACACAATCAGTATAACATACATACCAAAGCATCCACACCACAACACACATTACCTAAATTGAAAGAAAAGTTCACGGTCTTCAAGATGTCTTCTGAACCTGCAAGGCTTTGTACTTTTTTATTACTGTTTAAGTACTAAACACTAGCTCTACTTGAATTACTGAACACATATCCTTGACAGGATGATATGAACATTCAAAGGCAGACATAAAACTAAAAGATGATTATACTTTAAAATATTACTGTTATTACAATTAATTTGTGGAATGCTGCTGAGAAATGTTAATTGGATAGATATAATTGCATACCATTTAGTCATTATAGTAAAGAAGATAAATGGAAAGATATAATTTTAATTTGAAGTAAGGTTCCTCTTTGGTAATGTATCATATAAGAGAATTTGTAAAGGGTGCATTGAGATCTTTTGCTGGCAGTAAAATACAATAGGAGGAAATTCAATTCTGTATTTCATTGTACTGGCTTCTTGGATAATTTGTGCATGTATACACATACATACATGCTCTCTCTCTCACACACACACACATGCTCACACACAAACATGTTCACACACATATACACACATGCACACACACTTTTATGCTGCTGGACCTTAAACCTAGGTGCTTGCGCTGGTTAGGAAAGCATTTTATTGTTAAACTATATATATATATATATATATATATATATATATATATATATATATATATATATATATATCTCAACTCCCATACCTTAATTTTTTGTTCTTTGTTTTTTTATTTACAAAACATTTCTATGAATATTTGTATTACACTATTCTACTGAATCAGATGAGAAGTTAATCCACTTGCCATACAACACTAATTACAAAGTATCAGCCCAGGAAATTTAGTATGTCTTCAACTCATCTACTAGGTTTTTTTTTTATTTTTATTTTTTAAAAGGATACATGATTGAACAGAGATAGTTCAAAGGTTAAGAACATTAGCTGTTCTTCTTGAGGACTTGGGTTCAATTCTCAGCAGCCACATGGTGGCTCACAATCACTGTAACCCCAGTTTCTGGAAATCTTATGAGTTCTTCTGGCACCTGTGGACGCCAGGCATGCATGTGATGTGCAGATAAAACACCCACACACATAAAACTTTTTAGTTGGAAAAAAATCTAGACTTGATTTCTAATTCAAGTTATAAATAGAAAGTTAAATACTAAGTTTTCTAAATAATAATTTATGCACATATATGTGTTTGTAATAATTTGGAACATAGTAGATTTGCAATGTTTTAAGACAGAATTGACAGTCATACTTATGAAATATGTAAGTCAAGTTTTAAGTTAAGTGATTCAAACTTGGCTGATAGTAAATGCTGTTACATAGAATGTATGAATGAACTGTAACAAACTGGATTTTCTGTCATATTTAGTGAGGATGAAATGTGCCCATTTTTAAAGAGTACATATTATGGTTTTGTAACGTCATACCTGAACCAAGTTCATGAGAGTATCTCTGAAGTGTCCCGAGGTCTCTGAATAAATGTCCTCTTGAAGGTTATTGCTGTATTCTGAGTAATAAAATATCCATGTTAAAAGGTTATTACAGAACCTCATATCAATGGGATTTACATAGCTAATGCTACTCAATGCTAAGGATGAGGATGACATTAGTCAGTTTTCTGTTTTTTATATCACAAACTATGTCAAAACACCTGTATTCTAATGGTATATCAGCCTAGGTCTGTTTTACTGAAGAGCTAATTTTGAGCCAACATTGAAAAAGAAGACTGGAAACCACTTGTCAGTCTCGCATTCTGTAGATTGGGGTTGTTTTTTGCCATGTTGTAGACTGTTGGCCGGGCTAACCATTCTCTCCAAGTGTTCCATCTTATCTTAATGTTTCAAGTGGAAGTTCCTATTTCATTCCCCTTAAGAAAGTCTTGGGTTTTCTTTTCTTTTCTTTTTTTGTGAAGTGTGATGGTTGACTGGAAGGAATTCTCGATGTTCACAATATACAATGGTGCAAAAATCAAGGCATTACACATTTTTTTTAATATAAGAATTATCACCTTCTTATTTTAAAATGTGAAAACATTTAGTTTTGAAGTAATTTGTAGGGATGGTGATATTAAGTAAGAAAGTGTATTTGTTAAACAATGGTCACTGCTTGCTGTATTTTGTTCATACTCAAGATGTCTTTTGTGTAAAGGATAACACACGTCTGAATCAAGGTGTGGGGCACTTCCTGTCATACTAAGGCAACTACCTCATAGATATTTGTAGTCACATTTAAGGAAAATTTGTTTGATTTCCTAGGGATTATTCCATTTTCAGCAAAATAATAATTATTTTTTATTTAATGAACACATTGGTTTTGAGTGATTAACATTCATTATATTTATTGGCTTCCATATTTTAGTCTTTTGATTGATACATAACTGTATCAATCAAAATCATTATATGGTACAATATAATGTTAAAACCCATGAGTACATTGTGTAATGCTGTCCACCATTTATTATTATTTGATGCAGCCACTCCTCTCTGTTGGATACCTTGAGGTATAAAATACATTATTATTATTGCTCTTCACTGCCCTGTTCAACAGGCTATCAAAACTTATTCCTCCAGTATATGACAGTGTACCTGTTGATCAACCTCCTCATCCACCCTCCCACCTACTCCAGGGCTTCCAAAAATCCCATTCTATTCCAGTGAGTCATATTTCAAATGTCAGAGAACATTGCCTAATCTTGGTTGTCATCTTGACTCATCTAGGAGGAGGGACCTTCATTTAAAGAAATGATTCCCTCGGACTGGCATGTCAGCATGTCTGTAGTGGAATTTTCTCGATTGCTAATCAAGGTAGGAGGGCACAGCCTATTGTGGATGGTGCCATCTCTGCACAGATGGGTCAGGGCTAGACAAGATACGTTACTGAGCAAGGCAGGAGAAGCAAGTCAGTAGGGAGTACTGCTGCATAATCTCTGCTTCACTTCCTTCCTCCAGATTCCTGTTTGAGTTACTGCACTGACTTTTATCATAGATGGACTGGGACTTAAAGTTCAAATAATCTGCCCCTGTCTACTTACTTTTGGTCAGTATTTTATCATAATAACAGAGAAATAAACCAGACAGGTGCCTTAAAATGATTTAAAATACATAAAATGAAATACTTTTATGTGTTACTTGAAAAGTGTAATTGCACATGTACATAATATATACTTATTCATGTATTTTCTTACGTAAAAGGTATGCTTCTCGCATCTGGAAAATCTCCCCATTTGTTCTTGAAGCTAATATTTCAATGAGGCAGTTCTCATCAGTGCCTGCACCCTAAAAGTCAGAGAGAAATATGAAGACACTTTTATTTGAAACAATAGATTACTTTCAGTACAATACCAGAACAAAGCATTCATGGTGTTCTTAGAGGTGGCAGAGAAGAAAGAAAGAGCATTCAGGATAAAACTCATCTCACTCTTAGGTCTGTGGCAACTGTCCACTGTTGATGTCCCTGGAAAGATGATGTTGTCTGTCTGCTGAAATTTCATTCCTATACCTAAAACAATAGCATGGACACTTCCAATCAACATAGTAAAGCCTACTAAGTGGTTCTGCTTTCCTCTGGAGTGGAATTTGAAACTCCACGTGTTGCTGGAATACCAGCTCTTAAGTATTTTGAAATTAGAACACAGGTCTCATAATTTATTGAGTATATTTTGGTGACCTGTGCTTGCATCCCCCTGTCTGGAGAACTGTGCTCAGATTGCCACAGCACTGAAACTGGATGTTCTGCAGGATCTTAGAGCATACAAGGTTCTAATCTGTTATCATGGTCTTAAAGGTGGCACATCTCTTGCAGAAAGTCCATGGGACACCTTACCATTTTGTGAAGTGTTGAGAAATCTTTTCCCTCTCGACAGTCACATATGACCTCATTCTTACAGTTTTCTAGCATATAGTTTCACAAGAAATAGGATTGTCATGTAAAATTTGAAAAAAAATGTGATTGGCCGGAATTGACTGAAATTTTTAAAATCACTCTTCTGATCAGTGAATATTATAAATAAAATTAATATGTCTTTAATTTTTTGTCTCTTGCTTCAGCCTCACCTCTGTCACATACTGTGGTGTTCTGGTCTTTAGAAAGCACACTATGAAGAATTTTAAGCGCCTCCATGAGTCTAATGTCAGCATTCAAAAGAAGTCAAAGGCCCCTTTCCCCTATATCTCATACAATAAAATCTATAACAAATCTGTAATTTATTTCATGAAAATGACTTTTCTGTAAGATCATAATTCTTTAGAAGTAAAATTTTAATGCACCTCAGCAGTATTTCCATATGTATTTAATTTAAGAACATAAAAATAATAATATCCTTGACACTTTGTCTCTGATTCAGTATTTATTTTGTTTCTTAGGCAAATGTTCATGAGTAAATTTAAAAGATTCTTTTGATTTTAAATACATTTTCTTTAACTTGAGAACACATATGGAAGAAAGACAAAAGTGAGTAGCTCTAAGGACTAACTCACTCATACCTGTTGAAGCTGAGGTTGGATATGACTATGCTTGAGACACTACTACCAAGAAAAGGCTGACCCCAGCCTGTTGTCTCAGAGATGCCATTTTCCCAGAAAGCCTCTTTTTACCATAGTTGCCATGGTACATATAGACATAAGTCACAAAACAATCCCAAACTAGTTTGAAATTATGATTAATAAAAAGGTTATTTATTTAAGGGGAAAACTTACAGATAACTGTCCTAGACAACTGCCCGCTGTGCAACCAGGAACAGAGTCTAGTAGCCGGAAGCAGAGCCAGAAGCAAGAGAGAGAGAGAGAGAGAGAGAGAGAGAGAGAGAGAGACAGCAGGGCTACAGCTGCTTTTATTATTAAAGCAAAAGAGACCATGCCCAAGTGGGCTGGTATCTTAAAGGCTATTGATTGAAGGAGCAGAAGGAGATTCTGCAGCATCTTCCCTTTTTGTTTAAGTAATAGAGTTCCAAACCTGATACAAAACAATACACACTAGGAACAGATATCAAGTATAAGTTTAGAATTACAATCAGCATAAACAATATTAAGCAAAAACATATGCTAAATGTTTTAATAAACATTCTATCTTAAGGAGTGTAAGTCTTGTATTGGAAATAGCTTTGCTAGATCATAAGAGGACAGTAACTACGACTATCTAATCTTCAACTCCATTGAAGGCCTAAGAAGGGAGATAATATTAATTGAGCAAACAGAAAATACAATCAAGTGACAATTGTCTATATTCTTCCAATTATGTTTTAAATAAGCACTGATTGGCCAGTAGCCAGATAGGAAGTATAGGCTGGATAACTAGACAGGAAGTAGAGGTGGGTTAAAGAGAACAGGGGAATTCTGGGAAGGAAGAATCCCATTGCTCCCCAGTTCTGTCCAGAAACCAAAGAAACAAGATGTGACCTGCCCCGCTGAAAAAGCTACTGAGTCATGTGGCTAACATATATGAGAATAATGGGCTAAGGTAAGATATAAGAGTTAATAAGAAGCCTGAGCTAATGGGTCAATCAGTTTATCACTAATGTAGACTTCTAAGTGATTTCTTTGGGGCTATATGGCTGTGGGACCTAGTGGGAGGACAGAAACCAGACAGGACAGAAACTCCGACAACAAATGGCACCCATGTGGACAACTGCATTCACATAAAGCCTAACAGAGCTTGAGAAATAATTCTAGACAGAAAATAGAGTTAAGCATGACTTATTGATAGCAGCTTTTTCTCAGATGGACTCTGCTTACTAAAGGCAAGCACTCTCATTTAAGAGAGACTTCCTGACTCAGCTTTAACTGTAAAACCCTGCAGCTCTTTAAGAGGTCCTGCCATGAAACACTTAAATGGTGTTGATAAAAGCTGACCACATGCTTTTTGGTTTTTAGCAGCAGCAGGAAAAAGCTGCACCATTTTAAAATGCTGGCTTTCTAGGCCATCCTGACAGTGAAAACTCTGACTCTTTGAGGCAAGATGTCTGGCTACAGAGAAAGCATTTGAGTATTGCTTGTGGACACACTGTTGCAGCTTTCTGGCTGGCAAGCACCTTGAAACACCATAGATTTTTGGCAATAAACATGATTCTGGCTGGTACCTCTGCCATGAGCCTGGAATTTCAAAAGGCTAAGGAATGGGCTGAATCCAGAGGTCAAAGCCACAGTTTTAATTGTCTCCATATTTCTTAGCAAATTAAAGACTTATGTGGTCAGAAAAAAAGAGAGATATACAGTAAAGAGAGAGCCAAAGATGAAGAAAACCTCTAAATGGTTTACAGTGTGTTAAAAATATATGCAGGCTTGAGAGAGAAAAGAAAAGTGATAAAGTCCTTAAAATAAAAAAAAGAGAGTAGTTGGGTGTGGTGGTACACACCTTTAATCCCAACACTTGGTAGACAGAGGCAGGCAGACCTCTGTGAGTTCAAGGTGTGGTGGCACACGCCTTTAATCCCAATGCTTGGGAGGTAGAGGCAGGTGGATCTCTGTGAGTTCCAAAACAGCCTGGTCTACAGAGGGAGTTCCAGGACAGCCCAAGCTATATAGAGAACCTGTTTCAAAAGAGTAAAAGTAAAAATAAAAGAAATAGAGGTGAAATTAAAGTCACATAAAGATGGAAAATACACAGAGAATCTGGATATTGTATGTTATTATGCTCTCTTTGAATTGTTTGAATGTGGAGGAAGGAGCAACAGCTGCTAAAAGATATTTGTTTATAAATGCTGCTAAATTAATCCAATATAGGTATTTTGAAAATATCCTTGACTTCAAAATTTAAGTTAAAAGGTAGGTTACTTTGGAGAAGAGATTTTGCTTTTGTTTCCTCAGGAACTGAAAGGCTGCGGATTCATTCTGAGTTAAGAAAAATCAGGTTTGATCAAGGAAGATCACCTGAGAAATCTCCTGTAGGAACAGATGGTCTGGATGTCTGAGTTCTACATCCAGAACAGATTTAAGATTGCTGCCTGAGATGATCAAGACTCACAGGATACTCCAGTCAGGACTTGATCATAATTCTAAATTTTCTTTAGGTCCCCATAGGATTATCAGCACCCCCAACCAGTAGGAAGTAGACTGGAAAACCACACCCACATTCCCAAAAATGGACTATAGATGTTCTTTTTTGGGGGGGGGAGTGGTGTGGGACAATCGTCTATATTCTGTCAATTATGTTTTAAATAAACGCTGATTGGCCAGTAGCTAGGCAGAAAGTAGAGGTGGGTCAATGAGCGCAAGAGGATTCCGGGAAGGAGGAAGCCCATTCCTCCCAATTCCTGTCCCAATCACAGAAGAAGGAAGATGTGATTGCCCTGTTAAAAAAGGTACCGAGCCATGTGGCTAACATAGATAAGAATAATGGGTTAATATAAGTTATAAGAGTTAATAAGAAGCCTGAGCTAATGGGCCAATCAGTTTATCATTAATATAGACCTCTGTGTGATTTCTTTGTGGCTAAACAGCTGTGGGCCCTGATGGGAGGAAAAAACCAGGCAGGACAGAAACCTGAGATGACAGGTACATATTAAATGTTCTCCTTTGTCTCCCCCATAATAAACTACAGGAGCATCCCAAGGAAGCCTCTGTTGAAATCTGAGCCTGTCCCTGTCATAGATGTATTATTGGATCAGTCTGTGTCTGATGCAGGTATATTACTGGGTCAGTCACTACCTTCATAGCATGCCAGAGTTCATGAGCATCATAAGATGGTGGGGGGTACATCAAGCCCACCATCACTTCTTTGAAGTGAGATGAAAGTTGTTCCTTCAGATCTGCAATCAGGTCCTATGGAGCAAGAAGGAAACATAAAAAATTATAACCCTAATTTACAAGAGAAATATGACTGTGATCAGTCTTCTATGAAAATGTCCTTTCTCTAGTATTAGAACCTAAGTGTGGTTTGGTTTTGACACATACCCTCGGGTTATGCCAGACAATGGACTGGAGGAATGAAAATGAAATGACTACTTTAATCCCATCTATGAATGGCAGAGTATGTGGAACTTTTAGTCACATCAGCACAGGAGCTATTTCTATAATCCCCAACTCTCATGCCTCTTTTGGTTTCCTTGTAAAAATAAACTATGAACCTGTAAGCATTTCAGTTTGGGGTCTTTAGTTTCCTGGATAGAACTAATGAATCACCAATCCTTAAATAAAATATGTGATTTACTTTAGTTTCTCATTATATAAATCTTTTTTAGTAGGGTGTACTTGGTTATTTAGTGGACTAAAACCTTACAGAAATTCATTAATCATACAAATTTCTCAAATAATAGTCACATTATTTAAGAGCTTGAACATTAAATACTTTAAGAGCAAAACATACATGCTAGATTTTAGTTTTTGGAATGCAGATACAAAATATTAAACAAAATTTTAGCTTTGATTTCCATTTTTCTGGTATGTGAAGAAATTAAAAACTGCTAAATTACATTTCTGAATGTTGATCAGGACAATTGAGAGATGCTTAGTGTTTATTCGGTTTTGCTAAAACCTGTAGAGTGTATCTAGATCTACTTAAAAGTGTACAACCTTATTCAGTATTTTACACTAAGTCGTAACAAACTCTAGTAGAATAAATTCAAACATGTCAGACTTTATTTGCAAGGCTAAGTCAATATCAGAAGAGATAAACTTGAAAGACAGAGAAGACATTGGCCAGGTAAAGTAGGATGTCTGTATGGAGTTCTCAAACTAACAGTAAGTCAGTATCAAGTTGGTTTGAAATCTAAATGTTTCTGGAGACTCAGACATTGTTTATCACAACCTGTTTTCAAGACACAGAGAAATGCTCCTGAAAAATGGGGATCTGAACAAAGTAGATGGGAGAGAGTGTGAGGGTTTACATAACCACGATTTATTGCTGCTATCTCCTAGGAGGGACTTTGATGATGTGAAAAGAATTTTGATTCTCTGCATCAAATCTATAATTAAATGTAAGTGGTGCACTGTTCAGGAGAGAAATAAGAGACAGTGCCTCAATGTGGTCTATTTGTAGTTTTTTGAAAAAGTCTTACTGCTTAGCTAGGTTGGCTTTGAATTCCCTATCCTCCTGCCTTGGCCTCCAGAATGCTGTGATTACAGGTGTGTACCACCAAGGTCTGGCAGTCTGTTTTGTACTGAATGTAGGGTGCTGGGAGCCTAGACAGTGAGTACGGCATATATTTTGTGAATGCGGAGTTTGTTTTCAATGAGGTATAGAATAGTGCACTGAAAATGTGAATACACATGGACAGATTCACTGTGCCTTTCAGAAGAGATAAGAACGTTCAGGCAGCAGATGCAACCGTGAGACACATGGATTGGCTCCTGGCCTACCAGTCTTCCTTTCACCCTAAGCTGATTCCTTATTTGACACTCATATAATTTTAAATTTATTTTATTATAATGATCTAAGTATGTAATAAAACTTCATATGCATATATATTTTTTCAGTGTCTATTAACACACAAATTGTCTCAAAAACTTTTAAATTCAGCATTTTTTCTATACAACAGGGTTGTGTACAAAACATATAGATAGAACATGTGTAAAATGTAAATGAATATGTAAAAATAAACACATAAATAATGTGGAAAAAGAAATAGTTTTATTATGTGCAGAGAATAGATGTACTATTTAACCTAAAGATAGCGTTAGCATACCAAGTCTTTGGTTTAGTTTTTAAGTACATTTGTTTAATCACTTCTCTCAATCCATGTGAAATAACAGCATTTTTATTTTCTAGACAAATATCGCATATGCAAACTGAGGTTAGAATTGCCACTAGATGGCGATATATATCTATAGTTTGTAGTGGTGTGTGCGTCTGCATGCGTGCATGCTTGCGTGCGAGTGTGTGTGTGCAGGCGCCGGCGCGCATGTTGAGCGAGAGAGAAAGAGAGGGAGAGAGAGAGAGCTAGAGTGAGTTCACTTTCAAAAATGCAGTTAAATAACAGTTTTGTGAATGAAGCCGTATATATTAGACACCCTTTACTGTCACTGTTATAGTTATTAATCTTGTTTAAATTATTGTCATGAGATTGAAAGAATATTACTAAGTTTCTTTGTATTTTCATTACTCCGAGTAAAGAAAACAGCAGCCCTCCTCACAGGATTGGTCTAAGCATTAAAGGATTGCATGAAATTGTTTAATAATATTTTTACCACTTCAAAATGTACTCCCAAAGTGTCATTCCCTACAAACTATTAAACAAAGCCTACAAATAAGCAGTGTTAACTATAAACGGTCGCACTACAGTATAGTTTCCATCTCCCTGTCTTCCTAGTCTCTGTCTCTTTTTATCTATCTCCGCAGCTAGGAGTTCTGTTTGTTATCGTTCCTCTCTTCTATTTTCACCAAGTCCCATTGTCAGAACGGTCTGTTGTCTCTAACTGGGAAACACAGTCATACTCTGTGGGCTGCACATATGGTGATTCTGTAGGAACACAGCGGGGATGAAATGTTCCCATCGCTTAATGACTCTTGGTTTCATTATTTGAGCACGTCTGTGAGGTTCATGCGATGACGTCACCCAATGCTTTGCTCAGCCCCTGTGCTTATTAAGCAGCGTGTTGATAAGCAACCGTTGCTGCTTCCACTTCTGGAAACTCTGGCCAGGCCTTCATCTTTCTTCTACAATAACAGAGCAGGCATCTGGTGAGTTTTTCTTCTGCGCTTATGCCCTACATTCTCTTTGAGAATCTGACGATAATAATCTGTAGAAACACAAATCAGAAAATCATTCTTCTGCCTTAAACGTTCCCCCACACCCAAATAAACACTGTCCTTCTATATTGCTTACGGTTCATCTCTGAAGAAAGCAGACACAGGATATGTCGTTGCATGTAACTATACGATTCTTACCGGGGTCGACATGGTACATTCTGATCACCTCTTGGCCTCCACCTCTCTTGTCCTTACTCCTGATTGGCCAACTCTAGCTATGGTGGTCATCCCCCTGCTTCCGGAACAGCAGATCTGTTCTGCTGTCTGACTTTGGACTTCACTCCACCTTTTATTATGTTCCTCCCAAGTGTACCCTTACCCCTCAGCCTTCTCTGAAAAACTCATAGCCACTTAGTCCAGCAATTCCCGCATTTTTCATCTGGCTCTCTCTTTACTCCACAGTACCTACTGTCTTCAAACTGACATGTTTTACTAGGAATGGCCCTTCTCACCAAGGCATGGAGTGGCTCCACCATGGCAGAGATTTGACCTCCTTTCTCCATAGTTCTTTCATCAGTCCCTGTAGCTGTACCTGCTAACTACTAAGTACAAAATAAGAACAGTGAGCAAATGAATGGATAGGGGAGCATGTAATTCAACCATTGTTTGTTTGTAGTTATTCTCGGCAGTTTGAAAACAAACAAGGAAAGCAATCTCTGCTGCCAGCAGCCTCCCATGATTGGAGGGTGCAGAAATCAGGGTAATAACCTGAGCACAGTGTACAGCAGGGCGAGGCCTATTGAGATACGAATAGCATGCTATTATCAGGGCACCAGGAAGGAGACTGTGCCTTCAGCTGGGAAGATAAATATTGAATTGTATGTTTAAATAAGTATACTTTGAAAGTTCAAAGAGGAACACGCAAATCGGCTTCCTAATTAGAGCCTTAAATTCTTACTTGGAGCTACATAAATAACTTCTCAGGTGCAACCTTTGGAGTGTGACTTTCCCCAGCCTCATTGCTTCTGATTTCCTCTTTACTGAAACCTTGCCCTGAAGCAGACTCCATTGGAATCACAGCTTGGCCTTCCATTAAGCTAATAAGTACTTGCTTTTCAAATTGAGCTGCTCTGTGCAACCACCAAACCCTTTCTGACCACTTTGATTAAATTAAAAATAAAACAATGCTTTCTCATCCATGGTTTCTTTTATTTGCATCTTCAAATATGCCCAATGGGGTCATAGGTGACATCTTCTTTGTTTGAATAGACTCAGGGGAACTGTTTCATGTGTTTTTAACTTAGATTCCGTTTCCTAATTAATCACAAAATCAGGCCTATTACTGAAATACTCAAAAGGCAAGCTCACAGATGGAAGGTTAGAATCTCTTGTAATTCTACTCAGTATGTGACCCCTGTGCAAACACACAATTGGGTTTCATTACAAAGACATTTGTGAGACTGGTGTCACTTTGCTACATTCTTTCACATAGCTACTCTGCACAGGCACTGTCACATCTTCTTTATTGCGTCATTCCTAGTGGATACATGGGTTGTTGATTTTTTTTGTCTGATGAAAATGATGACTATTTGGTCTTCTAGAGAAGTATGGCATATTGAAATTGAAACAGTTTGGATCTTGAATATTCTTTGAAGGCTTACACATTAAATGCTTGGTCCTCAGGGTACCTATATTTGGAGGTGATGGAACTTTTGTGAGGAGGGACCTATGGGAGTTTCTTAAATCATGGGGGCACATGGGTGGTGAGATATCAGTTTCTTTCCTTCTCTTCCTTTCCTTCTTCCCATCCTTCTTTCCTTCACCCACCCTTTCCTTCTCAGGTATGAGATGAGGAGTTCTGCTTTGCCTCATTCTGTCATCATGATGATTTGGCAGCTCACCAAAGGTCCAAAACCACAGGGTCACTTGTTAATGGATTAGAACTTCCAAAATTGTGAGTCGCTGTAAATATTTTCTCTTTATAAACTGATTGTCTCAGATATTTTGCTCTCATGACAGAAACCTGACTAATCTGAAAGGTGCCTATCTCAATACAAATCTAAACTATAACAGGCATTCTTTAGAAAACATTTATCAGCAATGGAGATAGGAACTCTTAAAAAAAATAACATGGGGGGAAATGGGACTAGGATATAAGGAAATAGGCTAACTTTCAAGGTGACCTTGAAAATGTCTGGAGAAAGCAGGAAAATTACTGTTTTGGTTACTAATGTGAAATTTTGGAGAGTATATGAAGACAAGAAAATATTTATTGATACATTTGATACAGGTGTTTAAACCATGTAGAACTTGACCCTCATTACCCAGGGCATAACCAAGGCTGTTCTCAAAACTCTAGTGATTGGATCCCTCCTTGGATAAATTTAACCTTGTTATTAACATTTGGGCTGTTGGGCTGATTGATTTGCCTTAATGCTTGAAAATTATAAATTGTGTATTTCATTGGACATACTGTGACTTCTGCTAATACCTTTGATATCATTCTTGCAGTCATAGGAAAGTGTATTCTTGGAGGAAATCATCTGGCATCTGTATTTCACACATTAGACTATTACCCCTGAGGTCTTTCAGTAAGCTGGACATCATAAAGCACACCTCATTACAAACCAGGTATGTAGAGAGATCCTCAGTGGCTTACATGCCAAGGTTTCCAGTGCTTGCCAATCTTCTGACTTCTGTTACATTTAGCATGTTTTTTGTGCAGGAAGAAAGTCATCTCACAAAGCATTGCACTTCAGGCAAACCGAATTTCTTTCTGACGCTACCCATGGTCAAACCTTTCCAAGTCACAAAGTTGTTATTTCAGATCTGTTTCCAGTCACACCTGACCCTGGTCCTTGAGACTAATTCATGCTATATTTTAGGTTTTCTAGACTGACCATGTTACATGTTCGTTTATAAGGTTTTTGCTGTTTTGTTTATACAAAACATGTCAAAAATAGAGTAGAATCCAGTCATTTCATAGACATACAGAAATCTTCACCAGCAGTATCTCTTAACTGATCCACCTAGTAAGAATTCTGCCTGTTTCCTCTCCTTCCTTTTGATGTGCTCAGCTCAGTAGGGCATTTGGTTCCCAGCTATGGCAGTGTAAGGGGAAAGTGCCATCTCCTTTCTCCTTCCTCCTAGACAATGCTCATAGCGAGGGGTACCGAGGTTATATAGATTCATGTTTAATGTTGGATATTCTAACAGTATCGTTCCGAAGCCTGATGTTACTTTTTTCTCCTGACTGACCTCTGGCTACAATGTTTGGTTTACACTCTTATGTTTAGCAATAGCCTAGCCAAAAGTGGGCATAGGGGTTCTAATGTGATTCTGCTTTACCTACTTGCACTGCCTCAGGTTTCTTGTAGTTATGGACTGTGAAAGAATAATTTCTACACTGTTGAATATACTGCTTTAGTATGTAGGACATATCTACTTTCTGGAATCTGTTAAGATAACCTTGTCCCTCTCACACTTAACAATTCCAAACATTAGTCCTTTTTGTGTTGGAGAAAATCCAACAAAGGGTGAAGTTAGAACTGCGGAAATGGAAGCTGACAGGTTTCTGTTGGCAAAGCAAGAACAATAGCCTTGCCACTTGGTGCAGGCTTGGACTCCTCAATCACATGATCTTGACCTTGGTAAGCATTCATGGTGGCAACAGCTGAGATTATTACAAACGACAGGCCCACCTTAGACTTCCTTCTTATGCTCAAGGTGAAAACAATTTCATATCTAATTCACGCCTCTGAGTGACCCAGATTAAAATCTCAGGCCACATGGCGAGTCAGTGTTGAATTTGAAAAGAAGGACAGTTGGGATTTTCGGATTTATCCCCGACGACATGTAGAACTGTGTAGCTCATTGGATTCAGTGAAGGCACTGTTAGGTTTAATATGCCATCTTCATCCTGTTGATGGGAGTTTTAATGGAGATTAAGGCATGCTGATGACCCGGCAGATTTTCCTGTTCGGAGTAGTCAGAGTGGATTACATTTGACACAGTCATCACGTGTGTCAGTTGTTCTCATGGTTGCGTAGAAGTTGGGGTTAATTCAGGCAGCTGAGTCCTCTCAGGGTCTCATATTAATAAACAGTATGCACAGTGAGACACTGACAGTCCCTGCTTTCATCTTGCGTCTCTCTGGATGTTTACATCATTCTGTGAAGACTGAAGTAAGGTCTCCCCGAGGAGTGAAGGTAGGAGGTCTGCATTCTGACTATTTTAAAGGATTTAGTTTTCGGGATTTCTTAGTTCCTTGGTTACAAGGCAACCCCCTGTATGAGAGCATCTTCACATAGTTCAAGGAACAACTTCATAAAGCTTGGATGTGTTTGACTATTACTAATGAGATGACTCAAATTTCTTTTGTCTCTGACTCAAGAATCTTCTGTACCAACGTCTATGTCATCCTAGTTCACTAAATTGCTGTCTTGTAAACAAGTTAAAACCTTACACCTTTCATAGTGCTTACTGCATATCTATATAATATAAAGACACATAATTTAATTATTTATACCTATATATAGTTACAATTATAAAATAATCCTTATATAAAATAGAACTGTATTTAAATAACACATTTACAATATATATTTCAAGAAATAACATATACAAATATTTAAATACTTACATTATATAAATATGAAAGTGCAAAATACTGAAAGAAAAACACATAAAGGAAACTGTGCTAACTGTAGCAAACAGCAGCTTGTCCATGAAAGAAACGTGGGAAGATACCCACCATTACGCATGATCAGGGAAAAAAGGTAAGGTAAAACTTCAGTGAGATTTCAGTTACACCTGTGTTATAGAATGGTTAAAGATGCAGTGAGATTTCAGTTACACCTCCGTTATAAGAATTGTTATGGCTGCAATGAGATTTCAGTTACACCTGTGTTATAGAATGATTATAGTTGCGTTGAGATATGCCCGTATGATGAACTGGCTATACTGAAGAAGCTTCATATCATCCAGTGTTGCTGATGACTCCCGAGGATCAGGAATCATAATGCAAGGGGGTATAAGTGTGAATTTAGAGAATGTCTTATGTAAGAGCCCCGACAGTGCCACTTTTAATGAGGAGTGACAGCAGTCAGTTTCCCATTTTTCCAGCCCCTCTCCTCTTGTTCCTCCTTCCTGCCCTAGCACATACAGTATGTATCATTCCAAAGAGTGGTAATTTCAATAGAAAACTGCAGAGGTGATTTTCTGATTTTGATTCTATAGAAAATTTTTAGAAATCAGAAATTATTTTTCTTGTCTGTTAACTTTCTAGTTTTATCAGAAGGTTTGTTTAACTCATCTTAATTAATATTAGTTATTTATAAAATATTTACCTGTAATAAACTATATAGTGAAGTTTAGTCTTTGGGCTAAAACTACATCTATTGCCCCCTCCAAACTAGAAGTAAAGGCTGAAGGAGAAAGAACTCTTCTTATAGGAAGGAGGGCCATCTATAAAGTAGATCAGATAATTTCTAGAAAACTGCTTCCTAGTTATATTGTTCTTTAGGTATTGATATTTTTAACAGTGAAGCTCAGAGACAAGAAGGCAAACTGTATCTGAAGTTTGTTTGAAGAATGAACTCTTCGTCATTCACATCTATGTATGTAGTCTTAATGGGATTAGACAACTTGGTGTGCCATAGCAGGGTACCACAGGCCTACATTTCAAGATATAGATGGCAAAAAGTCCAAAGTCTTGATGTGAAGGTTTGAGTTCTACTGAAGTCCATTTCCTTGGCATACACACAGCTACCTCCTTTTCATCACACATACATACCTTTGGCTCCACCTCCCATTTTGAAAGGCATCCTACTGAACTAAAGAGCTACCCTTTCCTCTTCCATATCCTTAGAAGTCTATTTCCAGACATAATCACACTGGGCTGTGGGGCTCTGACATGTATATTTTAGGCACCATGACTCAGTCAATAGTGTCAGCCATCTCACTGAGACTGTGGTCGGTGCTCTGAACAGGCTGGTGAATTAAACAAATATTCCTTCCTCTCTGGAGCTTGTATTTCAGAGGGAGGTGAGGCAACATGAGAAGAATAGATTTATGTATTAAGATGATAAGTCCTGTGGACACACACAGTAACAGGAGAAGGAGTTACAGGTGTTAGTATATGCCTTGGGAGTGAGTGACATTGTCAGATATATTATTAAATTCTCTCGAATAGTTGACATTGGACAAAACCTTGAAGAATGTATGGTAATCACTGTCTTTGACAACTCTGTTGCATTCTTACTTGAGAACAAAGGATATTAAGGAAAGGCGGTGGCAGGTACAATTTAGTCACATGATTTTATTCTAGCCATGCACGAAATTAAACAGCCAATGCTGTGATTAAATGATTGCTAGAAATCAACATATTTCAGAGCTGACCACTCATGTTATAGCTGAAAAATGGGAACATGAATTGCTTAATGCTCCAGTTGAAGCCCTTAAGGAGTCAATGTCTGGTTGTCAACTATGTCATGCATGAGCAACCTTCTCCCATTCACTTGGTCCTATTGCATTGCCAACAGCACAGTACTTGCTGTGATGGGAAAGACCAATGGATAATCACATTTATACTGACAACTATGACAAATCTAATTCACCAGGTTGGCTTATACTTTAAATGAAGAACATCCTCCATATTAGACCTTGGACTGAGTTCTAGAGAGAAGGTACAAAGTAAGCCAGTCCCTATATTTTTTTAGGTGTTACAGTCAACTTGATAAGATATAAACACAAAGCACTTAGTTAAGAGCAGAGAGCACATGGCAAGCTGGACAGCTTTTCAAGAGCACCCTGGCTGCACCTCACTGAAGGAGTTTCACTTAGCTATGAGAACATTGTCATCCAACAGACATCAAGCAAACAGTCTTGGTATTAGGCAAACGCTATACTAAGCTCTGGCAGAACAAAAGTTATTCCAAGTTTGCGTACTGGTAATGAGGAATAGGCAAAAACAAATGCATGAGTTAGGTTTTACTGGATTTCCAGAGTGGGTTCCAGTGTCTGGTAGTTTTACGGGTAGAGTTATGGGTATAGCCAATGTAATGAAAACTGAGTGCGGTGGGAAAGTACAGATGCTTCCTGGAGGATACATCAGTGGTATGTAGGAGAGACCAAGAGTGAGAAAAAGAGAGGGAGAGGGAGGGAGAGAGGGAGAGAAGGTGAAGGAGTGAGACAGGAAGAGGGAAAGAGAGGAAGAGAATAATGCAGATGCAAAACAAAAGTGAAGTAAAAGGGTTCCCATACCATGAAAAAGGATTCAGGTTTGTGCTATGCACACATAGGTATTTATAATGGAGTAATAGAATAAATACTAAAGAAATTTTGTGTTCTGCATTATTTTGGATTCAGATTGAATAGTGGACTGGTCTAGGCAAAGAAGGAAGGTCGGGGAGAGTTTTAGTAGAAGCCAATTAGGATTAGTATGGGCAGAAAGCCATGGTGATCTAAATCAAAAATCTGTAATGGAGGGAAAGAAAAGAATGTGAGGGGGAGATAAATGGCCAGGCTTGACAACTGCCTGAATGACAATGGTTCTGAGGTGATGGACAAGCCTGGTTCTGTGTTGTCCTGCTTCTTTGGTAATTTAGTGCTCATGCGTGGCATCTGATTGTCCAGCAAGAGCACAGAGTAATCAACTCTAAGACCTTAGTAAAAAGGGTTTCACTCTGGCACGTTATTTTTAATGGGTTTTAAATTCCTTGAGTCTAAGGAACTCATGTTGCATTTTAATCTGCTTTGTGATGATTTTGCAGTGCTTGATACACAGAAATTCTTTGACCTAAGTTAACTTGCCATGTGAAAAGCTAGGATATAGGTACTCCTTTGGATTTAAAAAAAAATGTTCACAGGAAGTGGCATCACTTATAGTTCTGTGATCATTTATATCACATTAGATAAACGCATGTGCTATCTTTATTACAGTTACGTTTTGTTTACAAAAATTTTATTCCTGGGAGCCTAAGTTAAGGTAATGTTTTTATGTGGACCAAAGGTATACTGTCTCCTCCTTTGGCTTAATTCAACTTATCTCTCCACTTGCAGAGCTTTCTGGATCGTTAACCATTCTAAAACTAAGGGCTACTGTGTGTTGGATGTGTTATGGTTGTTCAAAGGCCGAGCTGTAAAGTCAATTTATATGGACTAACTCTGCAGAGAAAGTTTTATGAGAGTGTTTTATCGATAATGTTCAGTTGACAAAGTAATTGCTCTTTCAGGCATTTTTGGCCCAAAGAGTTTTTGTTCTGAATCTGTGGTTTAAATGCATAACAAAAGCAAAGACTCCTTAATGGTACTTGCTTTGAAATTAGAATGTGATTACTTTAAAACATGGATAGTTTTATTGCCTTCAACTATTTTTAAACTGCCATTCGCTTTTTAATGGTCTCCATCACTGCATGCTGTGGAGAAAAAAAGGGAGAAGAAAATTCATATTGGCTCAGAGCTAGGTGAGGACCTGCAGAGAACTGGGGGAAAATATGTTATTTTTTGACCCTAGTAATCATTAGTTCTCTCTGTGCCTCCCCTAAAGCTCCACATAGCCGCTCCCAGCTCAACACTTTTCGAGCCTAATTGGACCAAGTGGCATAAAAGGTTACCTAGCCTTTCATTTGGAAGAAGCTGTATGAATTGGAAAAGCACAGGTAGACACAGTGAACATGAATATGCCTCATACATATACACATTTCATAATATGCTCTTATTTCCTGAAAAATGTAAGAACAAGACAGATCATTTTTAACTAATACGGAGTTCAGAAATGTGTTCAGTGAGAGTGAAGGAAGTAATAGGTTCATTTCTCCGAGAAGGGTGCTGATGCTCAGGCACTTGCCAAGGAAACAGGTCAAGGTGCAGAAGTCTTACCCTGCCATACATGCTCTGGTAGGCCCCAGCTATCATCTGCCGCTGTGCATTGCTGCGTTGTGTTAAGATGTCAATCAGCAAGTCTTTGTTACATTCTAGGAAGGAATTGTAACAGAAAATTAAGGAAGTTCTTACTCAGCTTCTAGCAAGCATTCACCCTTTATGGACTTATCATATCTAACCAATGGGCAGGTGTTAATCCTTTAGCATTTTACTTTTAAATACAATTGGAGATCACATAGCAATGCTTGATGAATCCTAGATGTTTCTCTCTCTCTCTCTCTTTCTCTCTCTCTCTCTCTCTCTCTCTCTCTCTCTCTGCTATCAGTGTCATTAATACATGTTGTATTCCTTCCATTTAAATCCCAGAAGAAACATAGGAAAGTAAGGAAAACATAACGTTTCTTCAGCCAAGTGGTCTACCCTCCTGAAAGAGCCCCGACTTTCAAGCTCATGAATAATAATTGAGCACCACATCCTTCTCACAGCACAGATACATACATGGCTCATAATGAACATGTATTCTCAAAATTGGGCTGCTTTCATAGGACACGTAGAAGAAAGGGGAATAACCCAGAAGGAAATAATGGAATCGCAATGTGTCTGCATACTTTAGTTGGGTGAAATGAGACTCTCAAACTTTTGGTTGAACCTGCTTCTTTACCTATTATCAAGGTTGTTTTTCTGGGTTGTATACACTTATTCATACCAAAGTAATATATTATCAAATGACAACATTCATAGCAGTCATATATCATAATTGCTTTTTATTGTGTTGTATTTCAGTGTAGAGTGATCAAGATAACATTAACTTCTGCATCAACTTGATTACAATATAAACAGATTAATTTCTATATAAAGCCTAATGACCTCCTTTTTCTTAGAGTGTTTATCTTAAAAAACTCAGATGTGTAAATGCCTTCTTTGTTACCCATTGTCAATCTATCTATCTATCTATCTATCTATCTATCTATCTATCTATCATCTATCTATCTATCTATCTATCTATCTATCTATCTATCTATCCATATTTTACACAAGAGAATAGAAAGATAAATAATTTAAAGAGAGGAGAGTGTAAAGATATTTATGCATAATAAATAGAAGATTTTTCAATGATTTCCACTGTTATTTTATATGATTATTCTTATAATCATAACATTTATTGAGTTACTGTACTCATCTGTTTCTGTTGCTCTGTTGAGATTACACACAAACTTTCTCTCTGACTTACTTTGTGCTTATCAGTTTTTATAGTAGTTTTTATTCAGTTACTCTTTAGGAGATATTGCATAATAATTTTAAATGGATCTCAAAAATTTTATTATTGTGTGTTAATTAAAATACAGAAGCAAAATACTAATAAAGAAATGAAAGAGAACCCATTACTCATTGATTACATTAAGAGGATAATAAAGGGACATTATAAATAACTCTGTTACAAATTTTAATTGTCTAGATAAATTGACTAGTTTCTTCAAAGATAGTATATACTCAAACTTATACAAAAAATTGTTAATTTCAATAGATATATAACTATAAAAGAATTGAATCAGTAATTAATAGCCTGTCAGAATAAACATATTAATACTAGATGATTTGTTAATTAATCTGACAAATTTTAAAAGAAGAACTAACAGTTGTCTTCCATCTCTTCCACAGTCCTGAAATGTTCTGATGTCCTCCAGCATTACTCTAACGTCCACACCAGAGACAGACATTACAGGTAAACTACGGACCCAGATCTTTCATGAGCAAAGATACAATCCTCCCTCCAAAACAAAACCTAGAAAATGGAAATGAATACAAGAGTGTGTATGAAAAATTATAAATAGGTCTAACATTAGACAATCAGTGTAACCTACATAATTGACAATTTAAAGAAGCAAATTTATGTAAATATAAGGAGAGACGTAGAAAAGGCGTTTGATAAAATGCAATATTGTGGGATATTTCGCACTTCGACAGTGCCTTAACTGACAATAAAATTTACTTAGAATCAGAGGGTAGAGCTGGCTACTAGATGACCAAAATTAGTCATAGAGGCTTTAGAGGAGCAAGGATGTAGAGGCATATGACACAGAAGGGAGAGGCTTAGGAGATTGTCTGATCTTTGGGATTGTAGAGGGCAAGAGAGAGGTGGTTACTGGTCACTACTCTGCCTCTTCTCTGACCCATCAGGTATTTACCCCAATATCTGACTCCCAAATTTTTATTGATAAAATAATAGTTAGATAAATGCTTCAATGTAACATCTGCTCAAGACAAAAGTTCTAACCAAAGTAGTAATCAGAAAGAATTTCTTCAGTTTGATAAAACACCTCTGCAAAGTCTCGTGATTATTATCACGGCAAGAAAGGACCTTCACATGGTAAAGGTGGCCACATTTATCAGAGTGGGAGTATTTAAAAACCGATTACTTTTGACTTGTGTACCCTGTTGTGAAGATTTATGGATATAGGTTAAGAATGGATTCAGTTTTCCAGTGTCACAAGGAGATTTCAAAAAATACATGCATACAGATGATAAATACAAAAATGAAACATGAACAATCATAATAACAAAAATAGATTTTCTGCAAATGTAGATAAGCAATTACTAATGGTGTTGAGTTTAGAATCTGAGGGTATTATTAGGAGATGCCTACCTAAGAAGTGTTCCATTTTAAGGTGAAAAAATACCTATTTAAAAATGCATACTTCTACAATTTTTCCTAAACTTTTTCGTTTTCATATGCTTTAGAATCCATTTTTCTTTATCTTCAGAGTTATATAATTAAGAATATCTGGGCAGAATATTGATATTTATCTTTCCAATTGAACTTGATCAAAGTCATCAAAATTGCAGACTATTAGTACATATAAAACTATATTCTTACCCTGGAGTGCTTCCCCAAATACTGTGCCACCAAATTCTAAACAACTGAAATATGTCAGCCTAAACCACACAATCAAAACATCATGACAGTCAAAATAAATCCATATTTTCACTCCATTTATGGTGGCAAAAAAGTTGAAATTGGAGAAAAGAATTTATTTATTTATTATCATTTATGTGTGTGTGTGTGACCAAACTGTTCTGCACCTCAATTTTAAAGAAAAAATTCACAGTCATATTTCTGAAAAAAAAACATATTTATTCTCTTTAGTTTTTCTAGTGACTATTGATATTGTAAAAGGCAAATTCAGAAAACATATTTAATACTATATTATTTTCCTATGTGTGGTATGTTATTTATGGTTGAAACACAAAGGTATGTACGTGTGTAGTGCGCATTCCTGTACAGGAAAGAGACATACAGACAGAAAGAGACAGCAACAGAGAGATAGAGATGGAGATGGTGAGAAGAGAGACAGAGATAGAGACAGAGAGAGACAGAGGGAGAAATAGACAGAGAAATTCTGTAAAGCAAGAAACCATGTCCTGAAGTTAAATTTGCTTTCTTAAGCATGGGTTTAATTTTTTTCTTTAGCTACCTCTTTTGTATTGTCTATGTTTATATTCCTGACCATTTAGAAGTCTTTCAAAAGTGAGTTTTGTTAAAAAAAATGAATATTTAACAGTTTTACATTGAGCCTTTAAGAATAAAGAATTAAAAACAAGCTAACTGTACCCCCTCCTTTTTTGTAACTTCCTTTTTAAAACTCTGATCTTATCTGATGAACATCAATTTGTTAAGCCAAATACCACATTCTAGGAACTCACAGACCAGTCTGCATGTGCAATGAACTAGGACAAAACAAAGAATTATCAAGGAGGAAGGGGCTAGGAATAAAGTTGCCCTGGGTGGCACAGTTGGTAGAGCCTGAGGTGCTCAGAGAAGCAATACAAAAGAATATTTAGGTTAAAAACAGTCCAGAGGAGAAAAAAGCATCCCAGGCCAGAAGTATATCGGAACAATTTATGAGGTGTGAACAAACAGAGCCATCTGGGAGAGTAAGATGCTAGATTTGGCTGCAAAAGTAAGTAGCAACAGAAACAAGCTAAAATGACAAGTGCAGAGGTCAGTGGGATGTCATCCATCCGATTATGTTACTTGCTTTGGAATTTTACCCGAGAGTTCACAGTGAGATATTTGAGGCCATGTGGAATTCACTTCAGAACGAGAACTACAATTTCTCTTCAGTATCGTGGTCTTCTATTATTTTCTTCTACTTCTATGGTCTTGTGTCTGTCTCCTAATTATTTTACACTCATGCTATAATATTGCCATGCGATAAAGAAGGTCAACTCAATAAACAAAGCACGAATGTCCCAGGCTTACCAAATCCTTGGAGTGCTCCCCCTAGAATTTGGGCATCCATCACAGGATTGAAATTTGGAGCTGGGAAGATGGTTCCTTGAACCTGGTGGCAAAAGTCAAAACATAAGAGACTGTACTAATTTAATGAAAAGTTTCAACAAAATTTTCTATAAAATGTCTGTAGAAATACCTTCTACAAGTGTAAATTACTATACCACACTGACATTTATTATTCATCATATTTGTGTGCCAAATATAGAAAGCTAATTTGGTTCAGTGTATTTTATTCAGTGACTTATACTATGTTGATATCCATAATACAAATAAGGTGTTGAGATTTTAGAACCAACAGTAAAAAGATATAAGTACAAAATTAACAATATGCATTTTCTTAGGAACTGAAGACTATTTTATAGAAGCTGAAAAGAAAACCAAATGAAAGATTCAGGCCATTCATCTGAATAATAAGTATAATTCACTATTATAACTTTTTTGGGCACAAAGGAGAAGCGAAATTCATATGAGAGAAATTAAAATACTTGAATGTAGATTATGGTATTAATAAAAATTTGAAGAACTTAAATAAGATTGAAGTACCTGAGTGTAGAGAAAAACAATAAATTGACCCCTTCCTCTCTTGACAGTAATAAAATAGCAGAAATAGGGAAGATTTGTGATTTCAGACTCCTCAACATGATAGAGCTGTAAATCAGATATTATCAAGAGCAAGAATCAGATTTCTAGATTTGTTTTCAGTGTGTCTGGAACTCTGGAAAAGAAAAATGCTGTCTAGCACTGGGCTGAGGTCTTAGTTGAAGAGAGGGAGGAGGGATCATATGTGCAGGGTGGGACGGTCAAGATCATAATTTGGAAAACCACAGACTCAAATGACCAGAGCTAGTAGGAGCTCACAAACTCTGCACTGAGAACTGCACTGAGGTACCTGAATAGTACCTAAACAACCCCTCTGAATGTGGGTGACAGTTATATGATTTGATCTGTTGGGGGAAGGTGCTGGCAGTGGGACCAGAACTTATCCTGGGTGCATAAACTGACATTTTTGGTACCCATTCCCTATAGTGAGATACCTTGCTTAGCCTTGATACAGGGTGGAGGGGCTTGGTCCTACTTCAAGATGGTATGCTAGACTTTGTTGACTACCCAAGGGAGGCCTTACTCCCTCTGAGAAGTGGATGGGATGGAGGGAAGTGGGAAAGTGGGAGAAGGAGAGGGATGTAGAGCTGGGGCTAGTATGTAAAATAAAAAGTTTTTTTTTAATAAAAAATATGAAAGTTAAATAAATGCTGTCTCATAGTGAATGAGCCTGTGAGGATTGCAGAACTTGGATGAGCTGGTACTTTGGGAATACAATGTTAGATGTATTAATTATAGCTCTGTAGTACTCATTGTCTAATGGAAGGTTAATCAGTTAAACAGAACAAGACTGACCCAGTTAATTCTTAGATGAGTGTTAATCTATTGATACCAAAGTATTCATTAAATGATTGATGTGGAGCACTAAAAGTTTGCTTCCTTGATTACAAGTAGGTTTAATTTTAAATAATATTAATAAATATGTAGCTATTAATTTGAGGTAGACCACCCTATAGTAACTGCAGTGTGAAATGCAGTCATGTTTTATACTTGGACATATATCTATGATGGTCGATCTTCCCTCTTCAGCATTCACGTGGACATATAGATGTCATTAAAGAGAACTGCCAGATAGAGTTGTTCCTGTTTGTAATTCTATCACTTGGAAAGCTGAGGCAAGAGGATTACGTGAGTTCAAGACCAGGTTTATATAAACAGTAGATTCCATGTAGCCTGGGTGGCAGAGTAAAACTCTCAAGAAACAAAACATCTACCACTACAAACCTACTGTTCATCTTCATTGCTCTAGTGCCTTCAATTACAAATGAATTTCCAGTTAGCATCCAAAGTCTCAAGTTTGTTGCACATGACCTCATGAGCTCAGAAGAACATTCTCTTGAGTTAGTTCTACTTATTGAGGGTGTTTAGTAGGTGAAAACAAAATTTTAACACATTTGTCCACCAAATTGTCATATGGTGGATTCTGTAAAGAGACAGACAAACATGTCTTCCATTTATTAAACTAAGTTCGGGCATCGAATTTTAATGTAAATGCTTAGATCTACTTATCTCAAAAATTTTTTTCTTATTCATTTTATTTGTATGTTTATTTGTATGTTTATTTGTATGGTGCACAGGTGCCTTCAAAGTTTAGAAAAAATACTGAATCTCCTGAAGCTGGAGGGGAGTTATGAGATCTCTAGCATGTGTGCTAGGTAGGAAGAGAAATCAGGTTTTTTGCAAGATAAGTAAGATTTTTTTAGTTGCTGATCCATCTCTCTAAACTCCCAAATTTCTTTTTAATGTCTCAATTCTGAGTTTAAGATTTAAATATTGGAAGTAATAATCACTTATCTTTAACTGTAAGATTATGTTACTATCACTACATTTTGTAAAATACATATATCTATGTATTTCTTTTACCAAGAAAAGAATTTTTATCAATCTATTGTTTCAGAGTAATATGAACTTCTGAATGTATTTAGCAAGATGGATATTGATTTCCCATAATGCCCTCTGCCCATCCCCATATGCACATCCTCTTTCATTATCAACATCCATCAGAGTGGCATATTTGCTACATGGACCTAAGTGATAATAATAATCTTCAGACAATATTTTAGATTATGGGTCCTTTTGGTGGTATACATTATTTGAGCTCAGATGAATTTATAGGGGCAAGTGCGTATCATTATAAACCCACACAGATGCTTATAATACCACAGATATAATACCACAGATAGACAGATACTTCAGTGTCCTAAGAGTCTTCTACATTTTCAATCTGCCATATTAAAAGAATTTTGAGGAGTAAGGGTGTCCTTATTTTTTGCTATGATAGGAATTAGAAGTGAATTTACCACTATAACATTACCACTTGAACCTTAATGGCCTTAATCTTGTTAAGTGTTATCAGCCACATGAAAACTTATTTTGAGATTTAAAAAGTGAAAAACTCAAAGCATTTTAAAAAATCAGACACAATTTTATATTCATTTATAGTCAGTAAAGTCAAGTCTTAGCTAGAATAATATAAGTGAAGGCTATAAAGGACATATAAGTAAGAAAGCAACAAGTCGAAGTAGTCTTAGTTGCAGATAGTATGATTCTATACATTAAACATCATTAATCCTGCATCATAAAGCTTTTACACTTGATAAGTACACTTAACAAAGGAGCAAGATGAGAAATTAATAAACAATATTAATATACATAATATACATTAATCTGTAGCTTTCAATACATTGACAATATATCAGGGAAACAATACTGTCTTATTTAGTTGTCTATTGCTGCGGAGACATCTTGACCAAAGCAACTTATAGAAGAAAGAGTTAGAGGGGGCTTATGGTTTCAGGGGTAAGTTCACGACTTATCATGGTGGGGAACATGATAGCAGGAAGACATGCGTGTCACTGGAGCAGTAACTGAAAGCTCACACTTTGACATAACCATTGCTAGCAGAGAGAGTTAGCTGGGAGTAGCACTTCTTTTAGAGTATCAAAGCCTACTCCCAGTAACAAACCTTTTCCAGCAAGCCCCCATCTCCTAATCCTTTCTAAACTGATTCACAGCAGGGGACCAAATATTCAAATATATGAACCTATGGGGCTATTCTGATTCAAACTACCACAAACACTACCACTAATAGTCAAAAAACAGTGTCTAAAGAAATGAAAGACTTGCATAATGGAAATTTTTAAACAACAAGGAAAGAGACTAAAGAAAATATCAAAAGATAGAAGCCCCTCCCATGATCATGGATTGGTAGAATTCATATGTGAATGTCTTTATCCTATATAAAAAAAAAAATCTGACAGGGTGGTGGTGAAATGCGCCCTTAGTCCCAGCATCCCAGAGGCAAAGGCAGGAAGATCTCTTTGTGTTCAAAGCCAGCCTGGTCTACAAAGTAAGTTCCAGGACAGACTCCAAAGCTACACAGAGAAACCCTGTCTTGAAAAACAAAACAAACTAACTAACAAGCAAGCAGACAAATAAAAAAACAATCTGCAGATTTGATCCAATCCCCACTAATCTCCCAATATAATTGTTACAGAAATTGGAAAGTGTGATTTTTAATTTCCCATGGAATCACAAAGACATATCATAGACAAAACAATCTTGAATAACAACAATGATGATAATAATAAAACTGCTATAACTGCGTCACTCAAGTTATATTACAGATTTATTTTGGTTCTAATTTCTATTTCTGATGAGAAAATACTGCTGGAAAGAATATCGTACTGGGGAGAAGGAGTTTGTACTGCACAGAGTACAACATCTGCAAATACCTAGGTTCAAAGGTGAAATTTATACTTCGGATTGAAATGAATGTACCTCAATGAGTATTACATATGTCTTTTTCTGAATGTCTAGTAGCACTTTGGATAAGAAATGAGCTAAAGTTTGAAAACATTGCAGATATCAAAAAATTCCCTGTGGTGTACAAAACATGACTTCTAATAAGGAAAGCATACCGTGTTTGTCATGTTCCATAACAAATTTCTTATGTGGTAAAATGTGGCTACAGTGAAACTTATTCAAATCAAAATAATTACTGCAAGCCCTGAGGAGAGTGCATAGATGTTTTGTCTTAGACTCCAAAGAGATTTAAATTTAAATTACTTCTGTGTCAGTACAGAATTGTACAGACACAGAAAGAAGTTCCTTAAATTCAGTGTGTTTTATTTTTTCAGTTGTAAATATGAATAATATGACCTTAATATAAAGAGTACTATAGCAAAGAAATATGAAATTGTGCACTAGAACTTGGGGAGGTGCTTAACACTTTGAAATGTCAGCTATCGCAGGAATTACAGAAATCCAGGGAAAAGATGTACTTAGAAGTGAGAACAACGAAAGACCTGTGAGACAGACAAACACATTGTGGAAAAATGTCTCCACAGAAAAGAATTCAGTAAAAGTATTCTACTACTAATGAAATATGCAAACAAGCATCAAAAGTATGAAATGTGTTCAAATGTTAGAATTTCTATCATTTTAATCTTTATACAGATACATTTTTATTACTCAGATATTTAATATTATGTTATAAAATACACAAGATAGAAAATTGGAATAGCAATTTTGACTTCAGGATATTATCTATTTTTCACATATAGAATAACCACTAATCAATATCTCTTCATATTAAGGGTCCAAATGAAACTCTGTATTGAAGGAACACATTTCAACACAATAAAGACTATACACAAAAAATCTACAGTTGCTTTTGTATGAAAATTGGAAAAAAATCTCAAAGCATTTCCTTGCAATCAGAAAAGGTAAGGTGACAGGGAAGTTGGGACATGTCATGAACATGAGAAGGTTTTCAGTATGGTTATCAGCAAATGCATATAGAAGACCAGGTTTGGTTGGTATACTGAACTGTACATCTATCTGTCTGTCTATCTATCTATCTCTATCTATCTATCTATCTATCTATCTATCTATCTATCTATCTATCTATCTTTATTTATTTAAACAACATTTTTTCATTTATGAACTGCAAATTTTAATACACAAAATTCACAGAGAAATCAAGATATGAAGGTCGAAGAACAAACTAATTAAGTAAAATTAAAGAAAATAAATTGGTTGGCGGTGGATAGTGGTACACACCTTTAATCCCAGCACTCAAAGAGGCAGGGACAGGCAGATCTCTGTGAGTTCAAGGCCAGCCTGGTCTATAAAGCAAGATTGAGGATAGCCAGAGATACATAGAGAAATCCTCTCTTAAAAAAAACAGAAAAGATTATATTACATTTTTACTAACTCTTTATGAATTTATTGCTACATATGTCTTAGCTTGAATTAGGTTCTATAAAAAACAGTGATTATTCTAACTTGGGGAGGGAAAGGTTTATTTGATTTACAGGTTATAATATATTGTTACTTAAGCAAGGCAAACCCTCAAGGTGGGAGTTTGATGCAGAAAACAAAGAAGTGCATTGGTTATTGACTTGTTTTCCCTAGTCTATTAATCTTTTTCTATAGCTCAGGTGCACTTGCCTCGGGAAAGTATTATCCAAAGAGGGCTTTGCCCCTCTCATGTCAATCACTAATTAAGAAAATGCTCCATTGACATATCCACAGGCCAATTTGATGAGGCAGTTCCTCAGAGGAGATTCTCTTTTCTCATGACTCAATTGCAAAATCTAACCTACATAACATATATTGATAATATCCACTGCCTGCTCACCCACCTAATTCCTCTCAGATCCACTCTACCTCCCCAAATCCCAACTTGGTGGTGATTTTTATTCCCGCTGAATGTAATTTGTGATGATCATATACTCAAGTGGATGGGGACATTGACTGAGGCATTATCAATCAGGGACCACATTTTTAAAGAAAACTGACTCTTTTTCTCCCTGTAGTCAATTGTCCATGCTTCTCACTTAGTTGTGGGTATTTGGAGTCTCTTTCTACTCCGTATTATAGTGTTAACCAGCTTGATCTTGTGCAGACAACCATGGATGGCATGTGCTCATGAGTATGATCATATTAGTCCTGTCATGTCCAGAAAAGACTCCTTCACTACAGTCTTCCCTGATTTCTGGTCTATATAGTCTTTCTGATCCCTGATCCCTGGGTGCCAGGAAACGAATGAGATACAGGTGTCCAGTTTGTCCCTGTGTATAGATAGCTATTTTCTGAATTTTGTCAGTTGTGACTTCCTGCATTAGTCACTTTACACTTCGTAAAAACTTCTCTGATTAATCTGAAATTCCCACTCATCTGTAGGTCCAGTGTTATGAATTTAGAAGGTGTTCTGATATGATGCCCTATTTGCAGAGTAATAGTAGCAGGTTCACACCCAGGAATTCTAAACCCCTTAACCATAGATTCTCAATCAGATATGCATGGGTTTCCTCCTGTGGAATAGGCCTTAAATCCAATTAGAAAGGACTTGATTATTCCCAGGACATTCATGCCACATTTGTCCCCAACAGTGAACATATCCTGGATGTAGTTCCCAGAGTTCACAGCTGAGTGTTAATGACTACCCCCACCTACTAGCAACCTAAATAATACTTTCTGGTACTAGGCAATCTAACCTGCTTAGCAGAAGTTTTCTGGTCAGTACCCATTTGATTTCTCTATGTCCTGTGTTAAATATGTATAGCATCTTCCATCATAGAATCTTGATCAGTTTTGATAGGCAAACAAGAGCAAAGGCAATAAACTGTTTTGTTTTGGAAGCTTAATCAAAATTTTTGAAAAATCACCAAAGAAGCAATAAAGATATTCTTACATACTTCAGCATATCCAGATACATTTTATTTTACTCATTAAAAAATACATGCATAATCACATTCTTTAGAAATCTCTAATATAATTAAATGGCTAGCAAGGAGAAATCTTCTTTAGCACTAAATATATTCTGCAAGGTTTCAAAGCTCTCCTTTGGGTAAAATACAAGCATATTCTTAGTAATGTCAGAATTGTTGGGAAACTGTTCTTAGTATGACTTATTAGAGCAGACAGGACACTATTCAAAATGTAGAGTCTCCCTGTTCCTTGAGAGTAATTACATTACAATCATGTCTCCTGCAGATTTGCCCTAAGGGGGTTTTCAGAAGCTAAAATCTCAGCATAAATAAAGGTGATGGAGAACTGGAAGAGTTACAATAGCTTCTGCCCCCAAATGGAAAACACACGCACTGTGAGAATGAAATAAGACATTCTACAAGCTCACTTCAGCTGAAAGGGAGGGAATGCTTATGGTTTTATTTAATCTTGCTATGTAATATCTGTACCCTCTTCTTTGCTGTTGCTACGATGAGGTACCATGACCAAATGAATTTACAGACCAAAGAATTCACTTTTCATTATGCTTCTAAAGGGGCAGAGTCCATCATAGTGGGGAAAGCATGGCAACAGGTTGCAGGAGCAGGAAAGTGGTTAGTTGCCTTTGCATACGCAAATTGGAAGTAGAAGGAATAGAAAGTAGGGATAGAATAAGCCCTCAAATGTAGAGAGGTGCGTAGTTCTGCGCCTTAAAGATGGCGCTGGTTTCCGCCTTCCATCTCCCTGAAGGTGAGTGCTCTCAGTCACAAACAACTCCATATATGGCTAAGGCTAAGGATCTGTCTTTTTTCAGCATATCTGGACCTATCTGCATTTTCCACATAGCATGCTGGGGTTGACAACCCAGAGGCTATTTAAGCTGTGGGCTGGCTTTCCCCAGGGTCAGAAGATTGTTCAAGGTTCCTGAATAAACTACAGAAAGAAGAGTCAAGTGTTGTGTCTTCCTTGCTGGTCGAGGTGGTCGCGACACTCAAAAGCTGTCCCCAGTGAAGCTTATTCATCCTTTAGCAAGGCACTACCTTCAGAAGTGTGCCACCAACTGGGGACCAACTGTTCAAATACATGAGCTTATGTGGGCAGCTATCATGAAACCACAAGAGTGTTCCATGTTAATAAGGCTCAGAACACATTGCTCTCCTTTCCATAGCTACACCAGAGTCCCTCATCTTTGTACCATGGAACACCTACATAGATTCACTGGAAGTCTGACATGTATCTGAATAGCAGCAAGTGAGTAACATAAAACCATGAAATTATATGATTTGTTTCTGCTAAAATGAAAAGACCCTTACCCATATTTATGTATTTAATTATAAATGCATTTTAAAATGTGGTTATTTTGAAAGATACAGGATTCCAATTGTTCAATATTCTGGGATACATATTTCAAGGTGACTTTAGAGACACTTGAATATATGTTAACAATGGATTGGATATTTACAACTAACTAAAGCTTGATTTCTTGTTCTATCTATGTATTTATCTATGTATCTATCTATGTATCTATGTATCTATCTATCTATCTATCTAATAAAAAGCTTATTTAACAGCATTTAATTTGTGTGTTAAGAGTATATGATGATGATGGTGTACTTGGAAGAAATTTTTAATTTGAAAAAAAATTGAAAATAAATTGCATATTTTTTTTCCTGTAGACTCAAACAACCAACCTTTCTGAAGAATGTGGTTTTGCAAATGTAGATCAATTTGTTTTCACCTACTCTATTTTTGGAAAATCATGTGCTTCTTTGAGCTCTGAGTCAGTTATTTTAATGGAGGATGACCCTGACTTTAATATAATCTGCAAATGACTTGGAATTTATTTGTTATCTTTTTAGAACATCAGATAGTTACATATCATAGAATTTCCTCTACAGTAAAAATAAATATATGCTAAAGTAGTACCTTTTGATAAAGTTAAGAAAAAGTTTTAGACATGAATTATTTAGCAGTTTGGTTCTTTGGAAAATAGGGAAATTTTAAAAGAAATATCTACTTTTCGGCTTTTAAACTTTATTCATGCTTGTCAAGAGACCACTTAACCAGTGACTCCTCAGACATAGTTTTGAAAAGTTTTTTTTTTTTTTTTTTTTTTTTTTTTTTTTTTTTAGGGTACTTGTCCCACCTATGTGGATTATATTGTCCCCAAACTCAAAACTTAGTTCAAGCTCCACCAATTACAAGGAACCTTTTAGATTTTATCATACACTGTTTCCATCTGCACTTCTATTACATCTGACCCTCTTTGCGGCATTTCATTATCTTCACATTGTAAACTCCCGGTGGGCAGATGCCTTCCTGTTTTGCCTTTGAAGCTGCTAATGTAGTACATGAAATGCTATGTAATCTCAAGGAATTTTTAAATATAATAAGGATTCCCAAGTTCAAGAAGGACATTAAGTTTTGATTGATGTGCTAAACACCATGACCAAAAGTAATTTGGGAAGGAAAGGGCTTATTTTATTCTATAGATCACAGACTATCATGAAGGGAAGTCAGGCAGGACCTCCAGGCAGCAACTGGAGGCAGAAAATGAAGCACAGTGCATAGAGGAGAGCTACTTACCGGCTTGTTCCTCAGGGCTAGCCAGTCTGTTCTTTATACAACCCAGGACCAACTCCTCACATGTGCTACTACCCACATCAGTCATTCATTAATCAAGAAAATACCCACAGACTTGCCTTTGGGCCATTATAATAGAGGCCTTTTTTTGATTGAAGTTCCCTCTTCTCAGATGTTTCTGGCTTATATCACACTGACAGAAACATCTAACCAGGACAGAGTTCTTCAGTTTACCCAGCAGTCTTTTCAAAAATAAGTCACTCATATAAACAAGTTTTATTTTATGTGTTTTCACCTGCATTCCACTGAGCAGTTTTGGGGGACTGACTCTACTCAGCGTCTTCTTCTATGAGGAGTTTATGATGCTAAGTTACTTAAGAGCACACTGATAGGGTGTCATAAGGAAAATAGTCCAATTCAAATTTGACTCCATAGTTAGTACTATTACAGCATAATTGTTGTAAAATGAAATAACATGTTCTATTGAGGAACCTTTTTCATCTAGGTAAGAGAAAATATATTTCTATTTCTAAAGGTTCCTACAGGGAAAAACAAAATTACATAAGCAAATTGTTATGTTTATGTTATCTCATATCGTTGTCAGTTTAAAGTGGAAGAAGACAAATTGTGTTACTTGTGGCTGTGTGAATGTCTGTGTGCATACATCTCTTTCTCTGTGTGTGTGTGTATGTGTGTGTGTTAGAGAGAAGATTGAAAAAAAGAAAGGTAAGCAAAATTTACAAAAGTAAAGTTCCAGTAGTTGGGTCTAAACATTTTTAAATACCTAATATTTAATTTTAAGTAATCTGTAGAATCCTAATGTGAACTCCTCTGTTACCATGAGTGTTATTGTTTATAAACATATGGTAGTGAGAGACTGGTCCCATGAGGAGCAGTGGCCAACCAGAGAGAGAGTTTGGGCATAGAGTTTATTTAGTGGGTTATAGAGAGGAAAGGGAAGGGCGAAGGGTAGAGAGAAGGGGTCAGTAAGGGAGAGGGACAGTAGATACCTCTTTAAAAGAGGGACAGGAATACTGCTCCATAGCAGGATCAGGTGACATAAGGAGGCATGGCATGGTTCTTTTCTTGGAGGACAAGCCAGTTTTCTAGCTGTGCCTTACTGTTTTTCTGACTACTTTTCTTTCTCTCAATCCTTGAGGTTAAAATCTATATTAAATCCTCTTAATAAACTCCAGCTCTGCTTCAAGGGCAAATCAAAAAAGTCATGCCTGTCTATGCTGACTGAATATTCCCTAAACTATTTAATCTCAGAAAACAGAAACACAAGTGCAAGTGAGAGAACAATTAACCTTAGTTTCTTCATTCTTCAAGCAAAACGGTCACTGAGATATGATTTTTATGAATCTAAGTTCTGACTAAAAAGGCAATATGACTTCAGTTCATAGCTTGCAAAGAATATATATATATATGTATATATATATAATTTTTTAATAATAAACTTTGATCAAGAGATGCTTCTTTAATTAGTACCAACACTGATAGTGGTACTAAAATGGGACACTCATGTTACTTTTTCCAAACTAATAGAAAAGTATTCATAAACAAGATCCCATTAATAAGTTAGTGAATATAAAGTCTTTGTAAGTTAGCAGTTAGTTGTTCATGAAACTAATTGACACAGCCTCTTTACACATAAGATGCAAAATATCTTAGCTAATTTATAGGAAACAATTTTCTGGAAAATGTAATTGCAAATTATGTGACCTCAGTAGAAGGCTACTAAACTTAAGCTACTTATACTGAAATAGAAAACTTCAAATGTCGCTTACTTTTAAAAGCACCCGATACCTACTTTCTAATGCCTGGAACCTGTGACTGTTACTTAACCCTAAGTGGATGTTTCTAATACTATAAAATTATCTTTAGATGGGACAGTGTCTTCAGAGTATCTGCATAAGTCATAAATATGACTTGCTTTGTAAGGTGGAGACAAGGCAAGATTTGACTTTTTTAACTATGAAAATGGTACAATGTTATTGTCAAATTAAGTAAAATACATGGCTAGAAGACTTAACTATAGAATTCTCTTTAAACCTTACTTTTCTGCGTGTTATTTTTGGCAAGCTTTGCAGGGATTTAACTTTTAAAAAAGGCAACAGGATCATAGAAGCAAGAACTTGTGCTGCTAACCTTGAACACAGAGAGGATCATGACCCAGAAATGTAGGTGTCTTAGAAGCTGGGAAAAAAACAAGAAAACACTTTCTTCCATAGACTCTCCAGCAGAAACCAGTCTTGCTGATACCTTAAATTCAGGCTACTGAAATTGACTGCAGATTTTTGTACCCCTGGATATCAAGGAACATTAAATGATGTGGGTCTGAGGTATGGAGTTTGTCCTTTATCATTTGTTAGAGGAACTTAGAAAGTTAAATAATTTGATTGAAATCCTTGTCTCTGTATCCACAATTTTAAACTTTAACTTCACAAGCTTATCTAGTCCCAAGCAGACTTCTTGCATCCACAACAAATGATACCTACATACTAGAAATGACAGCCATGGAAAGAAAGAAAGGGGAAAATTCAGATAATAAAAAGTCACATCGTCAGATATTAATAAATCATTTCACGTTGGTGAGTCTTAATGAAAAAAACTAAAGCTAACATTTGCAACATGACATTTAGGCACATTTATGTCACTTAAAAAGGAGGTATATTGGCACCAAAACTCTATTTTTTAACATTAAATGTGAGGGTGAACCTGATCCCTTCTAGAATCCAGACAAAAAAGTACTTAGGACTCAAAAGTCTTGCACCCAGAAAAATGAAAACTTTTACTTTGTTCTTTCACTTTATAAAATTATTTTTAATGCTGTTATTTTCTAATTGTTGAAGAAAACACCATAAGATGGCACAAAATAAGCTCCTCAAATCTTTTTATGAGTGGTCTAATAAATCATATGAACAAAGCAGTATAAAGTAAGGTATGTGTTATCATTCCAAAATATTATAAATATGAAATGATGATTTGATACTTACACATAGCCACTGATTTAATAACTGGTAATTGAAAACAAGAGAGTGATGACTTTAAGTCCAGAGTTTCACAGTCTATTGTACTTGTATCACTTTGTTGATGATGATTCTCATATTAAAAAGAAATATTATTGAGTTCCTAAAGAGGACATTTTTGCTTTTATTTCAGTCTGTATAGACTTGAACAGAAGGTGAGGTTGCATAAATACTTTGATATTCAATCATTAGGTTTGTTGGCTTTTCAGCTTGTATGAGTATTTTTTTTTTACTGAGATAAGAAAATTGGTGTCTCTTTCCCTGACCCAAGGAGAGGTCCCCAGATTGTTCCCTGGGCAGCAGAGGACAGGGTGCCTGAACTGGCCTTGGCCCATAACCATACTGATGAATATTTTGCATATCACCATAGAACCTTCATATGGCGATGGATGGAGATAGAGACGGAGACCCACATTGGAGCACTGGACTGAGCCCCCAAGATCCAAATGAGGAGCAGAAGGAGGGAGAACATGAAAAAGGAAGTCAGGACCGCGAGGGGTGCGTTCACCCTCTTATACAAGGGGACTGATCGAATGAGAGCTCACCAAGGCCAGCTGGACTGGGACTGAACGAGCATGTGATCAAACCAGATTCTCTGAATGTGGCTGACATGGGGGCTGACTGAGAAGCCATTGACAATGGCACTGGGTCTTGTTTCGTCTGCATGTACTGGCTTTTTGGGATCCTAGTCTGTTTGGATGCTCACCTTCCTGGACCTGGAGGGAGGGGAGAGGAACTTGAACTTCCCACAGGGCAGGAAACCCTGACTGCTCTTAGGGATGGAGAGGGAGGAGGAGAGGGAGTGGGGGGAATGGGAGGGTTTGGGGAGGAGGGGAGGATGTGGAAATTTTTATAAATAAATAAGTAAATAAAAAAAGAAAATTGGTGTCTCTTAAGTTTATTGAGAATTTTGAACGTCAATAGAGTTAAATTGGTCAAATTAAAATCTTGCATCTTGCATTTTGGGGACCCCAAGTCTTTGTTGTTTTGATATATTCATAAGGTGAGATTTACTCATAGGTCTTTGAATGTTGGAACAGCCTTGCTCTATTAAGACAACCCTCAGCTGGCCTCTCTGGGTCATTCTTTTTATATTGTCACATTGAATTTTTGTTTAGAATAGATATACTTGCAGCTATATTCACAAAGATTCCTGTTTTTCAATTTTCTTTTTCTGTAATGTTGACTTCCTTTAGTATATTTACCGCCTCAAGATGAGTCAGAAACTCTGCTCACTGCTAGATAGTAGTCAACCTGAACAGCGTGATAGTTACAAGAAAATGGAACTATTAGTTGAAAAATCTGTCAGCAAGAAAATGCCAGGCCTACACAATTACACTCAAGATTGCTTTTTCAAAGAATAAACAATATTGTTGCTTAAGATGATAAACTAATAGTGAAAATAAACTGTTGTTCTCAGGAAAATGGCTTAAAAGTTTTAAACTACATGTATAGCTGGGTTGGTAATATAAACAAATTGGTTTCAAATACTTATGTTTTTTGTTGCCTAAGAAGGAAGTTAAAAAACTGGGACGACTGAAATAGTGACATTGATTAGATCAGAGATATTAGAATTAAAATCTATGTTGAGTAGCTAGCAAGAGAATGGTGGGTAGAACGGCAGATACATACAGAATTATTTGTATGCTTGCACAGGAGTGAATGTAGTTATATGTAGATAAAAGATGTACATTGTTCTTTGACTTACTCAGTAAAAGGTAAACCAACAGTTACTCCAGCAGCAATGAACATATTTAACATCCAGATTTTCAGATATCAGTGTTAACTTCAATGAATCAGAAAACTTTAGAAAACCAGTGAATTCTATGCCAAATACAGAAAAAAAATTGATAAGATTATTACATCTTGCACTAGTAGCAACAGAATTCTCAGGAAATAAAAATAAAAGGCATCTCATCTAAAGAGATGAAGCCACTTGCTAATAAGTCTGTGAAACTGGATTCAATCTCTAGTACTCACATGGTGAATGGAAAGAAGCAGTTTCTGTCAGCTGATGCTAGCATCCACACTTACACACTTGCACGTATACACACAACAAATGTAATAGAAAGGAAGAGTTGACTACATTTGTGGAAGCCACCAAATGCTTGTAGGAGTTTGTCATTACTCAAACATGCAGATGAAGGCCTTTCCACCTTTAATCTATTGATGTATCAATAAATAATGTACCTATATTTCTTCTGCAAAAATATTTCCAATGAATAAATGGAGGATAGATATGAGAACTAGAAAATAAGCTCCAATTAGGATGCTGAAATTAGGCAAAAAGGGAATAGAAAAGAAGATCATTCAGTCATCATAAAGCATTTATTACCTAAAACATGAGAGATTCATTCTAATCTTGTCAGGATTCTGTACACCATCATCTTACCAAGTTCACCATCACTAAGTGATCCTATCTGGGATTGATGGATTGGCACTGTGATCCCCCATGGGATGCACTGGAAAGGGTACTATTCTTTTGAACAAAGGGCATGTACAATCCAAAAAAAAAAAAAAAAAGCACCACGGAGTGTTAGGCTGAAAGGCATCTCATTCATAACTAAATACTCTTCTAAAGTGTCAAGGTCAGAAAATTGAGGGCAAAGCAGAGGAATTATTAGAGATCATAAGAGATGAAGAGATACAATAACAAAATGCAATATGTTAAATTGAAGCAAAGAAAAGTTATGAGGAACTAGATATAATCTAAATATACTCTATTTGCTGTAATATTCTGGTTTAGATAACTTCAGTATATATTGAGACCTGGAGAAAGGATTACTGGTAATTCAAATCATTAAAAAACTGTATTTACTTATTTTATATTCATGAGTGTTTAACCTGCATGTCTTAGCATTGTGTGTGTACCCAGTGCCCAAGGTAGTCAGAGAGGGTGTCAGGTCCCCAGGAGCTGGATTTACTGATAGTTGTACAAAGTCATGTGGATGCTGGGAATCAAACACAGGTCTTCTGCAAGAGTTATGAGTGTTTTCAACCACTGATCTATCTCTCAGCCCTGAATCATTTGTATGATTACTATATAAATCTAAAAGTTTCTCCAAACAAAAGGTAAAAAAATGACTTGGTTTTAGCTTCAAGTCCATTGTCATAAATCCATAAAAGGGAGAAAATTAGTCAGATATTAGTATATTGGCCTGAATTTAGCTTCAACAGTAATGCATTAATATGACGCTAGAAGGGTAAAATACAGCTTGAAAGGCAGGATCAATGAATAATGAGGTGTAGTATGAATGAGGAAGCTGCTAACCTCCTTTAAAAGGCAAACAGTAGCAGAGCACAGATAGAGTTAACCTGAGTGGAGAACGTTGAGAGTGAACAAGGTTGTGAGCTGACAAGTGACAATAATACCATAGCCACAACTCTTAGAAATATCCTGCCTCATAGGTTACCATAGGACAGAGACAGATAATTTCACTCATGGGTGTACTTAAGCAGTAGTGGATTTATTTTTATGGCAGGCCGAGGTGTGAATATTTTTCATAGATCCAAAGGGGTTGAGGGAAGAACTCGTTACATTGCCAGTGAAAGTTATCCTGAATGTATGCTTGTTTAGGCAGGTCGGAGGGAGTGTTGGGAGATGACTCAAGAAAAATGCAACAAACTATTGAAGAAGTAAACCAGATTTCTTTAATTATATCATCTGACCTGCCAAGTTTATCACACACACTCAGTTAATTCCAATAGCAAATTTTAAAGACGTGAGTTTTCCTGTGAATATTTTCATGTTAGGATATAGAACTATTAAGCAAAGCAGAGGGTGGGAAGATAAATCTATGGGTAAAGTGCCTGTGATTTCAAGCATGGGGACCCAAATTCTTTCCCCAGACCCTATCTGAAAATTAAGGAATGCCCAGCGACTTGAACTTGTAATCCCAGCATATCGTCAGAATTTTTGAGAGGGTAGGGACAGGGGTTGGCCAGCCAGGACAATATACTAGGTGAGCTTCGGCTCAAAGAGAGAGCCTGTGTCAAAACAAGATAGCAGACATCTAAGGAATAATCACAGAGGTTGCCCTTTGTCATCCTCACATATGCGTACATGTTTGTATGTGTGCATGTACACACACCAAAATAAAGAAAGAAAACAAAATGAGTCCTAAATTTGTGATCCTGTATCTGTTATGAGAAAGGAATAATGCCTAAGTCAGGGCAATCCTACATGTTTCTTATTGACGGAAAGGTGATATGTCATTCTGCTCACTACCCTTTGAATTAGGAAATCACTGAAGAAAGATTTGAAGTACCCACAGATATTAATTCTAGATTTTGCAAAGGGAGGAAAGAGAATCGGCCTTGGAGAGGAGTAAACGAGGGAGGGGCTCTATTTGCTGTGAGCGGTTCCATTGTGACTTTTGTTATACATACACAATATAACACGTCCGGCCAACTAGTTCCTCTTTCACTGACGGTTCATGAATCCAAGCCTGCCTGCTATGAAAGAACCACTGTATTCACAGCGAATATTTGCTTTCCTATATTCCAGTTGCATGCCTCATTAAACAACTAGAAGTCAGCACAGCAGCAACTGAAAGATGCACAGAAGGACCCAGTGCCAAGGTATGAGTGCCTCTGTCTTCCCCCACCTTTGTCACTTTTCTTACTTCCTTTAAAGGAAGTGACATTTTGAGACTAGCATTTAAATGAATTTCCGGGATTCATTTAATATACGGTATATGTACATACTGTGCATAATTTACGCATATTTTCAATATCTCCAAAGATTTGGACAATAATTTGGGAAGATTGTTTTTGTAATGATGGCAGTAAGAAAAGGAATGACCCAGTTTTAAAATACAATAAGATTTGCTTATTTATCTAAAACTCTAGCAGCACACAGTATGACTCCGGGAGTCTGCTGGGGTTAAAGGGCGTTCCTTTTTCACAGCTTCCAAAATCTAACCATAGGCTATCTTTCCAGCTTCTTTTAAATAAAATAGCAGCAATGTTCAGTGAAGATGCAGCATGATAAAATGCGCTGCGATACCCTGGTACTTCTCGACAGATTGACATAAAGATGAAAAGGAGATCAGAAGCAGCTCATGAATAAAACTGTTTCTCACTTTATTCATATAGCAAGCAGTACAATAAAAACAGCCATGTGTACAAATTACTTTTATGTTTTGTACATGATACCTGTCATGGTCTAATAATCTTTATTCCCTTCTAGCATCATTAACAAGAATGTCTGAAGGACTTGAGGGAAGCCATAACTTATAAAGATGTGTGGATGGTAATACATGTGACTTTGAACCAAGAAAATGGACCCTAGAATTGTCAAAGTTTTATTCCTCTTTAGATAAGACGCATATTTGCAAGCGGTAAACAAATGCTCCTGAGTTATTGAGATCTAAGGAAACTAGATTTTTAGACAGACAGCATGGACTCCAAATTAGTTTTTTAAAATTCCTGTTATCGCTTTCTTTTTGGTGAGTCAGCCTGAGCTGCTCCTGATTATAAGGCACTTCTGATAGAATTCTATAGTACGTAGGAGGTTGGGTGTTGATCTGTGAGATTAAGCTACAAAATGAAAAAAAAAAAAAAACTCAATGAGCAATGTCCTGTAACAGATTCTTTCTGGCTTTACCACTTAACCTAATCACAGAAATGCATGACTCATTAAAGTAACCATGACTCCTATGGCCAAACACTTTTTTTTTCAAGACTTTTATCTTACAATTTAAGAGTTTTTAAAAGTTCGCGATTTGCGATAACCCAATTATTTCTTTCCTGTACTGTGTTAACTGGGTAGATTAATTAACAGGAAAGAATTAAAACGTGTTTACACGTATTTTCCTCATTCAAATTGAGAAATAAAACTGACATTAAATATATTAATGCTAATAGCGAACATATAAATTTCTGGTCCTACATGGTGGCCCATACCTTTAACCCCAGCAGCTGGGAGTCAGAGGTTAGCCAATCTCTGATTCTGAGACATTTCTGAGCTACATAGTAATTTCCAAGACAGAGGGAAATCACTAGTAACCTACTACCTAGTGAGAATCTATCTCAAAAACAAACCAAATAAACAAATGGTTTCATTTGGAAACTACAACATCCTTAAAGAAAAAATGGTATATCTGATTTATTTGGAAATACTAGAATTTCAGGAGACAAAATGAATTTAGAGATGTGAGTACCAATTTTCTAATTTCTGAAGAGATCCCAAGTAACCAGCAGCTAGGAAAATAAGTCTATAAATTTAACTCTATTTTTTTCTTATTTGTGCAGGTGTTCTAAAGAATTGCATTCCTGAACTAAATGTTTGCAGAAGGCAGACATTAGTAATCTTATTCACTAAAGACCCGGTAGGTAGTGGTGCATAACACTTGTAAGCAATGGCTTGAGAGTAGGTCATAAAAGAGAGACAAAAGCTAACCCTGACTTCATGGTCTTCTCTCTTATATTCATTTATTCTTGCTTGCAATAATAAGAGAGTGGAGCCAAATCACCAAGTAGATACATGGTTATTTGTTAGGGACTCAAGCATAGATACTAGGTCGATGTGTAAACTGAAGAAGGATTCTCTGAACAGATAGAAAAATCATCTAGGACTTTACCACTACGGTTATGAAGAAGGAAAGGGAAGAGTTTTAAGAGCTTAGCTTTGGCATACTTCCAACAAGCTAACGCCTTAAGTTAAGATAGGATTAAGAACTGGACACAGTTTGCAGACAGATGGAGGTCACTACTTTTCTCAAAAAATCAGGTGACATACCTATTAGGAAAAATTTAATGAGATTTGATTTAGAGAAAACTGGACAAATGAGAATGGATATGAGTGTACACTTAAATTTTTGGTAGTACTCGGGGAAATGGCTGCATTTTTTTGCGTAGTAGAATATTTATACAAATAAACACTCTGCTTAATATAAGAAAAATATACTTCTACTCATGGGGATTTACTTATAAAATTTGGGAAACAATAATTGTCACACATGTATATAATTATTAGTAATAGATACAAGTTTAACCTCTTCGTTATATGCAAGATTTTGTGATGTTGAAAAGCCAGAGTAGTTGTTTTAGAAGAGTTTGATACTTATATTTAATAAAAATCAAAGTAACACACTTTGTGAGGTGCTTTCTATCCTCTTTCTACTCTTCTTAAGCTTTACTTATTAATTAATTCTCAAGAGAGAGTGGCTGGTGCTATATAGAGGTGGTGTCTTCAGGTAGCCCAGGCTGTCTGAGACTCATTGTGTAGTCCAAAATTAAGTAGGACTCTTCATACTCCAAGGTCTGATATTGCCGGCATGCAACATCACCTTGAGATCATATCCCCTAAATAGTTATAGAAATTGAGCCTGGTTTCAGGGGTGAATGGGGAGGACCTTGGACTTCCCACAGGGTAGGGAACCCTGATTGCTCTTTGGCCTGGAGAAGGAGGGGGAGTGGGAGTGAGGGAAGGGGAGGGAAGTGGGAGGAGGGAAGGAGGTGGAAGTTTTTAATAATAATAATAATAATAATAATAAAAGGACAAAAAGAAAATGTCCTGAGCCACTTGGATCCCACATGACAAGACTGCTTCTGACTGCATGAGTGCATAGTTACCATTCTCATGTTTGTTCAGCCTTTAAATTAAAGGCAGCCAATAGTTGATAAAACAAGGTTTGATTTTCTTTCAAAAATATAACACAATTCCTACATTTTACTCCAAGGAAAGTGTTATTTCACTTAACTTTTCATTCCAATACTCATTAATTCCACCAAAGCTTTAGTAAAGGTTGAAGTCATAACCAAGTACAACTTTCAACTTCTGTTGATTCATATGTGTAAAGTTCACACAACGTGGTCTTGTGATAGTGAAAAGCAATCTGAAGTATGAATAACCTTTTAATAATATTTGCTCAGTAAGTCATATTGCAGATAAACAGTCCAAGTTAGATATCTTGGAGTGAAGTTTCTCTCCGGAATAACCCTTCCACTTCTGCTTTGAAACTAATCTTGCCATTTCAACAACCTCTATTCCCATCTGACTTTCCCTAAGTACGCATGCACTTATTTCTGGATAATGTACCTTGAATTTTTTTCTGGTTTATAGAGTTTATTGCCAATTGTTCACTTATTTCATCCTCATTGGGTCAAAATTGTGCATCTCATTATCTATGTAGACACTGATTCAGTTTTTGTCACTTAATATTAATCTTCAAAGTCATTTCGTGGCTTATTTAGAAATAGAGGCATAGTTGTAAAACTATTACTGTTATTTTTTCTGTCTCTTAATTGGATTCACAAGGAATCTTTTCATTGGCTAATGTGTGTACATATGTAATTCCAACTATTTGGGAGGCAGAACCTATTTCAACAGACTGAGACCTATTCAAGAAGGTCACATATTTTGAGACCAAACTGGGTCTCAATTTAATGAGACCCTGTCTTGAAATAAAATGCACTAAGGGTTCGGAATGTGGCTTAGTAAACATGAGTTTACTTACCACAGGAAATTAGTAGGTACATAAATAAATATGTAGAACAGTTGGTCTACTTTTCCTTAAAAAAACTGGAAATTATTTTGATCATACTAGCTTTTCTATTTTTTCCTATTTCTTCATCTTTCTCTCTCTTCCATCTTCCCTCCTTCTCTCCCTCCATCTCCTCTTCTCTTTCTTATACAAATTATTTTGAAATTAGACATGATCCTGTGTCTGTAACTTCCAGGATCTTAAGTCATTAATGTCGCTGAGTTTCTGTATTTTAATCTCTGATATAAGGCAGTGGGTAGTTTCAGTGAAGATAGGGCGCCTGAAATCTCATAACTGAATCACTGAGAGGAATGTCTAGTAATGCTAAGAAGAACTTTAAAAATCCCTAATATATTAATTGCTATTCTTTTTTTAATTGATTTTTATTGAGCTCTACATTTTTCTCTTCTCTCCTCCCTGCCTCTCCACTTCCCTTCAACCTTCCCCCAAGGTCCTCATTAATTGCTATTCTTATGAAATACTTGAATGTGGCTATCAAATTAGACAAAATTCTAATTGTAAAATGTTAGATACTACAATAGTTACTCAAGAAATTTGAATGGTTTCTCAAATTTCTGCATACTAATAGTGTTATTTCAGGTATTGGACATAAGTGTATTTGATCCAAGTTTCAATATGTTCTTTGTTTTTAATATTACTATGTTTAATGCTTTTTAGTCAATCAGTAAATGTGTAAAAGTGAATATGTAAAAATCTTAAAAGAAATATAAAATGAATAGAATTAAAATTGACTTATCATCCTATCAATGAATCTATAAAAAATCTTCTGCTAGCAAAACACCTGGGACTGGTTGAAGACAAGACAAGGCAAAATTAACAAACATTTTACATTTTCTTAGAATAATCAATGTAATGTATTCTAAAGAGACCATCTTAATTTGAAGAGACTGAGTTCTGTAGAAGTTGGAATGCCTGGGATTGAGTCCTGTATTGAACATGATTCAATACCCTGCTGTGTGATTTCCTTTATTCCTCCTGAAACACGACTTACATTGAACATATGAGTCACATGATTTTAGGTACACAGTAGCTAATTTAATCTTATGCTCAATAGATGTCTTACATATAGAACACATTTATTATGTCAACACTAAGTGTAATTTCCGGTCATAAGAAACATACTATAAATGCCTTCATCACTGGGAGATACCTAACCCCATACCTCTAGAAATAATAGGAAAATTAATATACACTGATTTTCAAAGCAAAATATGTTTTTGCTTCTTGGTTGACATGGGTACAGCAGTGCTAAAGTAATACTGTACTTAGGAATGTTATTGTATGTTTATCAAGCATGCATTTTCAAATTTATTTAAATTTTTTATATGAGATTATAAATCAAAACTGCTAAATAGAGGGTTTAGGAATCTACATTTAACTGGCAACCTAGTTATTTATCATCTATATTAAAAATGATAATCCTCTTGCTTGTTGGAGAGCTTATTGCTTGTTTGAAGGATCTCCATACAGAATGGATACAGAATAATTTATTTGTCCTTAAATATTGATTGCCTAATGTTAAACCCTAGACACTTGGACCATATATCTTCATACAGGAAATTGGTTTATATTGTATCGGCATCAATGATATAAAACTTAAGGTTATCTAACTCTCCATTCATGGTGTGTTCATAATATAAATATCAAACGTTCATATACGATACATCTAATAAAAATATTTAAAGTAAATTTTAGATGAGTTTAAACATAGCACTTTAGTCATTACTTTTAATGGTTATAAAATCAAAGCAAACTGTGTAACTTAATTTTTTGCATAATGATTCCTTTTAATCTCTAAATTATAAATATTATTTTATGAAAGTTTCTTTGCAAACATTTGTTAAAATGGCATAAATAAGAGTATAAAACTTACAGTTCATAGATGTAACATTCAATGCTTTCAAGTAATTTTACTCAAATAAAAAATTCATAAAAATAAAGATTTTTGTAAAATAATTCATTTATGTTTTGGCCTTCTGCTACATAACACTTTTTAATTTCTGCATAGTGAAGTATACCTATATCTTAACTAATAAACGTGATGGCAGCTTCCAACAGTATATGAGACCTGAAAGTTACAGATGTAAATTGCTAAACCAAGGGTGATAGGAAGCAGCCACATTTGAAGTGCTCATTAAAACTTCTATGAATTACTATTGTGTAAATGAGGAAAGAAAATTATTTTATTCTATTGAATTCATGAGTTTATTGCATAAAATTTTCATAGAAAGTACATTTATAATATTGATTTAAGACAATCATTGTTGGTGTACATATATACCTATTTATATAAAATTACCATGTGAAATGGATACTTTGTCATATATGCATATGCAGCTAGCACTCTGTTGGTTATGCCAAAGATAGTGGGCTAGCAGTTGAAATAAAACATATAAAAAATGGAACTAAGTTAAAATTACACTAAGTTTAATAGATATTGCTTTGTATAAAAATTATTTTAATTTCATATAATAAGAAATAAACATAAAGACCAATTTTTATTATTTCCAGTCATTATTCTGAGTCAAACTACTTATTAAAATAGAGGCAATTTAATTTTAATAGAATAATATATTAGCATGGATTTAATGTTTAATAATAGTAATTCTGTTTAACAGTTATGTTTGGCAATAAGTAATCAAAATTTAATGAAGGCAAATTAAAACCTATATTTCTTCTTCAAAATGCAAAGAAACTGAAATATAAAAATTTATATGGAAGTAATTAATGTACTCACGTAGTCCCCACAGAACATTTTGAAGAGAGTGAGCAACTGGTGCGGATCACAAGAATTTTAATAAAGAAACCAAATCACAGTTTGTTCTCTTTGCGGTCAAAATGGCTGATGGTCACTGTACTGCCAAATTTAAATATGTGCACCTGATCAACCCAGTATCTCAGACAAGAAAATTTAGAGGCAAATCTGAAACAGTGTGACTCAAGGCACAGTATTTATACTTGGCTATCAATCATGTGTAAATAGATATGATGTTACAACAGAGATAGAATTATTACACAAAATAAATAGAAGCACTAGTCCAGCCCTTTCTTACGTGTTGATTTAAGGAACGTACATTAGCCAAATAATTAAAAAGCGTAACCTTTTGTAAAACCTGATGACTCATGGAAAGGTAACCCAATTAGGGGCAAGGTTAATGATTTATTTTCTGATTAATTATTATTAACACCCAGACTCTCTGAGGTTCTCCAGCCCTAGCTCCATTCTAGGCATGATTTTATTAAGACTTTTTTTTAAGAAAAATATTTTTAAAATGTTCTATTAGTTATTTGGAAATTTCATACTATGCATTTTGAACATATTCACGGTTATTATATACTCTTATTGCTTAACATTTTACCTCCTTCTTTTCTAATCCAACTTTGAAATTTATTCTTCATTTTTTTTGTTTTCTTCCTTTATCCATTGAGTCCAATTTGTGTTACCCAACTGCTTGAGAGTAGAGCATGTCCTGGTGTGTTCTTGACCTACCTGAAGTTGTATTATTGAAGAGATGTATCAGATGACAATAACTCTGCAGCTAATGGTGAGATTTCCTGTCTACTTTCCCTGTTCTATGTGAGAATTTTGTCTGTTTGGAGCTTTTCATGTTTTGTGCATGCTATCACAATAGCTGTAAGCTCATATGTGCCTTGTTGTGTTTGGCAAACACTGCCTTCTTAAAGTGATCTTCCACATCTGGCTTTTACAGCCTTTCTCCCCACTACTCCATGAAAATCTTGAACACTGGGTTGGAGATGCTATATGAATGTCCCATTTTTGACTGAGAATTTCACGGTAGTTTATTTTCTGTCTGTTGACTAGTTGGGGGTCTCTTTGCTAATTGCCATCTAACAAAAAGCTTCTCTGATCTGTGTTGAGGGATGGTCTGATATATGAGTATCACAATAAATTCTTAGGAGTCATTTTAACGTTATAGTAATTTAATAGTTATAGTAATAGTTATTTAATAATAGTAATATATTAAATAGTACTTAACTATTTAATAGTAATAGTTACTGTATATCTGGTCTTTGTTAAAGCATACTGTATTTAGGACCAAAGTGATTGTCTGGTAATAGAAATATTTCAAGAAATACAGTTGCCATTATTTTTCATATTTTTGTAAAGCATATTACTTGCATGCTTTATTAAATCAGAAGGAAATAAGTGTTCCAAGTTCTACAAAACAAAGAGTGTATTAGGAACTGTCTGTCTTCATAATTTTTATACACTATTCTAAAAATAAAAATTTGTGTTATTTTACTGATAATTAACTTTTAGAGAATAAGGCACTGCATTCTGATTTTGAAGTAGTAGATATGAATAATTCTTTTCTGAAGAATAGAATATAACATAAATATGAACAGAAAAAAAACAATATCTGTAATTCCAGAAATGCTTTTCTCAAAAAAATCAGATAAAAGCATATAGGTGAAAGTAAATAAGCAGGACACATTCAGGTAACATATACATTTTTACCAGCAAGATATCTAAATTATTAATCATCTAATTTGTACTAGCGTCTGGTTTATATCTTGGTACTATGAGATATATAAAGAAGCATGCTGCTTGCTTGAAGTGAGAATATTATGAACTCAGACTGAGTGTGTTTGTAAGTGTCTGTACTTGTGTCTAAAGTAGATTTTTCTCATGGATGTGTATAGAGAGAATACAGTAACAATTAAACAAAAATTACAATTGTAAACCATGGGATTAAGAATTAGAAATGAAAGAAAATAAGTTTTATAATTATTATTATTATTTAATAGGATAATTTAAAAATTGTAGCTATTCCAGTTCTTTTTGCAGAGTTATGTTTCTATATGAAATTATACTTGTCAAAATATTTGAGTCTAAAACATTTTCTTTCATATAATTAAATAATGTACAAAAGAGATGAGACATTTTCTTCACATCCACCTAGATGATGAACACTTAGTAGTGTTTTTATTCATCATTGTTTTGTAATTTTGCTTTTCCAGACATCCCTGACAGAAACTGTGACATCTGGGATTTGTCTTAGGGTGGGTTTCTGTCAGGGAAATAGGTTTGTGACACATGAAGCCTGCATGCCAGAACTTGAAAAAAGTAGGGAAAGAGCAGTTTCTTAGATCATTCTGATTTCATATAAATTATTTTTTCACAACAGAAACATTTTAAAAGCTTAGAGGTAACTTACTTGAATTTCATGGTGGATTGAGTATTTAGTATCTAATTAAATTATAATTAGAAAAGGTATTTGAGATATTACTCTCAATACTTCCATTGCATTGTTTCCAATGAATATTTCTATAAAATTGAACTTAATCATATAAAAACACTGAGGAGTAGGTAATATGAAATACATTATAGTGAAAGAAAAACAAGGAGATGTGAACTCAGGTCATCTGAAAACCATCTCTAATGTGATGGAGCGAACTTACCCCACTGACAGAATCTGTGCTCTTAGACTATTGTGCATGTACTCTGGCAAGGAATAAGGCAAGGAAAGTATTTCAAGGCAAAGAGGAGCATGTTGCCTGATTCAGAAAGATTTAGAGTTTAGCAGGTTGAAAAATGATTAGAATTGGTGAGAAATGGTAGTGCCATAAGCAAAACACACAAAACACTCTGGGCCGTTCTATAGCAGTAAGTAACCCTAGGCAGGAAGTAAATGAAGAAGTCTTCATAGATGAGCTAGCTTTTGAAGTTTGACTTAGAGCAGAAGAAAGAGCCTTCCAGATGGGGAGGCCAAGAGAGCAGCACTAACAGGGTATCAGTGAGGAGAGAGGGCAGAATGTACTGAATTTTCTTCATTCCAAGTTTGACAATGTTGTTGTCAAATGGGATGTAAGAAAATTTCATAGGAGTTATAAAGATATTCTGCACTAGCTATCCATAATTTGCTTCATTAATTTGTATTAAAATTGAACCTGGGGTTAAAATTCAACAAAGAAGAAACAGTAGCAACTAATAAATTAGTATTGCCTTTTAGTGAAAGATCATCAATAAGGAACCAGATAGCAGAAATTCCAGCTTTAACAAAAAATATCTTTTGGCCTAAGTAGAGGATTTAATACCTAAGTGCTTGTGGTGTAAACATGAGGGCCCTAATTCAGATCTGCAGCATTTATAAGATAAGCTGGATGTGGTCGTTCACTCCTGTAACCGCAGTACTACAGCATCAGAGACATGAAGGTCCAGGCATCACTAGCTAGCCATCGAGCTGAAACAGAATCGGGATCACTACAGAAATCTTGTCCCAGAAAAATAAAAAGGAGAAGAGAAGAGGAAGATATTCAGGAGTGTTTCATATTCTTCATTTTCCTTCGTCATTTCTTTTTTCTTTGTTCTTTCTTACGTTGTCTCCTCTGCCTTTTCTTTCTTTTCCCTTTCTCTCCATTTGCATTCTATATTAAAAGTCAGTCAGTTTCATTGTTTTGTTGGTAGATACTCAGTTTTTCCAATATTATTCATTGAAAAGATTATCTTATCCACATTGAGTTTCCTAATATCTTTATTTTTAAATAAATTGGGTATATAACATGGGCTTGTCCAACAAAAGAATTCAAGAGGCAAATATACTTTTGTTTAGCACTGTAGAGGTAGTGGGTTCTGGGAGAATTGAGGCAGAGTAAAGTCTCATGAAGCAGTCAACTTTATTCAGAGGATCAGACAATTTACACTCTGAGGGTTAAAAGTCACATGGGTAAAATTTTTAATCACAAGGGCAAGCAGAATTTGAGGAGTGAGTTGTGTGGGGCAAAAACATGTGTTTCCAGAAAGGCATAAAAACAAATAACAATAGTTAGTTGAAATGACAAATCTTTGGTAAAGTTACTCTTATCCACTATACCTAGGCAAGATCTGAAAACACATTCCAAGACCAAGTCTGTGGTTTGACGACACTGGATTCAAAAGACTCTTATCTTATTTTCTTGCAGGCACTCAGAATTCTCCTGTGTGACACTATTTTTGTACTATGTTTTGTCGACACTCGTTACTCAAATCTGAGGACTGAACTTCAATCCCATGTAAGGTTGGAGGAGAGAATGAACTCTATAATTTTGAAGTTTGGTTACATGATTCTGTTCTTTTATTTTTGTTCCATTTTGACTACTTAACACCATTGTCAATTCTATGAATTTAAGGTTATTTTGTTTATTTCTGTGAAAAATGTCATTACTACTTTGATAGGGATAATGTTGAGCTTATAACATGTTTTGTTTTGTATTGTATAGGTTATTGTTTCCTATGCTGTCTTCAACTTCTTTCATCATCATTCTTTAGTTTGTAATTTTTAGAGCTTTCAATTTTTTGGTTAAATATATTCTTTCTTAATTATTTTCCTTGGTGATATCATCAAAGAACTTTTAATTTTTTTACCGTTAGTTCAGTGTCAAACTTTAGTATTCTAATTTTATGACCAGAAACAACTGAACTTCAAGCCAGTCCCTTAGGTATGTCAGGGGAGGCAGGAGTGTCACTGTGACCTTTAGATTCTTCCTAACTTTCAGAGAAGCTGAGAATCAGTGTTTCTCCCCTTACTCTCCTCCTACCCAAAGTCCGGAGGCTACAGCAGATGCCTATTCTCTACTCAACATTTGAAGCTGGGAAGGTCGTTGTGAACCTTTAAAAGTTTAAAAAGACACAGATTGCAGCTATACAGAGCAGATCAAGAGGAGAGTGACTAACCTACCAGCTGGACAGCCAAGTCTCTAGGACCTAGGCCTGAGGCAAAGCCCTGGGCCCTTACCCCATCTGCATCAGCTGTACTAGATGGTCTATGGGAATGTCTCCTGCAGACCCGATACTCCAGTACCCATCCACTGAACCTTGTAAGTTACAAATTTCACTCTGACCCCAAAACACTCATCTCTCATGGCCTCAGCAGCTCCCTAAAACACAGACTGTGACTACATAGAGCAAACAAAGAGGTGAGAGACCAGCTTCCTATCTGGACACTTCAGACTCTAGATTCTAGACCCCTGGAAAATATCCAGGACTCCTCCTCCCCCTACCTCAGAGTTAAGGACAAGCCTCCTGCAGGAAGGTTCCTCTGGTACTCTACATTGGACTCTATAATCTACAAATGCCATTTCACCCCTGAACACACTCATCTCCCAAGACACAGACAGCAACTGTACAGAGGCAACCAAGAATAACTTTCTAAGACACAGACATTGATTATACTAATCATTTCAAGAGATTATACCTGAGACAAGACACCAACTGCAATGATGAGACCAAGAGGCAAAGACACTGTCTGGTAGGTATCAACTGGAAAAAGAAAAGCATAAACACCAATCCAAGAATACATTCAATAACCTTAAGAGCAATATAGCAACATCAGAACTTTGTGGTCCTACAACAGGAAGACCTGAACATCCTAACCCAGAAGAAGCAGAAAAAAAGCAATCTTAAAATAACTTTATGAAGATGATAGAAATTCTTAAAGAGAAAGTAAAAAAAATCCCTTAATAAATGAAGGAAAAGACAAAGAAATGAAAGAAATTAATAAATCTATTAAAGAAAGCCAAGAATAAGCAATCAAACAGCTGAAGGAGACAGTTCAAGATTTGAAAATTGAAATAGAGGCAATAAAGGAAACACAAACCTAGAAAATCCTAAAATCAGAAAACCTAGATAAACAAACAGGAACTACAGAATGCAAGAGAAGGAAGAGAGAATCTCAGGCATTGAAGATACAATAGAGGAAATAGATTCATTGGTCAAAGAAAACAATAAAGCAAACAAAGTCATAACACAAAACATCCAGGAAATATTGTACACCATGAAAGGACCAATCTAAGAATAATAGGGAAAGAAGAAGAAGAATACTTGTTCAAAGGCACAAAGAACATATTTAACAAATCATAGAAGAAAACCTTCCACACCTAAGTAAATGCCTATGAAAATACAAGAATCTTATTGAACACTAAATAGATTGGACACCCCCCCCAAAATATCCCCTTGCCTCATAATAATAAAAACATGAAATATACAGAATAAAGAAATAATACCCAGGTATTCAGATCCATTGATATCACACGGTTACCCCTCTTTGGCTAGGTACAATCAGGAACCCTGACAGTATCAGACAAATTTCAGGTTGACTCATCTTGGCCTAATAGGCCTTAACTTCCTATATATCCACCCTTTTTAACTTACATGAGGGCTCAGTGGAAGCCAGAATTCCTTGTTTAGATTTGTTGACCCTGCCTCAGGAGGGCTCAGAAACTGGACTGTGCCTCTTTTAAGATGACCTGCTGAACAAGCTCTTACCTGTCATTTACTACCAGTTCATAAACAGCATTCATTCCTGGAGAGCTGCCAGGGTGTGTGTGGGGGGGAGTAGTCAGTAGCCTTTTGATTACAGATAACCAGGCATACATAATCTCCTGTGGAGTACTGCAAGAATGATGCCTAAGAGCCATCAACACCTGAAGAGTCTCCTTAGTTTCTGCCTGCTGCTGTTGGATCTGCTGCAGGAGACATTGAAAAATAATGATTAACAATACCTTCCTAATGCATATGGGAGAAATCAAATATCCCTTTTATATTATTTAAAAATGCTTTTAAAAAGTGGAGAGTCAAAGTCATAACCCCTGCTCTTAATAGAGCAATTTGTTTGGGGGCAATAAGAGCAAGAAAGAGGAGAATGTACATTACTCATTCTGGGTTATTTCCTCCTTTGAGGAAGCAGGCATACATATTTTACTGGGACCCATACTGGGGTCATATCAGCTGAGGAAAAACAAGCATACCCTCATTCATGGATTAGCATTGGGTATGGCAGCTACCATTGGAGGGAGATAAGACCTCTCCATATCGTCAAGGGAAGGGGTGTGTTCCTTGGCAGTGATGCATAGTGTTTGTAAGCTGGGCTGAGCCCCATGTCATCAAAATTGACAAAGTTCATATGGAAAGGATATATATTAAGGTATATATTAAGGTCAGATGAGTAATCTCCTTGCTTCTGGCAAGACAGTCCTGACCAGCAGCTCCTTAAGAGCTCTGTTGAGCCTTTCCACAATGGCTTGTCCTGTGGATTGAAGGGGATATCAGTGGTATGGGACATCTTACAAGACCCCAGAAAATTATTGAATTGTTAAGAGGCATAGGCAGGACCATTATCAGTCTGAAGTACCCAAGGTACCCCCATAACTACCATGGCTGACTTAAGGGCCTTATTAACACTGATGACTTTCTCCCCAGAAAGGTTGAGGACATAAACAAAGGAGGAGCAGGCATCTATTATCACACAAACATATTTAAGATTACAAAAGGGAGTATTGTACATATATGCCAAATGAAGTTGTAGTGGTGGCTGAGGAGCTAAAAAGCAAAGAATTATTATTCTTACTTTTAGGTGTGGCCATAAAAATGGACTTAAAAACAGGAGAAGCACAAACTGAGACAGAGGTGACAAGGGAGGATAAGCTGGCAGCTGGGCCCAATAAATAGCCTGGACAACACACTGGGCTTTGTGGTAGGGAAGGGAGCCATGAAGACTGGGGTGCTGAAAGACTGTCCAGCCTGAGGGATTCTAGGGGATTTGGTGTCAGTGGGTAGTGTTGTGGATGAAGTGGGAGTCAGTCCCAGGAAGGCAGCTGTAGGTTTGGAGTCTGAGAAGGTGCTGGCCAATTGCCCTGTCAGCAATGACAACATCAAAAGCCAACACCACATCTCCCCAGATTTCTACTGGATTAGCCCCTTTGTTGATCTTCTCAAAACCCAATAGAATGTGCCAGAAGAGTAGCAGTGGTAGTGCCATCCCCAGCCTCTTCATTTGTGTTTTTGGATACATCTTGAACAAGTTTATCTCCAGTATTTTTGTATTTATCCTTTAAATCAATTGACTTTGCAACAGGGATCCTATCTTTTATCACTCTGGGACTTCTCCAGCTATGTTCAATAATCACTGTTCTTTCCTTTGGCTCCATTGATGGGCTGGACTTGCCCAGGTATCTGTCCATGAGTAAGAGATAGGTGGAGTCCAGGTCTCCATGTGGGCTTTGGGGTTCACAGAGGCTGCCGTTGATGACTGACTTGGTCAGGGGTGGCAAAGCAGTGAGGGTTACCAAAAGGTGACAGTGTGGTTTGCACATGAACAATGACAGACTCCATGGGCCACAGGTTTTGAAACTGAGGCCACACCAGACCAAACATGCCCCTGTGGCCAGACAGGCTAGCATGGCCACAGTGATCATGAGGCTGAGCAGCACTAGGCTAAGTGTTATGGTGCCCACTGGTCTTCCAGAGCCATGCGCCCAGCCTGGATCTCATATACATCCAACTGGGACCTGCCACTGCTCGACTCCACCACTTGCTCCAAGAGTACCACGACAGAGGTTTACCTTCCTGCACTGCGAATGGAACAGATTGGGAAGAAGTAAGTGTAGTCTTAACTGTGGCCTAACTCTCTGCAGAAGGCCCCATAGGGCCTGATATCTTTGTCTCCTCTTCATTGGATATAGAGAGATCAGACATGGAAAGGGAAGAGGTGAAGGAGACATTACCCATTTTGTAGAGGGAGACAACTGTGAATGAGGGTGGGTAATTGTGTGACAAAAAATATGTGCCTTTCTAACTGGATTGACAGACAAATTTGACAGAAAACACGAAAGAAAGAATGGTGGTGGTGGGGGGGGGTTCCAAGAGTTACCTGCTGAAGGAACCAAGATCATGCAACATCAAGAGGCCTTCTCACCAAAAATACACTGTCTTGAGGGTACTGTTCATGATTTAGGAGAGGGAGACAACTAGAACCTGTTCCAGGGATACCCAAAAAGTTTACAGCCCCACTGAAAAATAAGGACTCTGTCCTGCCTTAGCTCAAAACCTATGCTAGAAGTTCCTGTTCCAGGAATCAGACGCTGCTGGGCTCTAACATCTTCCTCAGGGGAGGGGATGAAAAGACATGGTGTTAGCAGCCCAGACACTGTGCGTCAGGTAGAAGGCAAACAGCAGATTTTAGTTAACAGTCGGTAAAAACTTATACACCCTTCCAGCACCCAGGCATTCTTATCTGTTGACATTTGGGTGGTCACCCCTCATTGGCTAGGCATGATCAGAATTTGACAGTGCCAAGAAGACTCCAGGTTGGTTCATCTTGGCCTAGTAGATCTTAACTTCCTACATACAGTTGGAAATCAATATGGTTGTTTCTCAGAAAATTGGGAATCAATCTATCTCAAGAACCAGGGATACCGCTCTTGGGCATATATCCATCATACAACAAGGACACTTGCTGAACAATGTTCACAGCATCATGATTCATAATATTCAGAACTTGGAAACAACGTAGATTCTCCTCAACTAGAGAATGGATAAAGGAAATGTGGTACTTTTGCACAATGGAATATTACTCAGCCATAAAAAATAAAACAATGACATCATAAAATTAGCAGGCATATGGATGGAACTAGAAAAAACATCCTGAGTGAAGTAACCCAGACTCAGAAAGACAAACATGGTATGTACTCACAAACAAGTGGGTATTAGTTGTAATCAAAGGATAACCAGACTACAGTCCACAGCTCCAGAGAAGCTAGGTAACAAGAAAGACTCTAAGAAGGATATATGGACTGCTCTGGGAAAGGGAACTAGATGAGATCTCATGGGCAAATTGGGGGTGAAGAAGGCTGTAAAAGGGAGAGGATAGGAGATGAGAACAGGAGGGAATGGGATGGTTGAAGGTGGAGAGAGACAGAATAGGAGAGTAAGAAAGAGAAATCTTGATAGGAAGAGTCACTATGGGGTTAGAGAACAACCTATGGAAATTCCCAAGAGGCCACAAGAATGACCCTAGCTAAGACTCCTAACATTGGTGAGGGTGCCTAACCTGGTATTCCCCTGTAATCAGATTGGTGATTACCTCTAACTACCATCACAGAGCCTTCATCCAGTAATTGATGGAACAAGATGCAGAGATCCACAACCAAGCAACAGTCTGAACTTGGGGAATCCAATCAAAGAGGGGGAATAGGGAATATACGAGCAAGGGAAGTCAAGATAATGATGGAGAAATCTACAGAGACAGATGAACCAAATTCATGGAAACTCATGATCTCTTGACCAAAAATGTGGAGTTTCTGTAGGGCCAAATTAGGCCTTGCATATGTGGGAGACAGTGGTGAAACTATCTGAGGGACCTCTGGCAGTAGGACCAGGATCTACTGCTGGAGTATGAGGTAGCCTTATTGGGGCCCATTCACTATGTTAGGATACCATGTTCAGCCTTAATGCAGGGGGAGGGATTTGATCCTGTCCTAAAATAATGTTCCTGATTTTGTTGACCCCCCATGTGTGCCCTTACTCATGGAGAGGAGTGAATGGTGAGTGGTAGTCCAGGTAAAGTATGTCTCACCACCAGACAATACTCCTTAAGTCCACTTGAAAAACCCAGTCTGCACCCTCTCCTCACAGCTCCGTGTTCTCACCTACAACCCTGGAAGAATACATAGGCTTTACCAGATGGAGGCTAGGCTAGTCCTCGGGACCCCAGGCAAGACACTTCCCACTGTTTGCTAGCATTCCTTAAAGCCTATGCAACAACCCCAGACTGCACTCTCTTCCCTGAGCTGCATATTCTAGTCTACAACCTTGGAAGACGACACCAGGGCCGAAGACAATGTGATGCCCCCCAAACCAGGAGAAAAAAAAACACATAACATGTCTAGCCCAAGTCATGCTTAAAAGGGAAAGAAGAGATCATAGTAAACTTAACTTGTTCATAGAATGTTAACTGTGGAACCAGCATCACCAGAAGGCACAGGGAGGTGAATGATGAGATCGTAGATGAAAGGTTTTAGATAGAGTCCCATTGCACCAGAAGAATCCTCAAAGGGGAGCAAATATGACTTTTGATGGCAGTTAGGGGTATTGTGGAAAGGGGTGAATTCTAATAACAGAAAGAAAACTGGGAGATCAGAGGGTCCCAGAAAAGGAATTGCATAAGACTTAGCTGGTGGTGGAGTTGAAGAAAGGAGGTTCTCAAAGGGGTTTTGCAAGAGTACTGCTGTAAGGGAAGGGCAGGTCATGGTGATACACAGGAAGCAGTAGCTCAGGTTATATAACTCTTAAGAGACTGACAAGGCTGCCACATCCTGAATGAGGCCCAGTTCAAAGAAGGGATGGGAAGCAATTACATCAGCTGAATGAATTCACATCAGCTTTTCGTAAGTCTGGAGCTCAGCAGCTTGCTGCTCACCAATGCTTCCTGGATGGTGTGTGTCAAGCAAGTGGAAATCTGCTGGGACAAATATAGAGACAGAAGTTAAAACTCTGAAACTTAAAAACAAACTTTACATTTGAACTTTTTTTTTACCCATGGCAGGTGGATTCAAACCTTATGACTTTTGGATTTCTTACTTACATGCGGTTTAATATACCATAGGAAAAAAAAAGTTCTAGATATATTAGCAATACCATTGTACTGAAATTTGCATCATAGAAAAAGCAGTTAATAGGTGTCTGTAAAACAACTGGAAAAGATTTACACTCTGGCATCATAGCAAAGACTATAGCTTTGGGTTAAAAAAATAACATTTTTTTCTATGCCTAGAGAGTCTGATGTTTTAGTCTAATAAAAAGTGTCTTTGAGTCTATAATAACAAGACAACCAAAGGAAATTTAAAATCCTGAGCTGTGGTTGATAACAACAATCAGTGTTCTACCTGCTTTTCAGAATTTCATTGGTCAATGTTAAAAGTCTGAACTTTTGAAATCTTAATGTAACAACACTATAGAAAGGGGGAAAATTTGAAACATTTCCCACTTTCACATACCATAAATAATTTACCTATACCTTTATAACTTGTATTTCTACATTTCAAATCATTTTCTGATACCTGAAGCCCTCACTGAAGCTTTCACATCCCCAGATGTTTATATATCTTAAAACATTTTCTTAGACCCTCATAGCTTATATAAACTTTAACCCATTTAGCTGCACTTAAACTTATTTATTCTTTAATATGAAACTGCGAAGAAGACAAACTTATTTGTCTTCTTTAACAAGAAACCTAGTAACTTTAACTAAGCAATAAACTACAAAGGTGGTGGTAGCCTTAGCAAGGGTGATGATTGTCAGTTGCTGCTTGGCTGACAAAACTACAGTCAACCTGGCCTTCAGTATGATTGAAGAGTTGAGAAGGACAAGACAGACTGACTTGACTTTGTCTAGGCAGAGTGGGGCAATCAGTTCTCCAGTGTTCTGCTTGTTCACAATTTGGCTTGAGCTCCAACAGCAATTGAGGCATTGGGGTCATCCTTTCCAGTGGTTAGCATCACCACAGTCCATGTTGAGTTGTCCATAGCGGTGCTGATTATCTTCCTGGAAAACCTAATATTCACAGCAAGGATCTGGGAGTCTCTGTTTGTCATACAAGTTTAAGTATCTTAAGTGTCATATTCATCAAATCTCTGACAGTTTGAGGGCTATTATATATAGTTCCAAATATCTCAAGGCTTAATTCTCTTTAACAGTTTATAATAAAACCATAAACTTAGAATTGAAACACTTTAAGTATCAAAACTTATAAATGAAGTCTACAAGAGATTGGAAACTTTTTTAACCCTTACATAATGTGCCATTTTATAACATAGATATTTTCTGTATGACTAAGTTTTACAGTTTAACAATGATGGCAAAAACAAGATTAGGTGTATATATTTAAATCAATCTCTGTAGCCCTGAAGTAAAGAGAGGCATTCTCTAAGCCAGGGGTTTCATGTTTTTCTTCCAGACTGCTTAGGTCATTGTCTTACTCTATCATAAAATAGGATTATCTCAGTCTCTGGTATTTAACTGTGGTTCTAAGTTTTAGTCTTTTATTTACCTATTAATCGCGAGAAATGACATTTTAATAGAATATTTTATAAATTTAAAATGTCTCATACTCTTATAAACTTAAACATTCAAAAAGTTGTTACTTAAAGTATCCAGCTTATTTAATTTTTTTTGTAAAAATTCTATAAAGTTTTAAGAAGTTTAAAAGTCTTTAATTGTGTATTCTTGTGATATTAAAAAGTATCTTTTTATTTTACAAGTGAAGACATAGAGCACAACCATAGTTTGTAGAAAGTAAAACTAAGTTTTAGTTGTGGAAACAGTCCAGTGTCAGTAAAATCAATACTAAGTGGATTACTCGTATGGTACAAAGTTTGGCTGCCAGCAGAATACATTCCTATATATAAGCACATAGGTACAGCTTTAATACCTCATTAAACAAACATTGTTTTAAATCATATCTTTTATAAACCTCGTTTTTAAGGCAAGACAGGAATTATACAAAAATCTTATCCCAAATAAAATTATCTTTTGAGATCTATTGCCTCATTTGGCTGGCTCTTACCACAAGGCTGCCCTTAGTTAAGATGACAGTGAAACCATGACATTCAACTTCTCCACCCCTAGTCAAAATGGTGACCACTTAGCTAAAAATGGTGACTGTCCTTAGCTAAGTTGGCAGCAAGCCACATGTTTCCCAGAAGAGCTCCAACTCTGAGGTATGATTTTTCAATTAATTTTGTTACAGATGTTACAAAATTTTAACCATAGCCAATAGCTTATAAACCAATAATTCCTTGCTGTTCTGTTCTTGTTCTTTCTGTCCTCTGGTTTTTGTCCTTGGACAGATAGACCTTGAAAGCATGTCTAGGTCTGAAAAGGCCTGAGCATAACCCAATCTCACTGCCAGCTTTTTAATGAAGTAGAACAGCAAAAAACAACTTTAACATTATTATCACCAAGACACACAGAACATAGTAAACTTACACATTCAAAATCAGTCAGAAACAAACACCTAGTGACTATATACATTTTTACATTTAACTGAACCTAACAAAATACTGTGTGGTTCTATATTCGTAACAAAACATATAGGCACAGATTCTTTTATACAAACAAAACAGATAAAACAATTTTTACCTTCTCTCATTTTGGAATTTTAGCTGTAAACCTGGCCAACAAGACTTGGGCCATCAAGCACTGGCTACAAAGGGAGGGACATGAGTAAAGACACAAGAGTCCTGCAAATAAGGAAACTCAGATCATTTGTCCATGTTGCTGCAGAAAAATTAAAGATCATGGAGGATGTTAAAATCAAGAATTCCCTCTGGTGGCTATTTAAGTCAGTTATCTAGAGTGTACTGAGGCCGGGCCATAGAACTAAGAAAATCAGGTCTTTTGTGCATTAAGTCTGAGACAGCCCCAATTTGGGTAAATTGCATAGTACAGGCACCCCAGGAGTGACTGAGGCTTAGATCTAGTGTTATCCATTCTTAAGCCTGTGCAGATTGAAGACTACAGCAAGGCCAAGGCATTCCCCAAAATAGTCTGGAATTGAGCATGGGGAGTAGCCTTGGAAGGGATGTGTTTGGGTCCAGCACGGCTCCCTGGAACAGACATTATCTCTGTTCCAGAATGGACTTGCTCTGACTCTGCTGAGAATCTTGACCAGGTCTGGACCTGAAGAGGTACTCAGTACTTCTGAGACAATGGCTGGGAAAAAGATAGTTTACACTGAATCTAAAATCAATTGCAAGAGACAGACAGACAGACACACACAAACATACAGACAGACACACACAAACATACACACACACACACACACAGAGAGAGAGAGAGAGAGAGAGAGAGAGAGAGAGAGAGAGAGAAAGAGAGAGAGAGAGAGAGAGAGAGAGAGAGAGAGAGAGAGAGAGAGAGAGAGATCCCTAGTTGACCAGTCCCAAAGGACAGGGCCGGGGAAGTCATGTGCCTGGGATAAGGCAGGAAGATTTTATAGAAGTCAGATGAGGGGGGAAGACATGCCAGCTAGGAGCTGGAACTGTGTCACAATATGGTCAAAGTTAACCTGAGAGGAGCAGCACACCCACCTGTCAGAAAAGCAGGTAGCACTGGTTGCTAGAAAATGCAGAACTTGGCTTTTGGTGTCATTTCTTTGTACAGGGTTAACCACTTTGGAAATCAATATAGTGGTTTCTCAGAAAGTTTGGAATTGAACTACCTCAAGACCCACACTGTACCATTCTTGGGCATATACCTTTTGTGGAATACAATATTTGTTTAACTATGTAAAAATGTTTTATATTTTTTGTGTTGCAGAATAATTGTTAAACTATGTAAAGATGTATTACTTTTGTGTAGGCTGCATTTTTTATTTTAACTATGTAGAGATGTATTGCTGTTTTACCTTGCCTGTCTAAGGCACTTGCTTGTTCTAATAAAAAAACCTGAATGGCCAACAGCTAGGCAGAGTAGGGATAGGCAGGGTTGGTGATCAGAAATAAAAGGTGAACCAGCCAGCCAGGAGGGGTCAGCCTGACAAACATGGAGGAAGCATGAAAGTAGGATGGGCAGTATATAGATGGGGTAAATGAGGCTTGGGGTAGCTTGATCCACTTGTTGGACTCCTAACAGTGGGAACAGGACCTGTCCCTAATGCTTTGACTGACTTTTGGGAACCTATTCCTCATTCTGGATTGCCTTACCCAGTTAATACAAGAGGAGGTGCTAATACAACTTGATATGCCATGCTTTGTCAATACCCATGGGAGATTTGCCCCTTTCTGAAGAGAAACAGAGAAGTAGATTGTGGCAAGGGTATGTTGGATGTAAGTGGAGAAAAGGGGAGGAGGGGAGGAAAGGGAAATTGTGATCGGAATGTAAAATAAATTAAAAAATTTAATTATGCACTAAAGAAAAATATGTCAGTTTAGCACATGAAAGTTTGAGAACTAAAGAATAATTTTTACTTGAAACTGATTTCGGGTTTTGAAACTTTCTAAAGACAATATATTTAAATAATTTCAGAAAAACAATATCTAATATTTTATCAATAAATTTGAAACAAACTACAAAAAGATTAACCTCCCCTCTTATTTAATAGCTGAATATTTCATCTTTCTTTACTTTGAACTTTATGTCAATATTATTTATTAAAACCTATCAAATGATATGCTTATGTATGCTATCAATGTTAAGAAATTTATATAATCTTAATGAATTAATTTATGTTAATAAATTTAGTTAAATTGTGATTGCATTTTTGGGAATTTACCTTATATACTTATAAATTATATTTCTATTTTCCTTTATTTTGTTTGTCAAATTTTCAATTTTTAATCCTTTTGTGAATATTTGTTAGTTTATTTTTTATATTGATTTATTTTTATTATTATTTAATTGAAATTTTGCATACCAATCCCAGTTCCCACTCCCTCCCCTCTAACTGCTCCTTTCACCATCACCCCTACTCCATCCCCTTTGGAAAGGGTAAAGCTTCCCATGGGAAGCCAACACAGTCTGGCACATCACTTTGAGGCAGGACCAAGACCCTCCCTACTAGGCTGAGCAAGGTATCCCTCCAAAGAGAATGGGTTCCAAAAAGCCAGTTCAAGCAGTGGGGATAAATTCTGGCCCCATTGCCAGTAGCCCCACAGTCTTCCCCAGTCATACAACTGTCAGCGACATTCAGAGGGCCTAGTTTGATTCTATGCTGGTTCCTCTGCTGTCAGTCCTTAGTCAGAGACCTCCCTTTAGCTCAGGCAAGCTGTTTCAGTGGGTATCATATCATGGTCTTGATCCCTTTATGCATATTATTGCTCCTCTGTAACATGTATTTATATTAACATGTAACATTAATTCCATTATACATACTATTGTACCAAAATGTGACTTCTTCCTTTCCAATTTGAGTTCCCCTGATCTCTCCTTGTTGTTTTATTGTTTCAGCAAGAACTATGTTGAATAGATATGGAGAGAGTGGACAGCCTTGTCTTGTCCCTAATTTTAGTGATATCATTTGAGTTTCTCTTCAATTAATTTGATGTTGGTTGTCAGCTTGCTGTATATTGCTTTGATTACATTTAGATATGTTCCTTTTATCCCTGATCTCTCCAAGACCTTTATCATGAAGTGGTGTTAGATTTTGTTGAATGCTTTTTCAGCATCTAATGAGATGATCACATGTTTTTTCTTTCAGTTTATTTATATGATGTATTACATTGATATATTTTCATATGTTGAACTATCCCTGTATCTCTGGGATGAAGTCAACTTGATCATGGTAGATTTTTTTTTTTTTGATGTGTTCTTGGATTCGGTTTGCCAGTATTTTGCTGAGTATTTTTATATCTGTGTTCATGAGTGAGATTTGTCTGTAATTCTCTTTCTTGATTGAGTCTTTTTGTGGTTTTAGAATCAGTTTAAATAAAGCCTCAAAGAAAAAGGTTGGTAGTGTTTCTTCTGTTTCTATTAAGTGGAACACTTTGAGGAGTATAGTTATTAGCTCTTCTTTGAAGTTCTGGTAGAATTCTGCACTGAAATCGTCCAGTCCAGGGATACATATACATATATACATATACATATACATATACATATACATATATATATATATATATGGATTCTTTTGATGACTGTTTCTATTTCCTTGAAGTTTATTGGTTTATTTAAATTGTTCACTTGGTCTTGATTTAATTTTGGTAAGTGATACCTATCCGGAAAATTGTCCATTTCTCTTATATTTTTCAATTTTGTGGAGTACAGGTTTTTGTAGCATGACCTAATGATTTTCTGGATTTTTTCACTGTCTGTTGTCATGTCCCCTTTGTCATTTCTGATTTTTTTTGCTTTTCTTTTCTGATAGAAAACTCTTTCAAATAGTTGTACAAACCATCATTCTTCAAATTGAGGTACTTGCTGGTCTCATTCAGTCGGGGCTTCCCTCACAACACTAACTTTGCTTTTACCATGAGAGATTAGTATTTTTATAATTTCTGTGGCTTAGTCCTGTTCTTTTCTAGGCAAGGGTGACTATTGGAGGAGGGGCCAATTTTTCATCTCGGCTACTCAGCTAACTTAGACCAAAAAGAATCACACGGAAACTATATTAATTAAAACACTGCTTGGCCCATTAGCTCTTACTTCTTATTGTATAACTCTTACATCTTAATTTAACCCATAATCTATTAATATGTGTTTCTCCGTGTGGCAGTGGCTTATTGGCAATGTTTCTGCATGTCTGACTCTCAAGGCTCCCTGGAGAATTCCTGACTCTGCCTTTTTCCTCTGAGCATTCCGCCAGTTTTCCCTGCCTACCTAAGTTCTGCTCTATCAACAGGCCAAGGCAGTTTCTTTATTCATTAACCAATAAAATCATCACATAGACAGAAGGAACTCCCACAACAATTCCCCTTTTCTGTTTAAACAAAAAGGAAGGCTTTAACTTTAACGGTAAAATTACATGTAACAAAACAGGTATCGAGCAAGAATTACAATTGCAATATTTATATTTAATTTATCTTTTATCATAGAAAGAAAAACTGTATCTATTCTTCAAATCCATCAAAGACTGCAGAAGGATATAATATTACCTAAGTAAACAGGAAGTGCATTGTAAGAAATTTCTAAAACTCTAGACTGACAGAGACATCTTGCTGCCTGGACAGTCACCCAAATATCTTCTGTATTTTTGGGATATCCATCTTCAGCCTACAGGGCCATAGCAGCCAGCAGACTTTACCATGAAGCAAGAAACTTCAGAGACATTTCCACCTATATTGGCAGTTTGCCAGTCACTTTCTTTTGTCCTGCAGAATGTCTGGCAGACTCTTTCATGAAGTAGGAACCCCAAAGGATCATCTCATCTTTAGGCAAGTTCATCAGTCATTTCTCTGTGGATCCTGCAAGTCCAGTTCATCTAACAAACTCCATAATGAGCCTCTTCAATGTTCATCTTCCTCTTAAAGTAGACTGGTGCCAGGAGCAGATGTGTCTCATTGTCATGAAATGTCTTAAGTTCTTAAAGCATTTTAGATGCCATATTCTGTAGTCTTTGAAAGGTCTGAAGAATGCTTATCCATCTGAAATATATCTCTATACAAAAATCTAACTAACATGACTCCAAGCTTGACTGTTATATATAATTATATATTAGCCTATATTTCTTCATTATACATTATATTTTTTAAATGAACTATACAATCACAATACCTTAATCAAGAGCAAAAATATACAAATAACAAATTTGTAACACCTGATTCTGTGTTACCCTCTTGGTGTAGTTCGCGCGCAACCATACCTTACGCGAGTTTGGGCAAAGGCTTGGAGGTTGAAATAAAGACACAAGAGACCATGGTCATTCAAAAGAGAGTTCAGCCGAATGCCCCTTTATTCAGCTTTTTGCCAAACTAATATACTAGTGCCCCAGTAAAGGAATTCCCTCCCAGGCAGGGGGAAACCTGGTGCTGTAGGGATTCCTTCCCAGTCAGGAGGGAACCTGGCTCAGTAAGGAACTCCTCCTGGGCAGGTGGGAAATTACCATACCAAAGATGAAGCAATGCCCTACAGATAAATCACCAGGCTATGGCAGAGAGAGCACAGGAGCTAGCAGCAAGCTTTAGCTGGCTGACCAAAACTGTCCTTGAGATGCACCCCAGGGAGCAAGGGAAGACCGGGGCCCTACACAAATTGACCTTAAATTTGTATCAATAGATCAAGATTCATACCAATGCAAATCTCTATAGCATAGCCCCCTTTAAATGTAAACAATCAATTAGAAACAATATTTGGGAATATGGGCATAGTTCTGTCTATACTACTTCCTGCTGTTTGGGGGAACTGTTAATCATGTCTTTCGTAGTGTAACCTGTGTGCTAGGTTCATCTTAGTTGGCAGTTGGGTGAAGCATTTAATTTGTGAGGGTGGGGTGTTCACAGCAACCTTTTAGGGGGTCTTGTTCCATGAAACCATATTGGTCTGAAAGCAATCCACAGGTTCTCAACTTCTGTGGAAACAAAAGAAGAACCTCCTTTCCAAAGCAACATATCCTTAACCCAAATTTGGAAGTCACTATATCTTGACAATATACATGCTGGCTTAGCTTAGCAGCCAATAGAATAAAATGTCTCTCTGCACTTAGCTCTTTCACAGACAAAATATTCAAGGATAACACAATAATATACATAGTCTAGATGCTCTGTGAATCTTACATTTTTATGTGACTTATTTTTCTTTACTGCTTTTAATCTATGGCTATCTGTACTCTGTCCCTTTAAAGACTTTAACCCTTTTATTATAGTATTAACTTTATTTTATGACTCTCTATATTCCTTTTTTTCTCTCTTCCACACCTATATATATATATATATATATATATATATATATATATATATCCAATATTATGACTCATCTGGATTTGTCTTTACTACATATCTTTAATTCTTAACTGTCTAGGAGAACTTTTCAAAATGCTAAGTGCTTTTTAAAACTCTAGCTGTGCCAGTACTAGGGTTTATATGGTACTTTCTTCTTGCCCTCCCACTCTAAAACTCAAACTGTGCCACTACTATGATATATATGGTATGCCTGCTTGCTTTACACAGTCCAGCCTGGTAGAGCTGTTTACTGCCTCTGAGAGCCCTGACCACAGCCCCATTCTCAGGCACACAGCCAGTCCATGTTGCCATTGAGTATGCTGCAGTAGTCTGCTCCCAAACCACATCCAAATACTTGGTCTCTTGATAGAGCCAGAGGTCGTGCTGGTAGCACATCCCAGAAAATCTACATTTCCAAATGGCATGGCTTTTTTCTCTGCTGCTGCTCTTGAGTCAGGAAAACCTCTCTTAAAAGAGGTGCACCATGCTACCATCAAACAGCAAGAACTCTGTATTTTTGTGTCTAGAATTCCTTTCCAAACTCTCTCAGGTTTTAAGTGGATTTATCTGGCCACATGGGTGCCAATTTGTTGGGAGAGAGCCACTTGTTCATCCCAGCCATCCAGAACTAAAATAACCACACAGAAACTATATTAATTAAAACACTGCTTGGCTCATTAGCTCTAGATTCTTATTGGCTAACTCTCCTATTAATTTAACCCATTTCTATGAATCTGTATATCACCACATGATAGTGGCTTACCGGCAAAGATTCGGCATGTTTGCCTTTGGTGGCTCCTTGGCATCTCTCTGACTCTGCCCTTCTTTTTCCCAGCATTCAGTCCAGTTGTCCCTGCCTACCTAAGTTCTAACTATCAAAAGGCAAAGGCAGTTTCCTTATTCATTAATGGTAATCACAACACACAGAGGGGATTCCCATATCAGGTGACAATGTACAATCTTTCTTGATACAAATTCTCCTTCAGTACCTCAGCCTCTTAGGCTTACTATGACTTTATTTTCTTTATCTTTTCCTTTCTCTTTACTATAAATTCCACTTAAATTCCACTTCTACATCTACCTTACTCTGTTTTCTTTAGTATTTTCACTAATAGAAATTATACTCCTTTTTAAACTTTGATCCTTTGTGGATTTCACATCCTACATTCTGATCCCACTTATGTCCTTGTCTCCTCAAATCTGCCTTCCAGTTTTGCAATCTCTGCCCCTGACCAAAAGCTGAATGCAAAAAAGAAAACAAAACAAGAAAAGAAAAGAAAGAAGACTCTTGTCATGGAAGCTCTCATGTGGCCAGTAGAAACACACAGTTTACCTTTTAGTTCATTCATCTTTACTTGCAAGTGTTCATTGACACAAGCCATTGATCTGGCTCTAGGCCTCTGGTTTCTGCCTCACCACTGATAATGGGCTCTTACTGGGAATTCTCTTATGCATTCTGTAATTTTTCTTTGTCATGGAGATCCTGTTGCTTTGAATCTGTAGTTTTGTTATTTTTATTGTGTGTCTACCACTAAAATAAAGTATAAAAGAACAGAAGATTTATTTGTCCTATTTACAACTATAATCAAAACAGTATTACATTGTTTTTAAAGAGCATTCAGTAACTAGTTTTTGTTTGCTTGAACTTGAAGATGGAAATAGGACCACTAACCAGGTTGTAACTTCATTAATCTTCTACTGGTGAACATGTTTTCTTGCAGTACTCTTGACATCTGATAAGCATAGCAGTGTACCTGTTAGCTTATGGGCCAATGCTAGGTTACCACAATCTATTAATTCTTTTTTAAAGAACTTGAAAATGTTAATATTATCATCTTAGCTTGATATCTCAGTATTTCTATATTTCCAGTTCTTTTAGAAACAAAAAGGCAAAGATTATCTCTTCTGACTTGTATTGTCATTTATAATAATAGATTTTATTTCATATAGTAAAATGTGTCACTATTATTTTTTACCATCTGGCAAAAATAATTGGTGCCAAATGTCAAGCAGTTCGTCGGCTAACTATATAAGACATAATAAATATCTACAGTTTAAGCAAATGAACCAAATATCTTTTTAAAATATACATTCATGAAATTTGTACATATTGTAATATTCTAAAGTTCATTTGTGACTCATTTTCATTGTAAATTTACATTGACCATTTTCACTTTAAAACAATAGAATTGATGAATAAAAATAAACCAGTTTTAATTATTACTCAAATCATATTTTTAAATACTTGAAGATGAAATTTAATTAAAAGTCAAAGAAAAGTGTACTAGTACAAAATTATTGTTAGCACTTTGAAAATTAACTTCTTGCATATTAATCATGTATATTAATTCAAAACAAAGTTTACAGCCCTAAAAATTTATGACAGTATTTTTTTTCTTCTTCATAGACATCAGAAGTCAGAGAATTGTTACCAAGGGCTAAGAAATCCTTGTGTTAAATTGTTCAGTTGAATTTTACTACTATTGAGATATGCTATTTTTAAAATCAAAGCATATTACAAAGCAGCATCAGATGTTTCTTTGTCTTATTTCCTTTAGGATTTATGCATGCTTTTGTTTTTATTTTGCAACAAGCTATATCTTATGATTCATTTGTTTTGGGGTCAATAATCTAGTCCTAGGGAAGAATATGTTCTCAGGGTTCTAAGGTGGAAGAGTCTCACATTTGTCAGTTTCTCTGCAATCAGAGAAAAGAACTCCTCTTATAACATGAAAATAATCTGTTTTCAACATGTACATACTATAACTTTTCATTAGTATAACAAGCATATTTTAAAATAAAATTCAAAGCTTCATTATGATGTATATCTGTAAGTTAATAATAAATGGATTAAGATTTGTATTTCTAAGTATGTATTATCCTTTGCAATCAAAGATCTTATGTGAGCTACTGCAACGATACTGTGGTGCCAGTGATAGATGACACTATTTGAAGCAATGAATGTCCTGGTCCTGAGCAAAATATCTTAAGTAACTTCATTTATTCCCCTAAACAAACATTTATTAACAGCCTATTTATTATCCTAATATACAAAAATATTTCACAAGAAGGAAATTCCAAAAAATAACTGTTGCACAAAACAAAGTTGCATCAAGCTATGTATTTACTAAGTTTTGGAATTATTAATGTATTTCCCTTCTTTTTTCTCTCTCCAAATCCTCCTATATATCACTATCTAGTATATTTCAAATTCATATCCTTCATTTTTCTAGCTATTATTGCATGTATATATGTATTTTTATATACATATAGATTCCTAAATATAACTTGTTTAGTCTTTATGGTGTTACTTTTATGCACGTTTTCAGAATATAAGTCTTTTTTATTTATTAGATTTTTAAAAAATACCAATTCATGTTCTGACTTTCTCCCCTCCTCCCATTCCCTCCACACACCCTCTCACTCCACCCCTATCCAATCCTCAAAGAACACAAGGCTATTGCTTTGTGGAAGGTCCAAGACCCTCCCTATTATATCTAGGCTGAGTTGAAGGTCTGAGAAAATGCACAAAGTGGTCAAAACCATAATGTGTTCACCCACTGAAACAATCTACCTGAGCTAATGGGAGCTCACCAACTCCAGTTGGATGGGGAAGGAACAAGCATAGGACCAAAGTAGTTCCTGTGAATGTGGTTGACAGTTGTACGGCTGGGGCAGATGGAGTGATGACTAGCAATGGAACCAGGATTTATCCCTACTGCATGTACTGTTTTTTGGGGGATTCTATTCTCTTTGGATGTATATTTTGCTCAACTATGATCCTGCACTCAAATTTAAAGACGAAGAGTTGATTCGTGAAACAGCAAGGGAAAAGATACAATATACCAGGGTTTTGAAATTTACATGAGAGCAGGCTCCTCTTCCAGACCAGAAGGGAGTGGGATGAAATGTTTTTCACAGTATTGCTGTACAGAAACTGCCAATAGAGATACTGCCTGCAGCAAAGCTACATTTCAAAAATGGAGAGAAGACAATTTTACACAAACAAAAGCTGAGAGAACCCATCTCCTACAAGAAATACTAAAGAGAGATCTTCAAAATGAAAGCCAGGCTGGCAAGAAGGAAATAGTAGAAGGTGAACTATTCAATATAAAGCAACTACAGATGAATTTAGAATCTAATATTATAAACATGCTATGTTTAATATGAATACTAATTAAAATAACTGCATTCATATAAGATGGGAAATGTGAAGAGATAGAAAATGGAATCTCAAAATTTCATTTTATGGAGGAATGAATTATTTATGAAGTTTTGAATGTGTCTATTTTCTTTATTGTTCATTTCTGTTAATTGCTGTCTTCTCAAAATAGTTTATTATAATCAACTTTTTTGTAAGCCTCATGGTTACCACAAAATATAAATCTATATTTATACATATTTATATATACAGCAAAACAATAAATTAGTATCAAAATATACAACTGGAGAACACCAACTAACCACAGAGGAGAACTTCAAGACAAGGTGAAGAAAAAAGAAACCACAATGAAATTAAATAATGTAACAAATTAGTAGCAATAGAACTTTCACTATCAATAACTACCTTAATGGAAATATCTTTCATTATGTAATGAAAAGTCAAGAATGAATGGGACATGCTGCTAATACTCCCAGCCCAACTACTAGGAGATTCATAGGCCAGACAGGAAGATGTAGAAAAGGATATTCCACGCAAATGGAATCCAGACAAGGAAACAACAGGCGTACACATACAAACAAAAAGAACAACAACTAATAAATCAGAGACAAAAATTTGGGACCTCACTCCTGATGTCAGAAAAGGGCAAAAAATGTTCTTTGGAATAATTACCTTTTAACAACTGTAGAAACTGTGGTAGAATCAGTGTAAAAGAGTTTTCATAAAAGAAGGGCTAGGATCTTGTGGCTTTCTCAGTTTTAGTAAACATTTGAAAAATATCAAAGAGCAATTCTGAAATTATTTTACAAAATTTCAGAGGAAAAATATTTCAAAATGGATCCTACAGGCTAACATTACCTGGATACTAAAACCAAAGACACAAGGTAAAGAAGCTACAGGACAATATCCTCATGATCATTAACACAAAAATTCTTAACAGTATAATATGAAATGGAATCCAACAGAACTTAAAATGATCACTTTCCCTGACCAGTTGGGGTCTATATATAGAAGCAAAGATGGGTGCACATGAGTAAACTAACAAACTTGATTTGTTACTTCAGCAAAGTGAATGACTGCAGTCTAATAACACTAGAATTAAATAAGAATAAATCCTAATTATTGTGATTAATTATGGATGAATTATTGGAACAGTAAATGCACAAATAGAAGCAGTGAAAAATTGCACTGTTGACCAAATGTATGAAGCAGACATTCATAGAGCACTTCATCCAACAGTTTTGAAAAATAGACTTCACTGTTACAAGCAAGTGGATATTCTCTAGCCTAGAGAACCTGTTAGATCACAACAAGATTGAAGAAATGAAGATAGGACATTTAATATCCTATGATAGCTCCAAATTTAATTTAGGAAACCTACTTCTACCCATTGAAACATCTATAAAGCCTAAATCTATCTTTGAATAGGATGGGGAAAGATGAAAGCCTTCCTTCTAATATTAACATAACATTGTACAATGTCATCACATTTATTAATGAAACTGGAAATCTTTGGTAGTATATCTAAGTACCTAGAGTCAACTGATTTTCATGAATATGTTACAAGTGCGCATTGGAGAAAGAGGAGTAATTTCAGTGAATACCTCCAGGTGAACTGGGTATTCATACGCAGAAGAATAAAACTAAACCAATATCTCTCACCACTCACAAGAATCAACTTAAAATGATACAGTGTCATGCTATGTGTTCCATTATGAAGTTATATAGAAGAAAATAGGGGAACCATGTCAGGACATTAAAATGGAAAAAGATTTTTTTGACCCAGGACCAAAGCATAGAAAGTAAAGAAAAATAGACCAAAGGGATTTCATCAGACTTAAAAACTTATAGTCATCAAAGGAAACAGTCAGTGGAATGAACAGAGATGAAAATGGGACTAGACATTGTAAATTATTTCTAACATTGACTTAATATTTAGAATACAAAATATACTAAAAATTCAATATTCTGCCCTATATTCTGGTTTTAAAGTGGGCAATAGACCTACATTGACATTTCTGAATAGTCACAGAAATAGTCAATTAGCCCATGAAAAAGTGTTCAACATGACTAACCATTAGGGTCAGTGCCCAAGATCACTAACCATTACAATGAAAGAACAGCAAAATACCATGTTACTCTGGTTATAATTGCCAATGCTCAAAAGGCAGGTCAGTTCTGGTGAGGCTGTGGAGAAGAAGCTAGAGATAGAAATTAGATAAATAGTCTGTTGCATTTGAGAAAATTAAAAGTAGAACCACTCCACGGCCCAGCTACCCTATTATCAGAGATATATCTAAAGATAGTGTGTGGCATTCTGAAAATTAAAAATACAATCACTCCACAGTCCAGCTACCCTATTATTAGAGATATACCTAAGGACTATGTGACTAGATAGGTATTCGACAAGAAACTGGTACTCCCAATACTACTGTGCTAACTGGACACAGATCAGAAAATGATTTTTATAGCATAGCCATGAAGAATGTATCTCTCAAGCCTCATCTGTGAAGGTTCTTGCAGTAGATTTCAGTTAACACAGAGATTCTCAACTGGCCAGCTTTCAGAGACTAGAAGTCTATGGAATACTCAGATATACATCGGACTTAAATATCAAACACTTTCCTCCAAAGGTCAGGGAACAGTGTGAAGAAGGGTCGAGGACGACTTTCAGAAAAGTTTTCTAGACCCAGCACGTCAATTCTACACATGACCTCACACAGTTCTGACAGTGTCACAAGAAAGCTCAAGGCAAACTAAATCTCACCCATAGCTGAGAAGACATTGGCATTTTATAGCAAGGGGGAAGATTTCTTAATTGACCTGATTCCATGCAGACTGAATATACTCCATGACATCTTCCACTTCCAGAATAGTTTGTCCACACACACTGGACTTGCTGGGCCAGTCAGATGGGGGAAGAAAGCTCAAAGTAGTTATATTGGGTGGTAAGTCTTAGCACGGTGGATATTTGTAGGGTGTGTAGTGTGAATATAATCCAAATACATTGTATGGAACTCTTAAAAATTGATTAAACATAGCATTACAAGTGGAAGTGGATGATTTACAGTGGGCATGATATGAAAACAAAAGAGAAATCTAGTAAGGCATAAAGGGATTAAAAAAAGATAGTACATATGAACAATTAAGTTCTGACAGTTGAGACAGCACTAACGGCATAGATGCTATGTTAAGTGATACGCCAGTGCACAAAGACATGTACCACATGATCTTATGCACACATGACATTAACTAGATCAGGTCCTGAAAAGGTTTATTGATGTCTTTAGTAGACACAGTTTCAACAAAAAATTCAAGTAACAGTAGCAAACCAGTGTTTTCATTAGTTTTTGTTAATTTCAGACATATATTATGTAGTTTTATCATATATCCCTCTCTGATCCCTCCTTCTAGTGCTAAGCTCCTTCTCCACTTAGCCCACTCCTACTTATCAGTGGTTGCATGACTGAAGAAAATGACACCGAGCAAGCATTAATTGCTAACAGGTCCCTCAGGGAGCAGTAGAACATCTTGGCCTAATGTTGTGCAGGTGCAAAGCTGCCTGCGTGGTCATGATTGCTATATTTTATTAGGATCGGTGTTTCATGGCTCTCTTCCTCGTCTCCTAGTTTATATTATTTTTATCTGCTCTTTGGAGGTGTCCTCTGGGCCTGGGAGGGTGGTGTGACATTAATGTTCCATGTAGAACAGTGACTATTGTCAAATTGTGCTTTCTTTAATTCTGCAAATATTACTTCCCAGTTGAAAATACCTGCAGTTACCTCTGGGTGTCAGTAACGGACTTCTGTCAAATGCTCCAGATCTCCTCGCTGGAGTTTATGAGTCAGTATAAAATTTACTTAAACATTGAGTGTGTGTGTGGTGGGGGAGTTAAACACAGGGATAGTCAATTCACAATATCTGCATTCCAACTTGTTTCTTTGAAACATTAAGAAAGGAAATTGTTTTCCTTTTTCTCTGTTTCACTACATTCCACCAAAATTCAGAGTATGTTTGCTCTTGTTTCCCCTGGGTTCTTTTGAGTAGAGGCTAGTACATGCCCCATATGTTCTGTGTGGCTGATTTTGATAAAAAGCAGAAAATGTTTTACTTTGGGTTGTCAAAGGATCCACGGACTATCTAAGAATTTTATCTTTTTTCTGTGTTTGGGACTTCAGTTAGGTTAAGCAGCCATTCTGTGGGATAATATGATTAATAACCATTTATAATTCAGTTCTGACGTTGTGTTCAGATCAGCCTATAAATATTATCTCATTAATGCAATGAGTAGCAGTTTTGGCCATTGCACCAGGATTTGACACATCTCATCAGGCACAACAAAAAGCAGGGAATGTAGGAAATGGGTCTGCTTGCATTCATTCCAGGTGAATGCAAATTTACTTTTAATTTCTTCATAAGGAGAGATGAAAAGAAAGGCATTAGCCAAATTGGTTACAGAATATTAGGTTCTTTTTGCTTCTTCACAGCTTGAGTAGTTAATACAATACGCGTCCTGCTTGTCGCATGGTGTTGTTTATTAATATCTCTACAGCATAAAGTCAGTCTTGAGGATGCAACAGCTTTTCTCACAGGTCATTAAGCAAAGGGTTTGTGAATACTGATATACCCACATCTAAAAGATGGCTAACTGGACCCAAAGTTCTTTATGCGTCTCAGGAATTCAACTCTAGCCCATTTCATACTATTCTTTAATTGCTTTAAATTAGCCACTTGAGTGAGCTTACATAATTCTAAACCTGCGCATTTGCTATGCTCCATTAAAGGATGCTGAAGAACAGATATGCAGGATATGCGTTGCTTTGCTCAATCGTTTTTGGTAAGTTTCATCTCTCCAAGCTAAGAGTCCTATACCCATAGTCCATTCCAGCAAGGTGAGTGCAACTGTGTACAACTTCCTAATAAAGTCCTCCTACCAGATGTCCTATGCAGCTGCTCATCCACTTTAACTAGATTACCTGCCACCATTTACTGATTAGCCTGGGATCGTGTTATTTTGGGGTCAGAGTCCACCATTCTAACTATGGTTTCTTCACACTCTTGTGTCACATTACCTAAAACAGAGTAAGTAAGACCTTTTGCTGGGAAATGAGCCAGGTGACCAAGGCCCTTTGTCAGTCAGATATTTACATCCCTCACTTCTTAACATATCATTATGATTGGTCCCAACTTTGATAGAATTGTAAGTTCTTTTCTCGACAATGTTGGCATTTGAAAGGGTTTATTAAGGCTAGGCAGGTTCGGAAGCTCTAGCACTGTTTTCAACCTGTTAGTGAAGTGCCATAGTAGTTAGATGGCCCAGTTTTCTCATGGTGACTCATGGTAGTGCCTGTCTATTCCATCTATCTCTTTTTTGTAAGTGTTATTTTAAAGCCACCTTCTGAACACCTACATTAAGTTATACTTTTCTGACTTTTCCAACTTTTAAATACAATTTTCCTCTCGTTTAGGTAATTCAAGCAGTTTATCACCGTGACATATGATTTTCAGTAGACAATCAGGGCTGTGTCCTAGCAGTTTCCTTTACCAGTGACTGCCACTGCAGAAAATTCACGGACAGAGTCTGATAACAAACAGAGTAATATCTACCATGTGTTGAGCGTAAGTGTAAAGTCAATTAGATCTTTAGAATTACTGCAATTTATAAAATCTCATTTTCCTCTACGTTTAGCTGTCTATTAAGTAACCCATTTAAGACATGGGACAAATCTAGACCATTCCTCACCTTGAAGATAGGTTGTTCATATCTTTATACCTTTATAGAGCTTATCAGATTTGTTCACTGAAAAAACTGCCCTCAGTGAGAGTCCTGAGGAAGCACTAATGAAGTTACCTCTTTGACCAAATCAGACCTGAGGGAAATGGTGAATTGATTGCCCATGCACAGCATTGATTTCTGTAGGTATTTGGAAATAAGTTTGTGGAGGTTAACAAGTAAGGTGACCCGTTTCTCAGAGTATCCTTGTATTTCAGTACATCCTGTCTTGGTGATGCTGCACTGAGTGACCCTTCATCTTGCATTGTCCTCTGCAAAGAAGAGTTTGTTTGCTGAATGTCCTGAGCAACATGTTCATTTACCTAAAGAATTGTAGTAGGGTTGTTGCTAGGGCCTATGACCTCTGTAGCTATAGAGTTTTTGACTTGGTAAGCCAGGCATGTATTCTCGAGTTGGAGCTGGCCTCAAAACAAATCAGAAAGTAGCTGGTTGTCCGCAATACAGGCACTATGGCATCAGTTGGGTATATCTTGCCTGACAGGTTGTTACTGCCATTTCTTTCCTAGAAGAGAAAGGCTCCAGGAATCTCATTTATAATCACTTTAACTTCCCGCACAAGCTGCGTGTTAACCTCTCTGAAACCCCTGATTCTCATTTCCTCCAAACATTGCTGATGACCAAATGGATTTGTGCCACTTTGTGCCAGAGAGGGACAAGAAGTCATTCTGGTAATGATTGTTGCTTCTCTTCTCTTCATCTTCAATAGTCCCTGTGAAGACTTCACTGTAGCAGAAGTGATTTACTATGCTGATGGCACAGATTTTATGATGGAAAGAAATTAAGACTTGTGTGCTAAAACATGATATTTATTAGACCTCACTAAAGTTCTAGTTGGGGCTCTTTTATTTCCAAGCATTTAAAAAATTAAGACTATGTAGACATACTAGGAGTTAGCCATCAGAATTTTAAATAGTACATTGTCTTTGATAGGGTTTTTATTGCTATGAAGAGATACTATGACCATGGCAACTCTTACTAAGAAAATATTTAATTGGGGTGGCTCTCTTACAGTTTTAGAGGTTCAATCCATGTTCAGCATGCAGGCAGAAGTGGTGCTGGAGTAACTGAGAATCTTACATCTTGCAGGCAACAGGAAGTCCACTGACACACTGGGGGAAGCGTCAGTAAAAGAAACCTCAAAGACTGTTCCCAATGTGGCACACATCCTCCAACAAGACTACACCTCCCCATAGTGTCACTCCCGTTGGGAGCCAATTTCTTTCAAACCACCACACACATTATGAATGATTAGTGCTAATGTTCATGTTACGGTGCTTTATCCAAGAGTGTGGTCTTTCAGTTGGCCCTAGAAATGAATAATGGAGAAAGTTTGTCCTAAGGGTAAACAGAGTCTTCTCTGATGCTCAGACCTTTATATAGTTCACAGGGGGAGTTCAGAGGTTTGAATGCAAAGGTCCTACTTTCAGCCTGCTGTGGGCCGCAGGTCTCTGTCAGCCTCTCTGTAAAACCTGCAGTCACTTTCAGAGACTTATCATCTCCACAACACTAAAATTGCTGAATTGTCAGATTTCTTTGGCACAAACATCACCTGGTGCTTTGCTAACAGTCTTTTATATTTGCTACAGTGTCCTTTCCTTATGAAATGAGCTAGAGCCACTTAGTTATACCAAAGGAAATAATCTATCACTTGAATTGCCTGTAAATACCTATTAGCAAAATTTTATAGTGAACAAGCGCTACAACTTAATCTTCCTTATATGCCAAAGTAGCACAGTGTCTAGCCTATTATAAGTAACTCATGTTTTTGTAATTAATTGAAATGAAAACAAAGAATACTACCTTATCTTTCCACTTTCTATTATTAACACCTTTGAGAGCTTCAGTCTGTTTTCACTAATCAGGATAAACAAAAAAGGCATACAAACAATTTAGGCCCTGGGGTCGGTTCTTTTCTCAGCATTCATGTGAGCCGTGAATTCAAGTGAAATGGTTCCTTTTGGAAGGCAGAGCTAGTTGTTAATAGGATCCTGTGAGAACGCTTCACTGTGTGGGTGGGCTCTGTGAAGGAAAGGTATTCCTAGCTTTCAGCTATAGAGTATGTCATTCCAGAATTTTGTACAGAGTGAAAAATGTAAGGCAAGTATATATTCTTCCTGTGTGGTATAATGGTGCCAACTATTCCTCAAAATATTTTTCTCATGCACTTAGTATGTTGACACAAAGATGGATGTGAATAATTACTATTAGTCACTACAAATGATTAATGTTTTAAAGATTTGCCAAATATAAAGGAGTCTCATTTTGGCGAAATGATCTTTTACATTTTTAAAACAAAGTCTTCTGGGTCCAGACATTATGTAATTTTAAAATGACAAAATACACACATTGCAACGACATTGCTTTTTTGAAAACTTCCTAATGATTTCCAGCTTTAAACATGTTTCTTAAGAGAATGTAGGAAACATTTAGTAGGCAAGTAAAACCAAATAATAATATATTTTTTTATAGTCCAGTATATTTGGCTAAATTTTTACATAAATTTTACCAAAAGATATGTATCATAGGCATACAAACCACTAACAAGTAAATATCCTCCTAGTGATTGTCATTTCATTGCCTATTGGAAACAAAAGCAAACATCCTTAGGTCTGTATGTCATCCCCTTAGGTCCTTGAGTTCTATGTAATACTGATTTCTTACAGACAGCACATAACCTCTTACTAGCAAGGGATTGGGTAAAACGCAACTCCTGCAGTTAGCTGTGTGTACAATGATTTCATAGGGCAGGAATGAGCAATATGAGCAAGAGAAGCCATATGAATCTATTAAATGCTCTTCTTTCACTTTTCTTTGCAAATTAAAGGCAAGTTAGTTATGGAGAAATTTATAAGGACCAAGAATAGAGCTATGTAATGTGATCAAAGAAAACCTATTCATCTATATCTATGGATACAGATACAGGTGTTATCAAAGAACAACAAAACAATTCCAGATCTTGAACAGAGAAAAATTTGTCACCAGGAGTGAAGCTTAACACAGAGTTGGTGCATTTACTATGCAAGTCACGGGGTCATGGTTTGTCATTGGTAGATTGTGTATATCAAATTGTTATTTCTGGTTCATAGGAAAGTGAAATAAGATGCCGGATAGCACAAAATAACATTTTTTTTTTTAGCTTTGGAGACTAAAACCAAATTCTATAATGACAAAAGTATATAATAAGGTGGTTTAAAAATGATCCTTGGATCATCACCAACACCAAGAAATGAGAAATTTATGGAATGGCTAAGCTTTCTAGGTGAGTACCAGTCTCCACTCAAGACACTCCAAGGTGTCTTTGTTTAACAAACTCTTCGAATTATTCTAATGCAGAGTCATGGCTTTAGAGGACTGTTGGTTGAGAACTAGTGGTTTGTAATTCAGGAGGTTCTGTTCTTATTCTTTTCCCATTCCTACAACTCTCCCATGATGTATTTGTCTGCATCTGCTTCTCATCTGCTGCGACCTTATGACACTCTAACCAGGAAGACAGGGCAATGACAGTTGTGTTTGGGGATGAGAAAGAAATGGATGTGTTATTATAAACTAAAAGAAATACCTTAAACTTGGCATGGTTTCATAAAGAAGCTTTTGTTCTTAAGCCAGGAACTTTCAATATAAGACAAATGAAGAATGGAAGGCTGTATTTACATACTCTGTATCATTGGCAGTTTCACCTGGGCATCTCAATCACTTCAGGAAGTGTCTGAATACAATAAATGGTAACTACATTCACTGTTTTTTGATGTCACACAACATCTCTAACTCTAGCTATTGAATTCTTCACAAGGTACTTATATGTACCTATCATCTGATTTATTTTAAGCTCTTTAGCTTTATTTTTAATCATACAGTTTACGTGATTTTTTAATCCAGTGCAAAATGCAGAATCTATTTAAAATAGCTTGCATCTATTTACACAGTAAACTATTACTTATAAAGAATTTTTATATGCATCATTTTTCACTGGGTATGCAAATAATATGTTAGAGTGAGAGGCATGGTTAGCAAAGCTACCGTGAGGAAAGAGTAATTGAATCTTGAGAGATGCCCGTTTGGTTATTCTCTATTGTGGTAAAGATAAAACCAAATGTTTGGAAAATATTTACCAACAAAGAACAACAATTTTAAAAGATAAGAGATTTTTGTGTACATTTAAACTTCAATTTTATTTTATTTGAAGGGAAAAACAATTATCTTTTTCTGCATGAAAACATCCTGAGTGACCTTCAAGTTTTATTCATTGCTTCTCAATCTGTGAATCAACTGCTTTGAGGTTGGTTGACTCTTCACAGGGGCCACGTAATGGATATCCTGCATATTGGATGTTTATATTATGATTCATAACAATAGCGAAATTACAGTTATCAAGTAGCAATGAAAAAATTCTGTTATGGGGGTCACCACATAAGGCGATCTGGATTAAAATGTCTCCATGTTTGGATGATTGAGAACCAGTGCTTTAATTGATTAAATGGTTTTTTATATTAATACACATCATAGTTAGCATAGTTTTCTTTGAAATATACAGAAGCATGGACTTTTATCATACATTTATTTATTGCTTCAGCCAACATCACAAAGAATTAAAGATAAAGACTTTTAAAATAAAATAAACCTTTTAATCTTGTTATCTTTAGAATTCTGGACACCATATGAGAAGCACATTAAGAATTCTGTATCATTAATTTAACTGAACTTGAATGATCATATAAATAAAACAATAATATTTTATCTATTTATCTAGCTACCTATCCATCATCTATTTATTTCTTCATTTTCCTGTTTTTGAAACAAGTTTTTTTCATATTTCCCAGTATATTGAAAGGTTTGAATATATATGTAAGATTTCTGATTTATTTCAAGTTGCTTGTCACACTTTTTTCTATTTTGTGCTTGTTGCTTTCCATTTGTTGAAGCTTTTCAATGTGTGAATTTATGTAATCTTAAAACTCTTGAGTCACTTACATTTAAGTACTTTTATCTAGGTATTGCATTGTTTCTTATTTTTTGCTCATTTTGTTTCCTCAAATGATGATAGATCTACATAGATGTTGTAAGTCTACTCATTAGATTTTAGTGGAGGTCATTAATGACCTATGGTAAATCACACTTTTGAGAGATGAAAGGCAAATCCCAAACAAGTAAGTTCAAAACCTCATAATCCTGGTCTTCAATAGTAAGTCCCATGGAAGACCCAGGAAGATGAAGAAGGCAACAAGGGCCACCTTTAGTAGCCCTCTGTCTTTCTTTAATGAACTCTGTTGTATTTCCTACATTTGGTAGATTGTAATCTCATAGTGTCTTTGATCGAGGTGGAATAAGAAAGTCAATCTCTTAATCTCACTGGATTAATATGGAAAATTCTACAGAAATTAAAAGTTTTATGATACTATGGGGAAAAGGCGATGACTAACATATAGAAATACATCCACAACACCACCCAGCACTTAGGACTCAGGAATCATTGAGGAAAAGAAGTGGAAATATTGTAAGGGCAAAAGAATTAAGAAGTCTATGAGAAATTAAGTTTCCTAGAAATGACACAGAAGCTGCACCCATGATGTCTCAACATGCCACTGTCTAACCAAGACATGAAAAATGATAATACTTGATATTCCAGAGTGTAAGAGGGGAGTCTCAAGCACCCCAATCCCTAGACAAAGAATTACAAACAACTAAAAACTGCTGAAAGAGGGAGAATTAGTTTTTCCTAGGTATGATCCCACTACATGGTTGTTCCCTTAAAACATATATACCAGCAACACTAAATAGACTCAATCAGGTTGTATTCATATATGGATGCATCTATATACGTGTACAAATGACAGTAATAATGAATGAAAAAGGGGTCATGGGTTTGAGAGGAAATGATGGGAAAATATTGAAAGGTTAGAGGTGAGAAAGGGGAAATAATTATATTTTAATTATATTTTTAAAAGATAATAAGTAATTGCATTTATTCTACTAAAATAATAAAACCTGAATAATCGGGAGAATATTCCTTTCATAAGAAATGGTTCCAGAACTTCTTTCAGACTATCAGGCAATCATGACTTTCACTCTCACTAGGAGGCTGATTTGGTGACACTAAAAAGGCTGCATTCAAATACTTGGTGTTTCCTGCTGCTGTCAAACCATAGGTCTTAAGATACAATCTGCTCCTTCTTCAGAGACAATGCAGTATGTTAAAACAGCACTGACTTCCAAGACAAAGAGATCTGGGGTTTTGTTGATCTCTACAGACAATTATTTGGCTTAGAGAAGCTTCTTCTACCTAGTTGGTTGGGTTTCTGCTAATGAACAAAGGGATTTATGTAGAGGAAAGTTTCCGTTCTACCTGGTCTTGCAGCTCTTCAGTCCCAAAGAAACACATAGAGGCTTATATTTAATTATAAACTGTTTGGCCTGTTATCTAAGGCTTATTATTAACTAGCTCTTACAACTTAAATAACCCATAATTCTTGTCTGTTTAGCCATGTGGCATGGTACTTTTTCTCAGTGAGACATTCTCAACTTATTTCTTCTGCAACTGGCTGGTCACTGACACTCTGCCTTTCCTCTTCCCAGAATTCTCTTAGATGTTTACCCTGCCTATACTTCCTCCCTGGCTACTGTCCAATCAGCATTTTATTAAATCAATAGGAGTGACAAATCTCTACAGTGTACTAGCATTATCCCACAGGAAGTTTACGTGGACTAGTACTGTGTGGCAGGTGCAAAAAGTATTAAGAGTACAGATGAGTTATAAATTTTAATTTTGCTGAACAGAGAAAGACTTACCATCATCTGTAAGAAGACAAACTAATACCAGAAATTCTGATAAAACTTCATCTTAAGGTGTAATATTTTCTCATAAAACACTTGTAGTTTCACTTCCCACCAGCTTAATAGTAAATGATTTGCCATAAGCCAGCATGTATTTCCAATCAGGCATTGGGAATGCAGAGGTCTTTCCTTCTCAAACTTAGCACACATTTGCATAGCAAGTAGTACTTATCCAATCAGACTGCTAGATACTGCCTAAAAAATTGGGAATCTGATACTTTAGTTCAGACTGGGGTGGAGATTTGTTTGCATGTTTTTCTGGTCCATATTTCAATAAACACCCAGTCTAGTTACTAATACCCTTGTCATAAATATCCTCCACATGAATGTGCTTTTTCTTTCAACATTATTCACAAATAAGCAGGCGAGAAACACTTAAAATTTTTATGAAAGATTGACACAGATAAAATAAAAAGCATACTACAGTTGCCAGTTGACACCTAGTAAACAGTTTTAAGGCTGGAGAGCTGAGTCAGCCATTAAAAAGACTAAGACTCACAACCAAAAATAAACATTTTTAAAACAGTGACTTAAACAGCCATTTTACATAGTATATTTAGTTAGTATAAAAAAGGGAAGAAAAAAATCTTTTGCTACACAAGAGATATACATCTAGCACTTATAAATTAATATTTAAGACTATGCAAGCATAATTGCATGCAAAAATTAACTCTCTGGTAAATTGTTATGTGTGTTTTTAAAGTTCAAAAATCAGAAAACAAATAAAGTTACAATACAAAGATTCTTTGAAGGTTTCCTATATGATGTTAATTTGGGTTTTTAAGTTTTGTACATGGTTTATGTGAAAGGTAAATGACTGCACGAACCTTGTTCTTAACATTGTATAGATTGATTTTTCTTGTAAATACAGTCTCACAATATTGGAAAGAATATTTTTCTAACTAGCAATATCAGGAAGTTGTAGAATATAAATACTCTATAATTATTTGCTTTCAAAGCTAGACAAGGAGACAATCAAGCCTAATTAATAGTGTTGCAAGATAACTTTAATGGTAATGTACAAAGGCCACGGGGGAAAGATCTGACCCCAGCATTATAATTTCATAGATGTTTAACTTCATATCCTGTGCCCCATGCAGGTAGCTGACTGAATAAGCTGAAAGCGCAAAGTGCCCACCTTTCTGCATTCAGCTGTTGCCTTGACAACTGGTAATTGGTATTAACTTGAGTTTCATTTGTAAAGTGAACTGATTTTCTTTTTAAGCAGGCACTTTTATTAACAGCACTTAGTTTAAATGTGTAACTGTGACTATCTCAGCACAATGGCTTCTGCATATGCAGATGGCTGCAAAATGCATTGTAACTTATTTTTATGATGTTAACTGAACATTCATTCATCACCAAATATAATGTTCTTAATGTTCTGATCAAAGGGAATATAAAAGAACTTTCCATTCTTTTAATTTTTCTTGCTTCTTTTTCCTTAATTTTTCATTGATTTTACACACACACACACACACACACACACACACACATACACACATATTTATATGAACATAGCAATTAATAATTTTCTGTAACTCCAGTCCCAGGGGATATGATTCCGTCTTCTGACCTCCTTAGGCATCAGACATGTATGTAGTGTACAGCATACGTGAAGGCAAAACATTCATACACATAGAAACAAGTAAAATCAGATTGAGGGCAGCTGGATCACAACACCCCAGCAGCGGTAGGACTGTGTACTCCAACAAGTACAACTCCAAGAAGTAACAACTTCTTAGCTACAGCTGAGTTTGGATGTCACCACTGTCCCTACTGGCAGTGTGGCCGTGATCATGGGTATTTGCATGCTCTTTGATTGTACCAGGAGCATTGGATATCAGCACAAACTCTGGCTGCAGTGGGGCCATGACACACATATTTTCTTAAAAAAATATAAGAGAAACATTCCAGAAACACATTATAAAGTTTATATACAACTATCAAGTAGGATTTGTCATAGATATTCAAGACTGGCTTAGAAAACAAGCATTAATTGATGTGCTACATTAGCAAACTGGTTAAATGATCATTATTTCACAATATCTGACACATATTTGTGTTAAAAGATAATAAACAAAATATGTAAAGAGAAAAATTTTCTCTCCATCAGAATGCTATATCTAATAATATCTAATATCATATGGAGATAAAGAAAAGCCTCTTGTTGTCATTGCTCTGATTCAACACTGAGTTGAAGATTTTACTACGACAATTAGGGAAGTTAATGGTACCAATGATATCTAGATGGTAGAGGAGAAGTCAGTGTTTTATTCTTAGATGGCATGACAGTATGTAGAATGATCTAGACAATTTTCAACTTCTTGAACCACTAGGTCTAGCAAGTTCACAGGACATAAAGATTATGTGGAAAAAGTCAATCATTTTTGTTCATTATGAAGTGAACAGCCACAAAATAACATGAGCCACTGATATGATGAGCTAAAAGTACAGCAGTAAGTTTAGCAAACATTGCCAGACTTAGACATTAACAGTTTCTGCTGTTGGAACCCCTTGACAACAAGAATCCAATCATTCTCTCTGCACTGTATGTGCGTGCTGTGTATGATGGTCATGGGCAAAGGAGAGGTTTGTGGCAAAGTGTTTCAGGGCACCTAAAAGTCCAGCTTCTAGAGAACCCTACCAGGGCTCAAGAAAATAATCCACAATAAGCAAAAAGAGGGTTAAATATCTGAGGGTTAAGAAGTCTTCTTATAATAGCTTTTGTCTATCCATATTTCTTTATTCTTCTTCTTTCTCATTTCTATCAGTTCTCCCCGTTACAAGCATTACCAGTCATGCAGATCCTTAACACCAGCAATTGCCCAGCCAGGGGTCAAATACTTTTGCCCCTTAAAGAATCACTCATAAGTGATGGAGGAGGGTCTTCTGTCTATTTGTTACTTTCATTGGTTAATTAATAAAGAAAACTGCTTGGCCTGATAGGTCAGAACATAGGTGGGTGGAGTAGACAGAACAGAATGCTGGGAAGAAGGGAAGTGAGGTAGTCGCCATGACTCTCCTCTCCGAGACAGGTGCAGGTTAGAATCCTCCTGGTAAGCCATCACCTCGTGGTGCAACACAGATTACTAAATATGGGTTAGTCAAGATGTGAGAGTTAGCCAATAAGAGGCTACAGATAATGGGCCAGGCAGTGTTTAAATGAATACAGTTTCCATGTAATTATTTTGGGTAAAGCTAGCCAGGTGGGAGGCAGGAAGTGGCCCACCATTCCTTCTACACATAAGTGGATTCTAGCCATAAATAAAGGTCATTGAGCCTATAATTCGTGATCCTAGATACGCTAAATAAGAAGGTGAACCCAAAGAAAAACTTATATGTATCCTCCTGGATATTGGAAGTAGACAAGATCGCTGGGCAATAGTTGGGAGCACAGGGATTGGGATGGGGTGGGGTAAGGGAAGATAGGGAGAGAGAAGGGAGAAGGGAAGGATTGGGAAGAGCTTGGGGAAATGGGATGGTTGAGATGGAGGAAGGGTAGATATGGGAGCAGAGAAGTAGATATCTTAATTAAGGAAGCCATTTTAGGGTTGGCAAGAGACTTGACTCTAGAGGGGTTCCCAGTGTCCAAGTAGATGTCCCCAGCTTGTTCCTTGGGCAGCAGAGGAAAGGGTGCCTGAACTTGCCTTGTCCCATAGCCACACTGATGAATATCTTGCATATCATCATAGAACCTTCATCTGGCGATGAATAGAGATAGAGACAGAGACCCACATTGGAGCACTGAACTGAGCTCCCAAGGTCCAAATGAAGAACAGAAGGAGGGAGAACATGAGCAAGGAAGTCAGGACCGCGAGGGGTGCATCCACCCATGGAGACAGTGGGCCTGATCTAATGGGAGCTCATCAAGGCCAGCTGGACTGGGAGTGATGGAGCATGTGATCAGACCAGACTCTCTGAATGTGGCTGACGATGAGGCCTGACTGAAAAACCAAGGATACTGGCACGGGGTTTTGATTCTACTGCATGGACTAGCTTTGTGAAAGCCTTGGCTGTTTGGATGACACCTTCCTAGACCTGGATCGAAGGGGGAGGGCCTTGGATTTCCCACAGGGGAGGGCACCATGACTTCTCTTAGAACTGGAGAGGCAGGGGGGAGGGGGAGTGGAGGGAGTGGGAAGGAAATGGGAGGAGGGGAAGAGGTGTGGAAATTTTTAATAAATAAATAAAAAAATCAGAAAAGAGTTCTCTCTCTCTCTTACACACACACACACACACACACACACACACACACACACACACACACACACAAGGCATTAAATCATCAGGCCATTCTAGAGGTTGAAGGTTAATGCACTATACTACATTTTTAGGTGAAAGATAAAAGAGCTAAAAGATTTATTTTCAGTAAAATTATGAATAGTGCACAGATTGTTTAAATCAGTGAGTTGCATCTTTTCTCCCAGTATGCATAGAGTACCAGGTAACCAGGCAACATATATAAACAGTCAGGGGAAAGCTGTTGACCCCTGATCTGATTAGTAATTTCTACCTGGCCAAGGTCTAGCGTTTAAGAATCAAAGAGAGATCCAGGCCTCTAAATTATCAGTTCCGGGTATGCTGTTTTCAGTAGTTCTGATTGTGGTCATTGAAGGTTTTTCTCTGGGCTGTAACCAATAATCTCTTCTGCTGTACTTGAGAATAAAACATAAGCCATAAATTTTCTGGACTAAAATCATCAATAAACTGAAAAAAGGAGTTAGGAATCTTTTAAGTGAGGTAAAACCAGGGCTTGCTTATTTTTCTATGTATCTGAGCAACTTGGATTCAACCGCTTTAGGTAAGTAGTGATTCAGTGTCCTTGGATATCTGTGAATATCTTAAATGGATACTCTAGCCTGAACCCTAAACACTGAACAAATACCTACTGATAAAGACAATTGCAGAAAGGCAGACCTCTGTATTTACCTAGAAGGGAGGAGTAAATGTCTGGCAGTGGAAAACTGTTTTAACATGTAGCTAGGGGAATAACAGTTCTGAAACTCTGAGAATTAATTCCCAAATATGTAACAGAAAGGGAGTTAACTACAATGAAAGTCTACAGCAAAGGATAGCCATTTATTCGCAAAGCAACAACGCCCAAAAGCCTTGCCTTTTGGTTTAATTGGTATCAGATTCCTTGGTTTTGATAAATAATCTGTGCAAAAGATGGCTGAGCAATTGCTGTATAATGTTGGGGCTTGTAACAAAAGTGAAAATCAGAACATAATCTTATTAAATAAAAAAATAATCCAGCATACTATTCCTCTTGAGAAAATTGCCTAAAATGTAGGCTTCAGTACATTTTCTTTCATTGGTTTTCTTGTTTGTTGCCTATATGTGTACCATGAACTCAGTGTGAGAAAAATTCACAAAGAAAACACAAAATCACACTCATTATGCAGAAACTTTCAAAAATGCTTCTGTAATTGGGCATTCTAACAACAGTCTGAATGTCAGAGGCAGGCAGATCTCTCTGAGTTTGAAGCCAACCTGGTCTTCATAGTGAGTTCCAGGACAGCCAGGAACTATGCAAATAGATTGTTCTAATACAAAAACCCAACCCAACCCAATACAAAACAAAAAGCCTCCTGAAATTTCTCTTTGGTTAACGGAATTTCTCTGATAAGAATTTTTCATAAGTTGAAACAAAAATGTAGGTGATTGTTAAAGGGACTGTTGAGTGCTTGCAACTTGCATTAGTACATTGTTCAATTTCATTAGGCCATGTATATTTAACTTTAAATGTGATTTTTTTCCTTTTAAATCTGAAAGCATGGTAACTTTTCACCTTACATTATGTGTTTGTTGATGATAAAAAAATGTAATGTAAGAGTGAATGTATATTATTTATATTTTTGTTATTTTTATGTTGTATATAATACATAACTTCATTAAATTGACTAACATGGTGGTAATGTAATATGCATGAATGTATTCATGTACATATGCATGAATGCATTCATATATATATGCATTATTTATTTGGGGGTCATGTGTGCCATGGTGTGCTATGGAGTTCATCAGGGTTTGTGAAATGGCAAAAGCTTGTACCAGCTAAGCCATCTCCCTGGATGCAGGACAACAGATTTTTATTGTATAAATGTGTATTTTGTGTGATCTTCTGATGTTCCTTGCTGTCTGTACAGAGCAATTTTATCTCTTTCTAAAACATCTTCTGTTCCAATGATAATATTAACTCAACTTAGTTACAGTTAATGTATTTTTTTCTATAAAAGGGTGCTTGTGCCCACAAAGATTCTATAACTGTATATTGGTTTCTATAACCAACTTTATTTGTAAAATTAAGTTGCATAAAATACTTCACAAATCAAAATAATATGGTACTAAGTAGTTGTTTTTATTCCAGGTATTTTTGTGCTGCATTTTTGGCTAATATATCAAACATTAATTTAACCCTATGTTTTCATTTTTAAATTCTATAATTTGTATACTATTTTGTTTTCTAAGTTTTCAGTTATGTATATATCTATATTTGAACTTTACTAAAGTGTGTTTCTATGTATGTTTCTTTGTCTGTTTGTCTGTCTGCAAGTAAAAATAAGATAAATTAAAAAGGGATCCAACCTCTTAACATTTAATTTTTTGAGACATGACCTCACTGTGAGTCTCAGACTAGTTTCAAAGTCATAATTCTTCCAGTTTAGCCTTCTGAGTGCTGGGATTATAGGCAGATGTAAGCACACTAGCTCCCTTCTCAAAGAACTTTGACAGTTTCAATAAACTTCTGTTGTCGTAACACTATGAAATAGATCTCTAGAAATGATCCATCTCAAGTAACTTGAATATTAATCTTGTTTTTATTTATAACAAAAGTCAAATTGTATATAACTAATGTATATAACAATTGTCTTTGGTGCTTTAAGAACAATGAAACCCTATTGGAAATTTTGATTTAAATTTCACTTTTCTGGATAGCCATTATAATTTTAGTACACAGAAAAGTTTTTTGTTTTTACCTTCACAACCAAAGCCATTTTACTAGCACAAGTAATGTAGGGAAATTAAAAAAATATTGTAGCATTTGATTTAGCGACACATGGAACATATGGCAGCTTCTCCATGTAAATGAGGGAACAGGCAGTGGTTATTTTGTTCTAGTCTTACACACAAACTCAAGGCTACTCATGGATTTCCAAAGGACAAATCTGGAATAGTTAAATAAAAGAGATTCTCTAGGGAATCTTCTTGTATTTAATTTTAATACACACACCATAATTTATATATTTTTATTAAATAGAACTGATTCATAGGAATTAACACTGAGCTTCAGAATCTTTTATTAGTGTGGATTTGATGCAAATAATTTACTATCTAGAAATAAGGTGACAGTAGTTGCTGATTAAATATAAAGTTATTGATGTACTGATAATATTTGTTAAAATTTGTCTTCCTTTGTTTGTTTGTTTTGTGATATCTGGTCTCACTGTGTAGCCTGGGCTGTCCTGGAACTGACAATTAGATCAGGCTGGCCTCTAGTTCAGTGATTTGCCAGTCTCTGCTGGGATTGGTAAATTTTGACTGAAAATGGCTCAAAATAGATTTTATTTCTATTTAACTTTTATTTAATATTCATTTTGTGTGTGTAAGAGAGAGAGACAGATAAAGGGAGGAAGGTAGGGGGAGAGAGAGAGAGAGAGAGAGAGAGAGAGAGAGAGAGAGAGAGAATGGGTGAGAGACAGAATGACAAGGAGAGACAGAGACAGACAGAGATAGATAGACAGATCTAGTGACAGAGAAAGACTGGGGAGATTGGAGCATCAGTGTAGCGGTCAGATGACAACTTGCAGGAGTTCGTTATTTCCTTTCATTGTGTAGGATTTGGAAATCTATCTCAGGTTTCATGCTTGGCAGTTAGGACCTTTAACGACTGAGCCATCCTGTAGGTCAATAGTAGATGTTAACTGTTACCAAAACAAACACCAAAGAATGTGGAATACTTACAGATGTTTGTTAATTAACTTGATTTAGACACTCTATATTGTCTACATATTTCAAAGAAAATAACTGAGGCATGTCTATGCTTTCCTTTCTCAGTCTAATTGCATCAAACAAAATCATGTTTCTTTCCCCAAAAATCATGATTAATTTAATTCCCTATGAGCAATTAAAAATGCTTTATTGTATTCTGTTTTATCTGAAGTAATTTCTACCTGACGAAGTTCTCCTGACTTGCAGAGAGACTGAAGTTTCTGAATGCAACTTGCTGTATAGTTTTGTGTGAGAACTCCTGGCTTCAAAGCATGCTACGTATCTGAAGGGCTTTAACAGACAGGAGCATGGCAAACATGGTGCCATCAGGTTGTGCTTTTCCCTTTGTCTTCTTCCTTGTTAAAACATTAGTTACATCCAGTAGCATGAATAACAAAAGCCAGCATGCTACAGCATCCTTGACGTCAGCTACCAAGGTTTATTTCTTTATTTGGCCACTTTCTTATGTCTGACTCATTCCTGAGACTGACCACCCAGGTCAACCTATCAAAACATCACAGTCCAGCAATCACACATCCCATCTGGCTCTAATTAATCCAATCAGGACTTACCAATGTATTCTAGCTCATTCTAACACAGACCTCCTCCTCTTTCCTCTTAAAATTAACACCTGCACATCTATTTGCGGCTGTTTCTACACGATTCAGATTCAACACCCTCGTCTCTCCCTTGCTTAATAGAGGATTCTCCTCTCTTCCTTACCTTTAGGCCATGTTGGAGTTAGTCAATCAGTCCACAATCCATGAGATAGGTCCTTCAGAACTATATCCACAAGCCACAAGTGATTCTCTCTCTCTCTCTCTCTCTCTCTCTCTCTCTCTCTCTCTCTCTCTCTCTCTCTCAAAACACTGCTAATTCTTTAAGATTTACTAGCACATTTATTCCATTGGAAAGGATTGGACATCAATGAGGAAAAAGAATGTATTTACCTTTTATTTATTTATTACTTATTTGTATTTATGTTAGCACCTGCACACATACTACGGTGCACGTAGGTCAAATAACGATTCAAGGAAATAAGCACTCTCCTTCCATCATCAAGTCCTGGGATCTAATTCAGGTCCATAGCCATCTTGCTGGCCACAATAAGAAAAGATTTTAAATTTTATACACACACACACACACACACACACACACACACACCAATTTATATACATATTTATTTATAAATTTACATGTGTTTAACAACTATTTTAGAATTCTACTAAAAATCATTGTACTTTTATTATTGCTATAACCAAATATATGACAAGACACAATTTAAAGGTTTATTCTGATTTACAGTAAAAGGAGATCTTTATATCATTGCAAATCATACAAAGAAATCATAGTAGTTGACAGAGAAGGAGTGGAGCTAGGGTGATGGCTGGACACATTGCATTCATACTCAGGAAGCAGAGTGGATGAAAAACAGAGCCAGGCTCTAAGGCAGGAAGGGGAAGGCCCACCCCTTCCTTTAGGGAGGCTCCACCTCCTAAAGGTTCCAATACTTTCCAAGCAACCTCACTAGCTTAGGTAGACGGGTTTAAACTCAAAGCTTCTGGGGGAGGTATTTTGCATTAAATATAAAGCCATATTAGTGGAATAAAATGTTAACTATATCATGAAGCTGACATAATGGAGAGTGATGGAAAAATTTGGTGAATTTTCTTCAATGTATACTGCTACAGTTATATTCTATAATTATCAAAAGCTTCTGTTTCTGAATGATGCAATATTTAATCAGTAATTCCAACACTCCTCCTTATATTTCAAAGTGATTAAGATAATTGAACATATAACATCTGCTGAGAACTCTTATATTATTGTAGAAGAATCATTCTGAATATAAAAAATTGCATGAAGCTTGTATTTCATGAATTTGAATTTAGCATTCTAACAGCATAATATTTTCATTTCATAGTTTACCTTAGTAACATAGGGATGGTTATCTTATCAATTTAAGGCTTAAGGTTAGGTTGAATATCTATAAACAAAGCACTCTGTTTTAATCTTGAATGCTTGCTTTTTGAGTGACTATAAAAGTCCACCATGAAACAACTGTCAAGAATGTGTATGTCTGTAATTACCATAGTTTAACTGTACAGAGAAAGGTTAACTTCCTATAATATCTATATGCATGTCTAGATGATCCATTCTCACACTTTTATAATGTATCCATCTGAAAAGACTAGAAAATAACAAGCTGTTACTTAAATCATTTTAAGCAATTTTGGTGTGGAAAAAATATTTACCATAACTTCAAACTTACAGAAAAATTACATGAAGAACACAAATGAAAAGAATATCCACACAATGTTTGCTTATATCATTTACCAACTTCCTTTTTATTGGGGCCTTTGTTGTATCATGCTCACTTTAAGTCTCCTTCCTTGTCCTGTTCTTTCGTATTCTTTCATTTTTTCTGTGCACATACTGTCACAAGTGCACACACCTGCACTGTGTGTCAATTTAATGCATAGAAATTGAGCACAAGTAAGCACCTTCAGCCACAAATATTTTCATTTGTATTTATCAAACGACAAAGATTTTTGTGACTCTTAGTGCAGCGCTATGGATGATTAAATGGAACACACCTTGCTCTTTCCTGATCCTTATCCCATGCTCTGTCTCCCCAGTTGTTCCATTAATGCCATCTATGTCTATTTTTGTTCTCTCCTTAGGATCTAATCAAGGAGCCTGAATTGCTTTCTGCTGCAGTGTTTCTAATTCTCCATTAACTTGAAAAACTTCTTAAGATTCCTTTGCTGTATGACCTTGACATTTTGGTAATATGGACCAATTAATTCATGAATATTTTAAGGTATGTTTGTCTGAGAGTTGGTTCGGGTTATACCAAGGTTAGACACACGTTTTGTCCCTGCCAGAAATGTATGATGAATTTTCTTTATAGCACTTCATACAATCACAGGCTTTAGTTGTTGTTATGGTGATACCTGGCATCTGAGTATCAAGCTACTCTCTGAGATTACGAACAACGGGAAATGAGGACTTCATTAGACAAATAACCACACTTTGTGCAGTGCCACGTGGGATTTGGGAGCATTTTCTCTGTGCCTAGTGTTAAGCCTCTGACCCAAGTAAGCCACAGGTAAGAAAGAGCAGCAAAAACTCTCATGTACTGAAATCAAAAACTGAAAAGAACACTCAGGCCAAATAACACCCACGCTGACAAGCTGAAGCAGGACATCACTTTCTGCCTCCATCTTCTCTGTCAGACCTGAGTTTCTGGGTTGGTAGGCTCCATGTGCCATCACACTGCACCTGCAGGAAGCTTCAGATGATGTCGTTCTTTAAATGAGAGAATAGTGAAATTGAGATGATTCATACCAACACTGAAACACCTCCCATGGACAGATTGTTGACAAGATATCCTTTGCCGGGAGCCAGGAAACTTCTTCAGGGGACAAGACCTGAAAATGGAACAAGAAAGCTCTCTTTGTGGCAAGACCCTGACTGACCCATTTTGGCATGGCATGACCCCAGGAGCATATGTCCTACCTGCTCTCCTTGCCTTTTTTATACAAATCATATTGCTGGCTGCCTCTCATTTTACTTCTCAGAGCTATGGATAAAATAGAAAATTTCCACCTGATGACTCTTCTTTGGTTCAGCCAAAAGGAATGCTGTTAAAAATATACAGTGGATCTAATTTAGTTCTTAAAGCCTTTGATATTTCAAGTGTGGCCACCATAAATTCAGTCTTCTTTTTTTAAAAAGTATAGCCTATTCTTGCCTCAAAGTCGATATCCTCTTGCCTCTGCCACCTTCAGTAAATTCTACTGCTGTGTGCCACCACATTCAGCAAATTCAGTCTTCTTAACCACAAGAGTCTAGGTGAAATGCTAATCAATAGATGCTATCAGGAGTTAATAACAGTCTAGGAGTAGAGAGTGAAGCAGAATCATAGAAGCCTACAGCACTGTCATTTCTAACAGTTGTGACAATACTGTAGGAAGTTAAGAGGAAGGAGATATGAGAACAGGGTTTAAGCTATTAAGAGTAAGTCTTTAAGCTATGTTGCTTACAAGATGATGGGGGAAAGCCTGGTATATCCCGATAGGAGATAGACTAGTACCGAATGTTGAATGAATTGATCCAGCTTTGACTGGTGAGTCACCTGTGAGGACTCAGACCCTGCCAGAAGTAAACATTAACCACTAGAGGCAAAACTCCTTTTCTTTGCATGACTCTTTAACTGCAAATGATGCCAAATGGGCATACCGTTCTGTCTGTAGGTGTGACCAGTTAGAAAGGCTTCTTTGTTACTTGTAACACTACTTATGTTTCTTCCATTAGATTTATGAATCAAGTAGTTAATGGTTACCAGTAGGAAACTTGGGGGATAGAAGGAGAATGAGGCAAAATCAAACTGACAATGACTGTAACCATTATTAGATTAAATAAGGAAACAAATTTGATTGCAAAACTATTAAAAATGTATATACAAAAAGAGTCCAGGTTATCCGTGGACACTTATTTGAATCAGGTGGTCAAAGTTTCTTTGCTGTGCTGACTTTACACATCCGTCCCAGGTCATTGGACCCATTTGGAATTAAAATTCCAGCAATTCTGGTCCTAGAATTCTGATGTTCACGTGAAAATATCTGTTATTCCAGTTTGACATTGCCAATATTACATTTGAGATACTATGACCTTGAACCATGTGCAAAGAGGAATTTTACAAAGTTAATTCCAACTTAGTTAAAATAATATGTGCATCAATTCAGTGTGTGTAAATGTAAGTGTGTGCATGTATCTGATGTCAATTGTATCTATATTATACATATCCTAACTCTGTTGGGATTATATGAAGTGGATAAATAAATTTAGGAAACTTGAGACATTTACAGCAGTGATCACACTTTCCGGATTGTTCAGGACAGTCTTGGACTTGCACAGGTTTATCACAGACAGGCTCTGTACATGTTCATAAATCTAGTCATACACTTTAGATTTTCTTCATCAAATTATCTCAATAGTGATCTTCTTAATATTTCCCCCAAATCAATTAAACAGAGTGAATAAAATAGCCTTAGACAATAAAGTTTGTCTGTAAAAATCTTAATTGTATTATAAAAATATTTGGCCAGATAAATTTGATAATTTTGTTAGTTAGCTCTCTTTCCCTATGGAGTGGCCAGGCAGGCAGTCCAGTGCTTTATAGGCATATCTGTGAAGATACTCTGGGTAAGAGCAACATTCGAATTGAGGAGTTGAGAAATATCATTGCTTCTCCTTACTATGAGTGCCTTCTTTAATCAACTGTAATACTGAACAAAGATTATCTCCCCCTCCTTTTGTAAATGGTGGATATTTCAGGACAAACAGCACAAGGATATTCATACAAATATGTGATGTACTTTGACAACATGCCCTGCCTTGTTCTCAACTTTCCTCAGTCTGCCATCAACCCTCCCATTAGTGTCTCTTCCCCCTAGATAGTTTTGTTTCTGTTTTCATGGCATATATACATGCATGGTTTTATGTGTCTACATAAATTGTAGGGTCCAAAACAAAGGGAAACACGATGTATGTCTCTCTGAGTCTTAATTTACTTAACAAGGTTTTCTCCAGTTATATCTACTTTTCTTGTAGATGACATAATTTTACGTATCTTATTAGCTGATTGTGTAATAAAAAAGGTTTTCTTTGTCCACTCCTTTGTTGACAGACATGAATGTTTAGTTATTGTGATTAATGCTGAAGTTAACATTGCTATACCAGGATCTCTGTGATATATTGACCTCAAGTCCTTCAGTTAATAGCTGAAGTGGAATGTTTGGATCACATGATAGGTCTATGATTATGTCTGGGAGGAAACTCTATTTTACTTTGTGCAGTGGCTGGTCTTATTTTAATTCCAATCTGCTGTGTGTAAAATTGAGGAAGGAGGAACACTTGGTGTGAAACAGTCTAACACTGGTTTTATCTGACTTCAGACTCACTTAAAGTACACTGCTTTGGTGTCCTAGAACTCATTGGCCTTCAGACTGGAGTTTATGTTGTCAGATTTCCTGAAGTTAAGGCCTTAAGACTCACACTGAGGCCATATGTTGTCTATTTGGAACATAATGCCATACTGGCTGTTTCTTGGGGAACCCTCAGCAATATGGTGGTTACAGCAGTTCAGATGGAAATACTAAAGGAAAAGGGTTGAAAACTATACCAAATTCTTCTTTGTAAAGTTCTCCATCTATAAAAGTTAGGAAATCTCTATTCAAGTTGATTTGGGAGCAAAGTGGTGAACATATTTGACCTTAGGTTTATGTTCAAACGGTCTTCAAACCTAAATGGGCTTACTCTTTTTGCTAAGTTGAATGTAATTATTTTGGAACAAAATGGTTTTAAGATCATTTTCAATGTAATTTTTATTGAATCTTTAGAATTTCACAGCATACATACTCATCCCAATCATTTCTCAGTCCTTCGGTGTCTTCCCCATTGTAGTTCCCCCTAATAAAATAAAAAAAATAATGAAAACAACAGCAACAAGATCCCACACAACAACAACAGCAACAGTAGCAACAACAAACCCACTTCACTCCTCCATCTTTACTCCTATCCCTCCATCATAAATTCTTTTGGCACAGTGGCCTTGGGAGCTGTGCTGTACCCAAAAGTATATCCTTTTGTTGAAACAGCTTTACTTGGAGATGTTCGTCGCAGTGAACTGTTGGTCTGGTTCAAAGCTTCTGATTTGTGGTACATTCTCAATACTGAAGCCTCACCAAAATTTCTCTTGGATATCCTGCTATTTCCCCATGTTATGTAGATTCTGTGGCCATAGTTCGTCAGAAAGAGTCCATGGTCCTTTCAAGCTTTCAAGAAGTCATAGATGATGTAGATGTTGGTGTTGGCCACCTCAAAGCCTTGGAAATGGGCATGTGTGGTAGCTGAGTTGGTCAGTCCAGAATTCCACTGGGATCACCCATTCAAGCAAGAGGCTGGGCCAGATCTCTTTTGAGAATGCTGAGGCGTGTGCTCAGCTCTCCCTTGAGAATGGTGAAGGCAGGAGCCAGCTCTCTCATATGAAGGTCCAGCACTCCAAGGATGGGGGCAGCTCTCCCCCTGAGGTGGCTGGTTGGGAGTGAGACCAGCTGTCCAATGCCCAGGCCATGAAGGCTAGCTCTCCCATGGCCCCATGTGGTAACGTGGGCCATGAACATCAACACAGACTCTGTGGTAGGACCATGGGACCAGCGAGACACAGATCTCAACCACAGTTCACACCTGGGTGTCAGTGTAGGCCACTCAGATATTTATGGTAGCTGCAAGAGTGCTTGGACACCACTTGCCGAGATCACAGGCATCTGCATATGACCCTTGGCTCAAGCTCCTGTCCTGACATCACTATGGCTCTGGGTGGCAGTGCAGGACCACAGGATGCCAGATGAGCCTGTGCTGTCTTTTTATTGGTGTGGTTTTAAAAAGACAAGTTTACAGCAATGTGTGCAGTAAACTTCCTTTGTCACTATTATTTTAATGAAAATTGACAATCAATTTCATCTGGTAACACACACAACTTCTTTTCATGTGTTAAAGGAAATGTTGATAATTAGCAACTATTTGGGATCCCAACTACCATTATGAGTTCTAAAGTTAGCTTACCATCTCAAAATTTACTTAAAATGAAACGGTAACTGATTGAAGATTTGGACACATACAAGTATCACTTGATGTAATTAGAGAAAACTTTAAATTTTCTACTGAAAGAAGCAAGTTTGTATTTCTTTTTGGGAAAAGATTCTTCTTTAACCTTGGTCTTCCACTCTGATTCTGAAGAATGGAATCCTATGATTTCCACATGAGTGGCCTTACACATCAGTGAACCCGCCAGTCAGCTACATCTCCGGTTCTCACTTTGCCTCTAGATTCCTGTTCCTGAGCCCTCCTGAAACTCATTGTCTAAACCACCCATGCCCACATGCATTAATTTACTTGTTCAACTTTCCAAGGAAAGTTGATTTTATCGTTCTCTTTTATTTTTTTAAATGTAACTGACAACCATTTAAGCTACCATTTTTAAGATGGCATTTGTTTAGTTAAGCACTTTCTTTTTCATAGTTAGTGTTTATCACAAACTGTGAACCTCTAACTGAGGATTTGTAATCCATTGGAAGCTAAGGATGTATGCCTACCTTCTGTATGTATTGATGGATCACTAACACAGGGATGGAGTAAAGAGACAATTGTTTGGAAAAGAATTTCAACTCATGATAAAGATATCTTCCTTTCTCTCTTTACTCTGAATGCTGTAACTCACATTTACGTTTCTTTTCTTAATATTACCACAGATTATGTGCTTGAGCACATATTTTAGCTGTTAAGAAATCAGCTTTTCTTCCCTAAATCATGCAAAACTGACAAATGAAATTACTGCCAGAATGTGAATCCTTATGGAGACATACGAGTGAAGGGAAAATATTTCAACAATTGTCATAAATGTTTGCTAATGAAGACAACCATCAAAATTTGAACAGTTTCAAAGTCTTCTCATTTAAAACGTACACGTTCAGCTAAAGGAAAACAGTACTGTTCATATTCCAACAGCCTCTTTTCCTTCAATAGATTGTGCGTGGCAAGCTAACTCTGTTGCCAGCACTGCAGATATGTTCTTTCTGAGAAGACTCCTAAGCCTTCTGTTGGATATAAACCTGCTTACCCACAAAGCTTCAGCCTCAAAAGTTCTCCTCCTGGGAGACAGAAGTTGTTGTTGACAAAATTAGAATTGTCATGTCTAATGTAATTTTTTTCTTCCCAGGTACCTTTGTGTTATTGACATTTTTCTTCCTACTTATGAATATTTCTGGTAAGGATATCACAGACGATTACATGTAGGTAGAATATAGGAAGCTTCTGTTTTTAGCTCTGAAAAGACCTGAATAATATGAGTTCTGAAGTTGTACCAGATTTCTTATCTCTGAATAAGATGGCTTCTGCAGTTGCAACAGATTTCTCGTCTCTGAAAAAGATGGGTTCTGAAGTTGCATCAGATTTATCATCTGGGTGCCTTTATTGAATTATTCCTTTGTTAATTTCATATGTGTTTTGATCATATTTTTTCCCTTCCTCCAGCTCCTCCCAGATCTACCCTCACTTTCTAACCCATGCAACTCTCAATTCCTTACCCACGCAAAATACTGTGAAATACTGCTGTCTCCTCTTCTTCCTCATTCTCCCTCCTTTTCTTTCACCCTATTTAAGTCCAATTTCTGTTGTTCAGCTACAAGGGTGTGAGGCCTGTCCGTTGGCTATTGTTGACCTATTTGGGCTGACACCGTTAGAGAAACTTGACTCCCCCTTTCCCAGACACTATCAAATACTATTATCTCCTTATCTAGTAGTGGGATTTACTGCTACCTCCAGGCTGGGATTTAGTCTGGATTGAGATATACAATAATCAAGTTTACATGGCAAAACAAAAAACCCAGGATAGCCAAAACAATCTTATACAATAAAGGAACTTCTGGAGGCATTACCATCCCTGACTTCAAACTCTATTACAGAGCAACAGTATTGAAAACAGCTTGGTATTGGCATAAGAACAGAGAGGTCGACCTATGGAATCGAATAGAAGACCCGGGTATTAACCCACAGACATATGAACACCTGATATTTGACAAGGGAGCTAAAGGCATACAATGGAAGAAGGAAAGCATTTTTAACAAATGGTGCTGGCATAACTGGATGTCAACCTGTAGAAGAATGAAAATAGATCCATATCTATCACCATGCACAAAACTCAAGTCCAAATGGATTAAAGACATCAACATTAATCTGACCACTTTGAAACTGATAGAAGGGAAAGTGGGAAGTAGTCTACAAGATATAGGCACAGGAGACCAGTTCCTAAGCAGAACCCCAGGAGCTCAGACAATAAGAGAAGCAATGAATAAATGGGACCTCCTGAAACTGGGAAGCTTCTGTAAAGCTAAGGACACTGTCAGTAAGACTAAAAGGCTACCTTCCGACTGGGAGAAGATCTTCACAAATCCCTCATCAGACAAAGGTCTGATCTCCAAAATATACAAAGAACTCAAGAAACTAGACACTAAAACTCTAATTAACCCAATTAAAAAATGGGGTACTGAACTGAACAGAGAATTCACAACAGATGAACTTCGAAAGGCCAAAAGGCACTTAAGGTCATGCTCAACCTCCTCAGCGATCAGGGAAATGCAAATCAAAACCACTTTGAGATACCATCTTACACCTGTCAGAATAGCTAAAGTCAAAAACACCAATGATAGCCTATGCTGGAGAGGATGTGGGGTGAGGGGAACACTCATCCATTGTTGGTGGGAATGCAAACTCGTGCAGCCACTGTGGAAATCAGTGTGGCAGTTTCTCAGGAAACTGGGAGTCAACCTCCCTCAGGACCCAGCAATTCCACTCTTGGGTATATACCCTAGAGATTCTCTAACATACTACAAAAGCATTTGTTCAACTATGTTCATAGCAACACTATTTGTAATAGCCAGAACCTGGAAACAGCCTAGGTGCCCCTCAATAGAAGAATGGTTAAAAAAGGTGTGGAACATATACACATTAGAGTTTTACTCAGCGGTAAAAACAATGACATCTTGAATTTTGCATGCAAATGGATGGAAATAGAAAATGCTTTACTGAGTGAGGTAAGGCAGACCCAAAAAGAGGAACACGGTATGTATTCACTCATAAGTGGATTCTAACCATAAATAAAGGTCTTTGAGCCTATTATTCGTGATCCTAAAGAAGCTAAATAAGAAGATAAACCTGAGGAAGATTATTTAGCTATCCGCCAGGAGGTAGGAAATAGACAAGAGTCCCAGGTAACCTCGGGTGCATGGCGGGGGGGGGGGGGGAGGGTTGTTTGAAGGGGAGAGGGTTAGAGAGAAGGGAGTAGGGGAGGAATGGAGAAAGCTCGGTGGCCTGGGAGGGGGAGAGTGAGGAAGGATGAATATGGGATCAGGGAAGAATATATTTCAAATAAGGGAGTCATTTTAGGGTTTACAGGAGACTTGATTATATATGGGATCCCAGGTCCAAGGAGAGATCCCCAGATTGTTCTCTGGACAGAGGAGAGGGTGCCTGAACCGGCCTTGGCCCATAACCATACTGATGTATATTTTACTTATCACCATAGATCTTTCATCTGGCGAAGGACGGTGATACAGATGGAGACCCACATTGGAGCACCGGACTGAGCCCCCCAAGGTCCGAATGAGGAGCAGAAGGAGGAAGAACATGAAAAAGAAAATCAGGACTGCGAGGGATGCTATCACCCACTGATACAAGGGAACGGATCTAATGAGAGTTTACCAAGGCCAGTTGGACTGGGACTGAACGAGGACATGATCTAACCAGATTCTCGGAATCTGGCCGGATTCTCTGAATGTGGCTGGCCCGAAGTCTTTCTGAAAAGCCATTGACTATGATACTGGGACTTGTTTCCTCTGCATATACTGGATTTTGGGGATCCAGTCTGTTTAGATGCTCACCTGCCTGGACCTGGAGGGAGGGGGGAGGAACTTGAACTTCCCACAGGGCAGGAAACCCTGACTGCCCTAAGGGACGAAGAGGGAGGAGGAGAGGGAGTGGGGGGAGTGGGAGGGTGTTGGGAAGAGGGGCGGAAATGGAAACTTTTATAATTTAATAAAATATACTTTCAAAAAAAAAAGAGATATGCAGGTCTTCAGCATGCTGTTGTGATTGCTCTGAGTTAATGTATGGAACTGCCCTGCTGAGTCTGGAAGATACTGATTTGTTGTCGTTGGTGGTGGTGGTGGTTTCTGTTTTTGTTTTTGTTTGTTTGTTTGTTTTGTTTTTTGGTGAGCCACTATCTCTGGATTTTCTACACTTTTCTGTGAAAACTCCTAAAGCCTGAGGGATGGTGGTGAATATTGTATGGATTTTCCATTTAAGACTTAATGTCTCACAGCCACTTGTTCACTGCAAGATAGGAGTCTCGACACTCAGTTCTTTCTAAAACAAGAAGCCTTTCTGAAGAGGGTTGGAAGAAGACCTGATTTGTGGGTATAATCACAAGATATCAGTAATTATTTTAATGCTATGTCCATTTGACAAAATAAAGGTAGCAAGTTCTCATCTAGATCCCATGACCCACCTAGCCACGGGTTCTTAGCTACATTAACAGTATCATTTATGCATTTTACCGTATGGAATAGGTTATAAGAGACAATTGGAAGGTGGTTGGTAATCCAAAAACATTAATGTCATTGTTGTACCAGTGGGCAAATCTTGTCAGACCAGTCATTATTTTAGCTTGCAGGGTTCACTGGTAGGTGACATTACTTTTTAATTCCAGCACTGTGCATAAAACTTTCCAGCACTATGAAGGTTAGCCAATGTGAATAAAGCTTCCAGATAAGTACCAGCTTGATTTATTCATGTTTTATATTTTTTTTAAGTTTTGGAGGGCAACCAGAAGAAGAGCATTGGCAATACCTTGTCATGTTTTATATACTATAAGCTATCAAACAATAAAATAAATTAACCGAAATGGTTTATCTCCTTTTGAGTTTTAGTCATAACATCAGGATTCCTCTTTTAAATAAAAATTCAATAGGCAAGCATGGCTAATGCAAGACAGTAAAGTTAACCAGTAACAGTCAACAATATCCGAGCACCTAAACAGGACCAGAAACTACTCAGGTTAAATTAGAGAAACAAGTCAAAAATTACTTTAAAAATATGTTCATTAGCTACTTGTGGGCAACATCACTCATTTAGCAAATGTACAACAGCTGTTTTAATATTTAAATTTTTATTTTATTTTTATTGTATGTATATTTATGATGATGTAAGTGGCATGCAGTTGTCATTGTGTATGTGGGGGGGTATGTGTGTGTGTAAATTTATTTAAGTTCATGGAACTGGCTTTGTCTTTCAGCCTTTATGTGAGTTATTATTGAACTCCAATTGTCAGACTTGTGTGGCAAGCACCACTATTCACTGAGCTAATCCATGAGCCCACAAGTTCCATTCTAAGAGAAGTAGGATCATAACAAAAAAAATTGAAGGTACACTCCATGAGATGAAACCCACCTAAGACACTGATAAGTTGGCCATGAACCTGAAACAGATAGGTCAGGCACCTGGAGAAAAACCTAATGCTATTGCTCTGGTAAAGTAACATAGCAATAAGATGACTTTTAATGGCATTATGATATATTCATAGATATCATACTCAGATGTCATCAGAGAAGGTTCCTCCTGCAGTATATGGAAACAAATACAGAGACACACAGCTGAGTAATGGGGAGAGAGTGAGAGGCCTTGGAATACTCAGCCCCATGGGATGTCTCCATCAAATCCCCAGTCTCAGGTCTAGGGCAACTATTCAGGAAGCAGAAAGAGTGTAAGAGCCAGAGTGGATGGAGGACACCAAGGAAACAAGGCTCTGTAATCTCAACTGCACCAATGTATATAAGAACCCACAGAGGCTATGGATTTGTCCCAGGTGGGGTTCCAGCACAGAGAGGAGATGTGGACACAAGGTCCCAGCCCTAAGTCAGAGATCATCTCAAAACAAAAGGAACTCAATGATATCTTTGCAGATTCTTAGTCTCATAATGGTTTTTTTTTGCTTCTTTACAAGTCTGTTGTATATATATTATGAATTGCAGTTTTGTGATTTCATGAAATTCTTGAATGCACAAACTTGCCTGTCTCTGTGTCTGAACTTCTTGAACTTTTTCTTTGGCTGTTTTTCTCTTGTTGATTTTTATTTTGTCCTATTCCAATGTGTTTGTTTTTGTTTTGTCTTATTTTATTATAATTCTTTAGATACCTACTTGCTTTCCCAACAGAGGCAGTAATGGGGTGGATTCAGTTGGGAGGGAGGGTAGGAAAATCAAGGAGGAGTTGGGAGAGGAGAGATCATTATCAAAATATGTTGTATTAGAACAGATCTATTCTCAACAAAAGAAAAAAACTCAAAAATAAAAAATGCACATATAAACATAACAAGAGTAAATATAAACTATCATGATTCCTGAGACAAACTGTGCTGGCAGAGGAATTGTCAGCTTTAGTGAAGAGGAGAAAACTTCTAAATTTGACCTTCGTCTTAACGTACTAGGGGTGGCAGGATGTTCCTGTGTTTATTCTTTCTACTGCTATGATAAGATTAATGTTTCTTGCGTTAAGAAGATGCCCTGTCATTCTGAAAGTATTATTTCCACCAATCAAGAATAAGACAACTACAACATTTTAAAGCCAAATTTGAAACAAACTTTAAATATTGGTCAGGTGGACAGGCTCTCACCAGGTTCATGCTGAGGTTCCGGGAAAAATGGCTCAGAATCACAGTCTGTAGCTGATAAACCCACAATTCATTGCATTTCTCATCAGGTCCAATCAGGGACAAGCATACATCCTAACATAGCTTCATCTTGTGAAACTCCTACACGTGTGTTATCAAGCACGTGGATGAAGATGGGTCAAAAAAAAAAAAAAAACTTGTTTCAGGAAGAGAAAACAAATGACTTGTTATCTCCCATAAAAAATGTCCTCAAACATTTCAGGAATTATCTGTCTTTGGGCAAGGGGCTTGCATTTCAGAGGCATTTTTGTTTCATGGACATCTTAGGCAAAGTAATTAAAACTTAAAATAAAACTTTGGTTCACTCTAAAGCACAGAGAAAACAATTAACAGATAACAAACCTTCTATTGTTCTGATTCTTACAGCCTCCAGGCCCATGGAAATAAGTTTATTTTCCTTATAAATAATCTAACCCTTAGCCTCTTGTTATACCAATGCAATGTAGTAGGAGATTGCTCATTCATTCTCAGCCACCCAGACCCCGATAACCACACAAAAACTATAATAATTTATAACACTGCTTGGCCTATTAGCTCAGGCTTCTTATTAACTAACTCTCACATCTTAAATTAATCCATTTCTATTAATTTGTGTATTGTCATGAGACTGTGGATTACCAGGTAAGGTTCTGTTCTGGTGCCTTTCTCCTTCCACAATGACATGGCATCTTTCTGACTCTGCCCACTCTTTCTATATATCTCTTCCAGCCTGTCTATATCCTGCCTTGCTATAGGTAAAAGTTGCTTTATTCATTAGCCAATAACAGCACACATATACAGAAGCCCATTCCATGTCATCTCCCCTTTTCTGTATAAATAAAAAGTTTAACTTTAATATAGTAAAATTACATATAATAAAACAGACTCATACAAGAATTATAGTTACAATATTTAATCTATTTATAATTTGGCAAAATTAAAGAAAATACATTATCATCTCTTTTATCTTTGTGAGTCTAAGTTTCATATCTAATTTATCTTTATCATGACTAAGGAAAACTATAACTATCTGTCTTCAGCACTTCAAGACCACAGAAACATATACTATTACCTAAGAAAAATGGGAAGTACATTGTAAGCAACTTCCAAAACTTTAGAATTTTCAGAGATGTCTTGCTACCTGGACAGTCACCCAAAGTTCTTCTGCAACACTGAGGCACTCATCTACAGCCTTCAGGCCCATAGTATCTGGCAGAATTTTCCATGAAGCAGAAAATTTGAAATGCTGTTTTGCCTATCTTGGTAGTTAGTCAATCACTTCCTTCTGTGTCTTGCAGAATGTCTGACAATTTCTTCTGTGAAGCAGGAACCCTCAAAGATCATCCTGTAATTTGGAATAATCAACAGTATTTTTCTGTGGGTCCTGCATGCCCAGTTCATACAACAAGAAGTTCAAGCAAAAGCAGTTTCTTGCACAAATGGCTAACCAGCTCCAAAGGAGCCTCTTTGATGACCATCATCCTCTTGAAATAAATTGGTGTTGCTAGGAGCAGATGTGTCTCATTTTCAGAAAAAGTTTAAGTTCCTAAAATATTTTAGAAGCCATATTTGAAGAAATAAATCTCTGTCCGTCTAAAATAAATCTAGCTAACATGAATACAAGTCTGACTATTATAAATGAGTATCTATTAATATGTAATTTTAATTATACATTACATTTTAAAATGAGCTGTATAAACATAATACCTTAAACAAGAGTAGAAATACATATACACAGTGTAATCTATCAACTTTAAATCTGTATCAGTAGACCAGGATCCATATCAATGCAAAGTATTCATCTTTATGCCATATTTTCTTTATTTTATCTTTTATTTTTTAGAAATTGACTGTGACTATTAACTACTATAATCAACCCCCTTTAAATGAAAATGAGCATTTATAAACAATAGTTTTGAAAATTTGGGCAAAATTTTCTTAAAACTGCTACCTGCTGTTTTTTGAGTGAAATATTTTTAGGGTTCACAGAGATCTTTCAGGGGGTTCTTAATCCATCAAACCACATTAGTCTGGAAGGAAACCACATGTTCCCATCTTTCCTCTGTAGAAACAAAAGCAGAACCTGTTTTTTCAAAGTAAAATATCCTTAGATCAAAATTTTTAAGACAAGACACCTTTATGTTGGATTAGCTTACCAGACCCCAGTATCAAATAACTCTCTGCAGCCAAGAAATTCAAAGAAAACACAATACTATACATAATCCAGACTCTCCATATACATTCCATTTTTATGTTGCTTATTTTTCTTTACCCCTTTGATCTATGATTGTCTGTACTCTTTTAAATTACTTTTACTGTCTCTTTAACGACTTTGTTTAATTTTTTAAACTATTTATTTTATAATTGTCTATGCTCTTTTTCTTCTCTCTCTCAAGACTATATACATTTTAAAACACATTATAACCCACTCAGAGGTTTATTTCTGTCTGAATGTGTTTTTTTTATTCCATATCTGTAATCATTTTCTGATTTGGGACACCTTTTAAAATGCTAAATTGGCTAGCGCTAAGGCGACTTTGTCTTTTAGCCCTGCACAGTCTAACATGGCAGAGGTACATTCACTGCCAGCTCTGCAAGCCATGCTTACTGCCCAAGCTCCAGAAATGTAGAGGGTCTATGTTGCCATTAATCAACTTGCAGCACTCTGATCACAAACTCCATTTAAGTTTTCTCTAGCTGCACCTCCCAAAAGAGCCAGAGCTGTTTGTAGTGCCAGTATGAACCAAGAAAACTTCTTAAAGGAGCAACACCTCTGCTTGCAACCAGCAAACAGAGCCAATCTGAAGAAAATGAGGCTACCAAGAAGTTGTGTTTGACTATTTTTGTGGGTCTAAACGCCCCCTTTTCTTTTAGGTCTTATGTGGGTCCATTCCTGATGATCAGTTCCAGTTTGTAGTAGGAGGCAGATTGTTTGTTCCTGGCTGCCCAGACCTATATAATCACACAGAAACTATGTCAATTACAACATTGCTTAGACTATTAACTAAGGTTTCTTATTACCTAACTTATCATCTTAAATTAACTCATTTCTATTAATCTGGGTATTTCCATAATGCTGTGGCTTACCAGGTAAGGTTATGTTCAGGCATCTTTCTCATTTGGCATCTACAAGGCATCTCTCTGACTCTGCCTACTCTCTCTCTCTCTCTCTCTCTCTCTCTCTCTCTCTCTCTCTCTCTCTCTTTCAGTCTGGCTATATTCTTCCCTGCTATAGGCCAAAGCAGCTTTTATTCATTGGCTAATAAAAGCAGCACATATACAGAAGAACATGGCATATCGATACAAAAAGTCTAAAACACCATCTTTAGAAAAAAAGTACAGCAGATATTCATTTATTATTCCAACTTCATTTAGGCCTTTGTTTAAAGGTTGTCTTGACACAAAATAGGTAAGGTGAAGTGTTTTTGAGCATGAATATCAGTTTCTTCTGGTGTCTGTGTTGAAGCACTTGGAGCCATGATGTGGACACCAGACAGCTGGAAACACAATAGAGATACAGTGGTAAGAGAGTCACAGGAAGTGAAGGGAACATGGCCAGATGAGGGAATGGAAACGCAATGAAGGATGGGTTCATTTGTCACATATAATTCCATGATTCACAGTCTAGGGAGAACAGACATTCGGGGGGGATAACAAGAAAAACAAGTTAGGTAACATGCACTTGTTATTCACAGGACTAGTTCCACTTATGGGTGTGGGCATGTGATTGATTGACAGGAATATTCAAGGAAGGAAATTGATGGCATCCTTTACATTATAATCAGGTAATGACTCTCCGAACAACAGTACAAAAGGACATTTTAAGTTATCACCTGAAAAATCCATGCCTAATCTTCACTAACTGTTCATTAATTATAGTGGAGCTCAGAAAAAGGACAAACGAAATGAATACCGGGGGATTCTGAGTATGGAGTGTTTCAGAAGTGAGTAGAGTCTAGACTCTTCTTGCTTTCTATCCCAATTTTGCAAAGTACAGGCAAAATGATAAGGAGATAGGGAGAATTCATTGCTGCTTTATGACAACATATTTCATAATAGCAGCCTATTTGATGGCCTTTTATTCTACGCATGATCACACTTGCATAGATGAACGGTTTCAGCTTAATAGAGACTGGGGTGGAGATGTGACAGAGGCAAATAAGATGGCTGTTGAATGTGAAAACAGTCTTTTTACTTTTCTTTGCAACTGCATAAAAAGTGAAAACTTCCCACCAGAGGGGTTGATTCTGAAGATAACGTTGATTACAAGTCTCTTATAAATGTAATTCTGAATAGAGGAGACAGTTTTCATTCCTTTCTGACACATCTGTTTTTCAAAAAGAATATTCCTCAATAGTAAGAAGACGACAGAGGCAGTTTGACTATGCAGCTGCAGGACCAGAATATAACATCAAGGAACCTATGAACAGAATTCTTCATGAGAACTTACATCTTCAAAAAACCACACACAAAGCAACTCTGTAGCTGCAAGGCTTTCACTAAGGGCTTTTGGTAAGTTGTTGAATGCAGCAACCATCAGTGTGAACTTCTCTAATCTCCTTAAGTTGCTAGGATCTAATTAATAGATGGCAGTGTACCCCCATCTTCAAGCTTATGTAGTGGCCACACTTGTCATGAGTTGGTCTGTGTTGCTGAGTATGGTGATGGTACAAGACAGCTTCACTTCTATGAGACGTGAGGCTCAAGAACTGTATTTAACATCTCTAAACTGACATAGAGCTGGGGTGGTACAAACCTGTAACCTGGCTCTTGAGGGATGGAGGCAGAAGGACCTCAGGCTAGTTATTGTACACATCAAGGGTATGTATTAAAGACAGATTAATTTGAAAGACTGAAAGGCTATATCCAAACCATTGTTATTTAATAAACTATGAATCTGAGACCAAGATTATGGATTGGAACAACCTAAAGATTAGAACGAACCTACCTTACCAGTGATATTTGGAGGGTTTCAAGGAGCAGAATCATACTGAGATACTATCTAAAAGAAAGAAATTACCACATTTGACATTCTCTCTCTCTCTCTCTCTCTCTCTCTGTCTCTCTGTCTATCTCTATCTCTCTCTCACACACACACCCTTGTCTCTTATGAGGTCCTTTCCTTGGTTTTATAGGCAAGACATTCTACACATAGACTAAGGAGTACTCAACTTAGATGTTGGTGAGTGTGGATTGAAATCTAGCATAGAAAAATACAAAGTGATATAAAAACCTTTAAATCCTCTCTTCCTTTCTTCTCTCCTTCTGGATCAGTTCTCCTTTCTTGTCTACTGATTTTTATACACTCGTTGACTCTTTCTGCATATTACTCTTTGATTATTTTCTTCAACAAGTAACATGCATATCTAACCTTGCCAACTTTTTAGAAGAAATGGACTGATGTATAATATAGCAGTGATTAAAGAAGACAGACAACATGATGAAGCTCTGGGACTGAATCACTCATGGATTTTCTAGAAAAAATAGCCACTACACAAAAAGAATAAGGGAGAATGGAAATCCTTAGCATCTATTTTTTGTTGAAGACCCTATGAGAGCCATTGAGGGAAAAATAGCAGCCCTGGAAAAGTATGTCCCCACAGGTTGAAATTGAAATATAGGGAGAAACAAATCCCACAAGTAGCGCAATGTTTCCTTTCCGCATATATTGTATTGATGATTGCCTAAGAGTAGAAAGCAGTAACTACTGTGTGGGAGCATGAGAAGCATAGTCTGGCTACATAAAGGGGTTGATACTTTCCACTGTTGTTATAGGTGCAAGAGAGCAACTAAGTTATGATTGGAAAAGTTAGAGAACAGAAAGACTGAAAGGCTATATCCAAGCCATTGTTATTTAATAAACTATGAATCTGAGACCAAGATTATGGATTGGAACAACCTAAAGATTAGAACGAACCTACCTTATCAGTGATGTTTGGAGGGTTTCAAGGAGCAGAATCATACTGAGATACTATCTAAAAGAAAGAAATTACCACATTTGACATTCTCTCTCTCTCTCTCTCTCTCTCTCTCTCTCTCTCTCTCTCTCTCTCTCCCCCTCTCTCTTTCTCTCTCTCTCTCTCTCTCTCTCTCTCTCTCTCTCTCTCTCTCTCCCTCTCTCTTTGTCTCTCTCTCTCTCTCTCTCTCTCTCTCTCTCTCTCTCTCTCTCTCTCTCACACACACACACACACACACACACCCTTGTCTCTTATGAGGTCCTTTCCTTGGTTTTATAGGCAAGACATTCTACACATAGACTAAGGAGTACTCAACTTAGATGTTGGTGAATGTGGATTGAAATCTAGCATAGAAAATCTTCCAACAGGTCCATAGCTTGGTGTAAGGAATTCTACTTGTGCCAGAAGAAAAGAAATGCATCCTGTAGCTCAGAAGAAGCCTCCCTTCAAGGGGGAAGCCAAAGAAGCCCTAACTGAATGTGTGGAAAGTAGATGAAGTCCCGAATGAATGTGTATTGTAGACATGGAAATATCTATGTCAAGTACCCAATGCCTCAGACTAATGGGAGTGGCAAAGCTTTTTCTCAGGGATGAGGCTTAGTCTTCCTTTGGTTCTAGTGCAAATGTTGGTACTGGGCAGTGAAACTTTAACTGCAGCTTCCTCTTCCGGATGACTGTAACCTGAGACTGCTCTTTATAGAGACTTCCTACCAAGTCTAGCCAACCCTTATCCTTGCACTGTACATAAAAAAGGTGATGAGCTTCTGGGTTGTTGCATAATTGCTACCATTCCATGAGAGTGTGCTTTGCCCACCTGAACCCAGATTTTCTGTATGTGTATCTGTTCTTTAGTCATTCCATAGTCACCAGAGTAAGGTCAAGTTCAAAACCATGCATGATTCTGCATTCATTGGAGAATCAATGCATAAGTTTGCAGTATTCTGAAGAAGAGCCATAATCTCTCTCCCTCAGTCCCTCCTACACACTCTCTATCTTTCATGACTGGCTGCGATTATATATAATACATATATATATATATATATAGATATATATATGTATGTATGTATGCATAAAATGAGGGTATGTAACGTACATGTACATGTTTTCTTGTGCCTGTGCATATCTTCACATGTATGTGGAGGCTAGAGCTTGATGTTGGGTATCTTCTTCAGTAGCCCTACACTTTATTTTCTGACACAGAGTCTCTCTGAGAACCTGGGAATCAACAGTTTGGCTATACTGCCTGGTCAATGAGTTCCAAGTTGCTGTCTGTCTCCAACTCCTCATTCTGGGATGAGAAACTTGCCCTACCATGTCTAGGATTTATGTAGGTGCTGAGAACCTGACAAGCACATAATCAGCTGGGCCATCTCACCTGCCATTATGACAATTTTAGTAGGGGGTTATAAACCATTGAATAATCCTGATAGAAAATATTTCCTTCTGAACACTAAGTAAAAATGAACCTGGACTTGCTCACTACTGAGTTCTGTCTAATCTACCGATTTCAAGTATGTAACTAATAATCCAAAGATTGAGCTGAGTAGGAACAGTGGGCATGAGAAAGCTTCTTGAACAGGTAGTCAAACCTTCATGTCATCTCTCAGAATCATACTTCCCTAGCCTCCACTTTGTACCAGTAAGTATATATAAATTCTCTGAAACCAACTGAAAGTGAGGAAAAAGTATGGAGCTAAGTTCACCCATGAGCTAGGTTGATTCATGTGTATAAGTTGAAAATGACTAGTGTAATATCCATTTTCAGGATTGTTTTTAACACACAGTAAATGTGAAGAAACTTCCCATGTTGAAGATGCAAGTCATGTACCTACTACATAGATATCCTTAGATATCTTCTACAGTAACAATATTTCACAGTAAAAATGTTCTTGTATAGTAATAATGACAGAATGTCTTATTAGTGCAGTGGTTCTCAACCTTCCTAAAGTTGTGACCGTTAAATACAGTTCCTCATGTGGTGACCACTAACCATAAAATTATTTCCATTGCTGATTCACAACTTTAATTTTTCTGTTGTTATGAATTATAATGTAAACATCTGTGTTTCCTGACGATCTTAAGTGACCCCTGTGAAAGGGTCTTTGGACCTCTAATGTATTTTAAACACAGTTTTAGAACTGCTGCCAAAGTGACTTGAAATACAAAAGCCTGAGCCATGAACCAAGAAGAACTGAGGAGAGGAATGTTAAAGAATAAAGGAAAGTTTGGAAGTTTTTGTGACACTCAGGTAGACAGACAGTGGATGTCAAAGATTCCAGGAGCACTCCAATACTTGTGACTATGAATGTTATCTTTTAGAGTAAAAGAACCAGTACAGGGCTGATAAAATTAAGGTTATCTTAACCGTGTCCCTAATGATTGTTTCTGAATATTTGTTTACACTTAAAGGGGGATATGCTATGGAGTCAAATATTTTACATTGGTGTAGATCTTGGTCTATTGAGAAAAATTTTAGGTCAATTTTGTTGTATGTATATTTTTGCTATTAATTAAGGTATTGTGCTTGTACAGCTCATTTAAAAATGTAATTGATAATTAATAAATACAGGTTGATAGATACTCATCTATAGTAGTCAAGTTTGTAGTCATGTTAGGTTATCTAGATATACAGAGATATATTTCAGTTAGATAATCTTCAAAACTTTCAAAGACCTATGAAATATGGCATTTAAAATATTTTAAGAACTTAGGACTTTTCATGACAATGAGACACATCTGCTCCTGGCAGCATCAAATTATTCTTAAGAGGATGATGGGCATCAAAGAGACTACTTATGGGGTTTGCTAGCTATTTGGGCAAGAAACTGCCTTTACCTCAATTGTTTGATGTTATGCTGTAGGAATTAGATATGAAGGACCACAGAAAAATGACTGCTAAACTTGCATAAAGGTGCGATGGTCCTTTTGGGTTCCTGCTTCATGAGAGAGTCTGTCAGACATTCTGTAGGACACAGAAGAAAACAACTGGCAAACTGCCAATATAGGTGGAATTTTCTTTGAAATTTCCTGCTTCTTGAAAAAAAGTCTGCCAGATACTATGGACCTGTAGGCTGAAGTTCGGTGCCCCAGTGTTATAGAAGAATTTTGAGTGACTGTTCAGGTACCAAGATGTCTCTGTCAATTCTACAGTTTTGGAAGGTGATTATCATGCACTTTCTGGTAACTTAGGTAATATTATATTCTGGGGTCTTTGTTAGAGTTAAAGAATAGATAGTTATAACTATAGTTGTTCTTAGTTGTGATAAAAGATAAAGTAGATATAAATATTGTAACTGTAATCTATTTTTAAATTGATGTTATTGAGCTATACAATTTTCTCCCTTCCTCTCCCCCCCCCCTTCAACTGTCTTCTGTGGTCCTCATGCTCCAAATTTACTCAGGAGATCTTGTCTTTTTATACTTCCCATGTAGATTAGATGTATGTATATCTCTCTTAAGGTCCTTATTGTTATATAGGTCCTCTGGAATTGTTAATTGTAGGCTTTTTTCTGGCTTTATGTCTAAAAGCCACTTATGAGTGAGTACATATTTGTCTTTCTGGGTTACCTCACTCAATATGATGTTTTCTAGATCCATTCATTGCCTGCAAATTTCGATGTGTCATTATTTTTTTCTGCTGTGTAGTACTTCATTGTGTAAGTGTACCACATTTTCCTTGTCCATTCTTTGGTTAAGGGGCATTTAGGTTGTTTCCATGTTCTGGTATATTGCAAACAATGCTGCTATGAACATAGTTGAGCACATGTCTTTGTGGCACGATTGAGCATCCTTTGGATATATACCCCAAAGTGGTATTGTTGGGTCTTGAGGAAAGTTGTTTCCTAAATTTCTGAGAAATTGCCCTACTGACATCCAAAGGGGCTGTACCAATTTGTAATGCCACAAGCAATGAAGAAGTGTTCCCTTTACCCCACATCCCATTCAGCATAAGTTGTCATCAGTGTTTTTAATCTTGGCCATTCTTACAGGTATAAGATGGACTCTTAGAGCTGTTTTGATTTGTATTTCTCTGATGGCTAAGGATGTTGAGCATTTCCTTAAATGTCTTCCAGGCATTTTAGATTCTTCTGTTGAACATTCTCTGTTTAGGTCTATATTCAATTTTTAATTAGATTATTTTGTCTTTTGATAACCAATTTTTTGAGTTCTTTGTATATTTTAGAGATGAGCCTTCTGTCCAATGTGGGGTTGGTGAAGATCTTTTCCCAGTCTGTAGGCTGTCATTTTGTCTTGTTGACTATGTCCTGTGATTTACAAAAGCATTTTAGTTTCAGGAGATCCCATTTATTAATTGTTTCTCTCAGTGTCTGTGCTACTGGGTTTCTATGTAGGAAGTGGTCTCCTGTGCCAATGTGGTAAGTGTACTTTTCACTTTCTCTTCTGTGAGGTTCAGTGTGGTTGGCTTTATGTTGAGGTCTTTGATCCATTTGGACTTGAGTTTTGTGCATGGTGATAGATATGGATCTATTTTCATTTTTCTACATGCTGATATCCAATTATGCCAACACCATTGTTAAATATGTTTTCTTTTTCTCATTTTGTATTTTTTGCTTCTTTGTCCAAAATCAGGTGTTTGTAGGTGTATGGATTAATATCTGGGTCTTTGATTCAGTTACATTGGTCCTTTTGTTTGTGACTGCAGACTCTACTACAGAGCTACAGTACTGAAAACAGCCAATACCAGGCTGTTTTCAGTACTGTAGCTCTGTAGTAGAGTTTGAAGTCACAGACTGTAATATCCCCAGAAGTTCTTTTATTGTACAGTATTGTTTTGGCCATCCTGGGCTTTTTGTTTTCTCATGTAAATTTGAGTACTATACTTTCCAGGTCTGTGAAGTGTTTTTGCTGGGATTTTGATGGGGATTGCATTGAATCTGTAGATTGCTTTTGGTAAAATTGCCATTTTATGTTAATTCTATTTACCCAAGAGCATGTGGAATCTTTCTGTTTTCTGTTGTCTTTTTCAATTTCTTTCCTCAAAGATTTAAAGTTCTTGTCATACATGTCTTCCACTTGTTTGGTTAGAGTTACATTGAGACATTTTGTGCTATTTGTGGTTATTGTGATGGGTGATGTTTCTCTGATTTCTTTCTCAGCCCATTTATTATTTGTGAAAAGGAGGGCTACTAAGTTTTTGATTTAATCTTGCATCCTGCTACATTACTGAAAGTGTTTATGAGTTGTAGAAGTTTCTTGGTAGAATTTTTTTGGGTCGCTTATGTAAACTATCATATCATCAACAAATAGTGAGAATTTGACTTCTTTCCCAATTTGTACCCCTTTGATTTTTTTTTTGTCTTATTGCTCTAGCTAGAACCTCGAGAACTATATTGAGTAGATATGGAGAGAGTGGGCAACCTTTTCTTGTTCTTGATTTCAGTGGGAACACTGTGAGTTTCTTTCCATTTAGTTTGATGTTGGCTGTTGCCTTGCTGTATATTGCCTTTATTATGTTTAGATATGTGTAACTGTAATTCTTGCTTGATACCTGTTCTGTTTCATGCAATTTTACTATGTTAAACTTAAAACCTTCCTTTTTTAAAACAGAAAAAGAGAGGTGATGTAGGATTATCCTCTGTATGCTGTGAATGCCATTGGTTAATAAAGAAGTCCCTTGGGCCATGACAGTGCAGAATAGAGCTAGAAAGGAAAACTAATCTGAATGCTGAGAGAAAGAGGCAGAATCTGGTGGACACCATGTAGCAGCCACAAGAGACAGATGTTGAAACCTTCCTGGTAAATCACAACTTCATGGTGATGCACAGTTTGATAGAGATAGGTTGATTTAAAATGTAAGAGTTAGTTAGAAATATGCATAAGATAATAAATAGGCCAGCCCTGTTGTAATTAATATAGTTTCTGAGTGATTATTTCAGATCTGGGTGACCTGGAAACAAACAATCATTCTCCGACTCCACCAGTAGAATGGCTAGTGTGGAGGGGGAACTCACAGGTCTTAATCTTACACAAAGAACTATAGGTAACTGATGAGTGCTATGAGTGGAAGAAATAGTCTTCCTTTAGGAGGGAGTACACCAACTGGTTATCTAATATCAGCCCAGAAATCTTTTACGTATAAGTAACATTGTATAAACTGAGCAAGTTGTATTTATATATTTAGAAATGTTGCTGAGTGTTGTGCCACATGCCTTTAATGTCAGCACTTGGGAGGGCAGCAAAGGCAGATGGATCTCTGAGAATCTGAGGCTACAAAGCTGAGTTCTACGATAGCCAAAGCTGCTACACAGAGCAACCCTGTCTTCAAAACACCATAAAAAGAAAAGAAATGTGTGTGTGTGAGAGAAAGAGAGAGAGAGAGAGAGAGAGAGAGACCACAATTCAAGGGGAAAAACATTGATTAAAAAACAAGGATAACACATGGGAGAAAATGGAACAAAAAATGAAAAGATGAAATGACGTAATTTTATTACAATCTCAAAAGTTATAATTATATTTTGAAAATTAAGAATATCTGTCTTTTGTCTCCTGTGTCCTTGGACTATCAGCTATCCCTGTGTCGGTGTTGAGGAGTTCCATTCAGGGGGGTGAGTGTATGCTATTCCGGGCAGATTGTCCCGGAAGAGAGCACAGCCTCCCCCCCTCCAGCTCCTGCTGCAGGGTCTTCTGTGTTCCATTCCACCCTGCCCTGCCCCAATCTTAGCCCTTTTGTCTGCGGTGTCCTTGGAATACCACCTATCCCTGTGTCTGTGCTAAGGAGTTCCATCCAGAGGGTGCTTAGGAGTTCCATCTAGAGGGACAGGGACAGTTCCTGCTCCTACACTGAAGGGATCCAACCAGAGAGTCAGTAACAGCAAAGACTGAACCAAGACACCAAGACTCTCCTGGCTCCATTTAAAGGAAGAGTTGGGCAGGCGCCAATGCAAGAATTCCTCCAACAACCTGAAAGGCAACATGACATCACCAGAATCCAGGGATCACAAAACTAGAAGAATTGAACACCCTACTCCAGAAGGAATAGAAGAAATCAACTCTAAGCAGAAGTATATGAAAATAATAGAGGAACTTAAACAGGAGGTGAAAAACTGCCAAAAGGAAATGGAGATAACAAACAAAAAAGTAGATGAAATGAATACATCTCTCAAAGATACCCAAGAAAACCAAGAAAAAGCAATCAAGCAGGTAAGGGAAACTGTTTAAGAGTTGAAAAATAAAATGAAGGTAATGAAGAAAACACAAACCGAGGGAAGGCTGGATATGGAAAATCTGGGTAAACGAATAGGAACTGCAGAGACAAGTATTACCAACAGAATACAAGAGATAGAAGAAAGAATCTCAGACACTGAAGATACTATAGAGGAAATAAACTCACTGATTAAAGAACAAAACAAATCCAACAAATTCTTAACACAAAACATCCAGGAAATCTGGGACACCGTGAAAAAGCCAAACATAAGAATAATAGGTGTAGAAGAAGAAGATTTACAGCTCAAAGGCCCAGAAAGTATATTCACCAAAATTGTTGAAAAAAACTTTCCCAATCTAAAGAAGGATATTCCTATGCAGGTACAAGAAGCATACAGAACACCAAATAGACTGGATCAAAAAAATATCTCCTTGCTATATAATAATCAAAACACAAAACATACAGAATAAAGAACAAATGTTAAGAGCTGCAAGGGAAAAAGGTTAAGTAACATATAAAGGGAAACCTATCAGAATTACACCTCACTTCTCAATGGAAATCATGAAAGCCAGAAGGTCTTAGATAGATGTGCTGCAGAAACTTAGAGACCAAGGATGCAAGCTCAGACTACTACCCAGCAAAGCTTGCATTCACCATTGATGGAGAAAACAAGATATTCCAGGACAAAAACAGATTTAAACAATACGTAGACACAAACCCAGCCTTACAGAAAATACTAGAAGGAAAATCACAAACCAAGGAAGCCAACAACACCCATAATAACACAAGCATCTGACTACCCTCCACCAGCACAACTCAAAGAAGGGAAACACACAAACACTAGCACCAGGAAAATTAACCAGAGTCAACAATCACTGGTCATTAATATCGCTTAATATCAATGGACTCAACTCACCTATAAAAAGGCACAGGTTAAGAGAATGGATACAAAATCAGAATCCAACATTCTGCTGTCTACAAGAAACACACCTCAAACACAAAGACAGACACTACCTCAGAGTAAAGGGTTGGGAAATGGTTTTCCAATCAAATGGACCAAAGAAACAAGTAGGTATGGCTATACTAATATCTAACAAAATAGATTTCAAACTAAAATCAAGCAGAAGATACGGAGATGGACACTTTATACTCAAATCAGGAACAATTCATCAGGAGGAAGTCTCAATCCTGAATATGCCCGTAATATAAAAGCACCCACATATGTAAAAAAATTACTAAAACTCAGAACATGTATCAAACCCCACACTCTAATAGTGGGTGATTTCAACACTCCTCTCTCATCAATGGACAGGTCAACCAGACAGAAACCTAACAGAGAAATAAGAGAACTAACAGATGTAATGAATCAAATGGACCTAACAGACATCTATAGAACATTCCACCCAAACGGAAAAGAATATACCTTCTTCTCAGCATCTCATGGAACCTTCTCAAAAATTGATCACATAATTGGTAACAAAGTAAATATCCATAGATATAACGAAATTGTAGTAATCACCTGTGCACTATCAGATCACCATGGAACAAAGTTAGAATTCAACAATAATTCTAACCCCAGAAAGCCTACAAACTCATGGAAACTGAACAGTCAACTGCTGAACCATCCCTGGGTCAAAGAAGAAATAAAGAGAGAAATTAAAGTCTTCCTTGAATTCAACGAAAATAAAGACACAACATCCCCAAAAATGTGGGACACTATGAAAACAGTGCTAAGAGGAAAGTTCAGAGCACTAAATGCCCACATAAAGGAAACAGAGAAAGCACACATTAGAGACTTAACAGCACAGTTGAAAGCTCTAGAAAAAAAGGAAGCAGACTCACCCAGGAGGAGTAGAAGACTGGAAATAATCAAACTGAGGACTAAAATCAACAAAATTAAAACACAGAAAACAATCCAAAGAATCAATGAAACAAAAAGTTGGTTCCTGGAGAAAATCAACAAAACTGACAAACCCCTATCCAAACTAATCAAACGGCAGAAAGAGAACACGCAAATTAACAAGATCAGAAATGAAAAGGGGGACATAACATAGACACAGAGGAAATTCAGAGAATCATTAGATCTTAATACAAAAGCCTGTATGTCACAAAATTGGAAAATGTGGAAGAAATGGACACTGTTTTAGATAAATACAGTTTACCAAAATTAAGTCAAGACCAGGTGAGCAGTTTAAATAGACCTGTAAGTTGTGAGGAAATAGAAGCTGTCATCAGAAACCTACTAACCAAAAAAAGCCCTGGCCCGGATGGTTTCAATGCAGAATTCTATCAGAACTTCCAAGTAGAGTTAATACCTATACTCCTTAATGTGTTTCACAAAATAGAAACAGAAGAGTCACTGCCAAACTCCTTCTATGAAGCTACAGTCACCATGATACCAAAACCACACAAAGATTTAACCAAGAAAGAGAATTACAGACCAATCTCACTCATGAATATCGATGTAGAAATTCTCAATAAAATACTGGCAAACAGAATCCAAGAACACATCCAAAAAATTATACATTATGATCAAGTAGGCTTCCTCCCAGAGAGGCAGGGCTGGTTCAACATGCAAAAATCTATCAACATAATCCATCATATAAATAAACTGAAGAAAAAAAAACATATGATCATTTCATTAGATGCTGAAAAAGCACTTGACAAAATTAAACACCCCTAAATGATACAGGTCTTGGAGAGATTAGGGATACAAGGTTCATTCCTAAATATAATAAAGGCAATATACAGCAAGCTGACAGCTAACATTAAATTAAACGGAGAGAAACTCAAAGCCTTCCCAAAAAAATCAGGAACAAGACAAGGCTGTCCACTCTCTCCATACCTCTTCAACATAGTGCTTGAAGTTCTAGCAACAGCAATAAGATAGCATAAGGCGATCAAGGGGATTCAAACTGGAAAGGAAGAAGTCAAACTTTCATTGTTTGCAGATGATATGACAGTGTACATAAGCGACCCCAAAAACTCTACCAGAGAACTCCTACAGCTGATCAATGCCTTTAGTACGGTGGCAGGATACAAAATCAACTCCAAAAAATCAGTTGTCCTCCTATACAAAAAGAAGAAAGATACAGAGAGGGAAATCAGAGAAACACCACTTTTCATGATAGCCACAAAGAGCTTAAAGAATCTTTGGGTAACTCTAACCAAGGAAGGGAAAGATCTATTTGACAAGAACTTTAAGGTTTTGAAGAAAGAAATTGAAGAGGATACCAGAAAATGGAAGAATCTTCCATGCTCTTGGATTGGGAGGATCAACATAGTAAAAATGGCAATTCTACCAAAAGCAATCTATAGATTCGATGCAATCCCCCATCAAAATCCCAGCGAAATTCTTCACAGACCTTGAGAGAACAATAATTAAGTTTATATGGCAAAAAAAACCCAAGATAGCCAAAACAATCCTACACAATAAAAGTACTTCCGGAGGCATTACCATCACTGACTTCAAACTCTATTACAGAGCTACAGTAATGAAAACTGCTTGATATTGGCACAAAAACAGAGATGTTGACTAATGGAATCGAATTGGAGACCCAGATCTTAATCCACAAACGTATGAAAACCTGATTTTTGACAAAGGAGCTAAAAGTATACAATGGAAGAAAGAAAGCATCTTTAACAAATGGTGCTGGCATAACTGGATGTCAACCTGTAGAAGAATGAAAATAGATCCGTATCTATCACCATGCACAAAACTCAAGTCCAAATGGATTAAAGACCTCAATATTAATCTGACCACATTGAACCTGATAGAAGAGAAAGTGGGAAGTAGTCTACAAGACATGGGCACAGGAGACCACTTCCTAGGTATAACCCTAGTAGCACAGACAACAAGAGCAAAAATGAATAAATGGGACCTCCTGAAACTGAGAAGCTTCTGTAAAGCAAAGGACACTGTAATTAAAACAAAAAGACAACCTACTGATTGGGAGAAGATCTTCACCAACCCCTCATCAGACAAAGTCTGATGATGTGGGAGAATTGTCTGTATTCTGTCAATCATATTTTAATAAAACGCTGATTGGCCAGGCAGGCAGAAAAGAGGGATCAGTGTTTTATTAAAATATGATTGACAGAATACAGACAATTCTCCCACATCAGTCTGAACTCCAACATATACAAAGAACTCAAGAAACTAGACACTAAAACTCTAATTAACCCAATTAAAAAATGGGGGTACTCAACTGAACAGAGAATTCTCAACAGAAGAAGTTCAAATGGCCAAAAGACACTTAAGGTCATGCTCAACTTCCTTAGCGATTAGGGAAATGAAAATCAAAACAACTTTGAGATGCCATCTTTCACCTGTCAGAATAGCTAAAATCAAAAACACCAATGATTGCCTATGCTGGAGAGGATATGGAGTGAGGGGAACACTCATCCATTGTTGGTGGGAATGCAAACTTGTGCAGCCACTGTGGAAATCAGTGTGGCAGTTTCTCAGGAAACTGGGAGTCAACCTACCTCAGGACCCAGCAATTCCCCTCTTGTGAATATACCCAAGAGTTGCCATATCTTACTACAAAAGCATTTGTTCAACTATGTTCATAGCAGCACTATTTGTAATAGCCAGAACCTGAAAACAACCTAGGTGCCCTACAATAGAAGAATGGTTAAAGAAGGTGTGGAACATATACACATTGGAGTTTTACTCAGCGGTAAAAAACAATGACATCTTGAATTTTGCATGAAAATGCGTGGAAATGAAAATGATTTACTGAGTGAGGTAACCCAGACCCAAGAAGATGAATATAGTATGTACTCACTCATAAGTGGATTCTAGCCATAATTAAAGGAAATTGAGCCTATAATTAGTGATCCTAGAGAAGCTAAATAAGAAGGTGAACCCAAAGAAAATCATATAGTTATCCTCCTGGATATTGGAAGTAGACAAGATTACCAGGCCAACTTGAGTGCACAGGGGGTGAGGTGGGGAGGTGGATGTAAGGGAAGATGGGTAGAGAGAAGGGAGAAGGGGAGGATTCAGGAGAGCTTGGTGGAATGGGATGGGTGGGATGGAGGAAGGGTGGATAAGTGAGCAGGGAAGTAAATATCTTAATTAAGGGAACCATTTTAGGGTTTGCAAGAGGCTTGACTCTAGAGGGGTTCCCAGGTCCAAGGAGAGGTCCCCAGATTGTTCCCTGGGCAGCAGAGGAGAGGGTGCCTGAATTGGCCTTGTCCCATAGCCACAGTGATGAATATCTTGCATATCACCATAGAACCTTCATCTGGCGATGAATGGAGATAGAGACAGAGACCCACATTGGAGCACTGGACTTAACTCCCTAGATCCAAGTGAGAAGCAGAAGGAGGGAGAACATGAACAAGGAAGTCAGAATCACGAGGGGTGCGTTCACCCACTGAGATGGTGGGACTGATCTAATGGGAGCTCACCAAGGCCAGCTGGACTGGGAGTCATGGAGCATGTGATCAAAATGGACACTCTGAATGTGGCTGGCAATGAAGGCTGACTGAGAAGCCAAGGACAATAGCACTGGGTTTTTATTCTACTGCATGGACTGGCTTTGTGGGAGCCTGGTTTGTTTGGATGGTCACCTTATAGACCTGGATGGAGGGGGTGGACCTTGGACTTCCCAAGGGGCAGGGAACCCTGACTACTCTTAAGACTTGATAGGGAGGGGGAGGTGGGGAGGGGGAGGGAAAAGGGAGGCAGGGAGGAGGTAGAAATTTTTAATAAATAAATAAATAAAAAACAAACAAAAAAAGAAAATTAAGATTATCCTAAGATATTCTGTGTTCCTTAAATATATCCGTTTAACAAGGGAGCAATGACACATTTGATTACAGAAGAAGAGAAGGCAATGTGACAAAGGATAAAAAGATGTTTTTAAGAAACCATGATGGTGGATTTGAAGATGGAAGAATGACCCTTGAAGTCGAGAATATAAGAAATGAAGCTAGAAGTGAGATAGAACAAAGAAATCAATTCTCAAGAGCTTCTGTTGGCACTCAGCACTATCAATGCCATGATCCCAGCCCTGTGACAGACCTTTTAGACTTCGTACCTCCAGAAAGAAAGTTGTTTTAAACCACTCATGTTGTGAAATTTTAGAGAAGTTTTAGGAAGCTAATATGTCTTTTTGTCACCTTCCAGAAAACACACTATAAAAGATGCTGAACATCTAAACTAACAATATCCTTGCTTATTGAGTGTTTGACTGTCCCACAGTTGGCCACAACAGTCAAGATGGGGCAATGCATAGACTCCATTTACCAAGGCTCAAGAAACTACTGCTACTTCTGAATGTCCATATTGCCACCAACAGCAATAACATTGAGCCTTGTATACATACATATTCCTCGAGGAAACCAAGTATCCAAGACTAAATTCTGTCTTTTCTGTTGAAGGGCTCTATGTTTACTTTCACAAGAACTGATCCTAATTCTGGGAATGAGTTTGCCTTTCTTGTTTGCATACCATCATTATACAGAGCTTTGGAATGCCACCAAGAATCACAGAGCAGTCTAAGTGCTTCCTTCAATTACTTTCTATCTTTTTCTTAGTGCTCAGATTTGGTTCCCATTGGTCAGAAAGAGATTCACTCTTTACTGCATCTTATGGCTATTTATTTTTACAGTGTTTTATTACAGTGACTGTCCTTTGATCTTAGCATTATCTTGAAGGACACAAATAAAGGCATCAGCTGCCGTAGATCAGCTTCCAGAGAACTGACAGGTAGAAAGCACTTTTGCTATAGAAAGGGCTTCACTTAGCTTAGTAGCATAAAGTAGGAAGGTTGTAAAATATCCCCCAATTTTAATGCATATTTTAATCTCTTTAACAATCTGTGTATAAACTTTTACAAATTATCTCAAGTTTCCAGTACTTTAAAATTTTGATGTGAAAAGTTTCTTCTTTCTTCTAGTGTACCACTTGAGATCTTGGCTATTATAAATATTTTTTTCTTATTCATCCATCTCACCTCACACTTTTTATGATCTGAGGAAGCTCTTTTGTATTAGTGGTTGGTCATTAGCTTGAATTACTTGGTTCTTTCAGAATATCATGCTTCTGAGTTGCACATATGCCTCCTCTGGATCATCTCCATTAGAAACCTAATTCAGCTTTTCACATTTGCATCATAATGCACAATGAAGAATCCTACAAAGTGTAAGTATAGGAAAGGGTTTGCTGAATAGGACTCCATTTGCTCAGGAATTAAGGCCAGCAATTGACAAATGGAACCTCATTAAAGTAAGGAGCTTGTACACTGCAAAGAAAGCAATCAATGGAGTGAAGAGGATACTCACAGAACAGGGAACAACTCTCCAATTATATATCCAATAGAGGATCAGGAGCTCAAAAAAGAAAGACTCATGAGAAAAATAAAACCCAGGCCTATCAAAAACTAGACTATGGAGCTGAACTCAAGGTTCTCAAAAGAAGAAATGAAAATAGTCAGTTTTGTTCTTTGTTATATTACTGTATTAACTTGCATCTTGTCAGAAAATACTTTTATTAGTGCCTCCTTCTTCTATACATCAAGTCTTTCTGTTATCTCTCATATCTACAACTCATGTGTTCCCCTTCCCTTATGTCACTACCCAAATATTGATCCATTTAACATTTTTAAAAAAAGCTATAAACTGCATTTCCCCCAATGAGTACCCCAGTGCTGCTGTCTCAGAATCTTATAGAGGACAAAACTGGAATGAATAAGTTGGGGGACCTGCAACTGTCTCAGTAAAAGAAATTAAAATAAAAAAACCTAACTACCTAACTACAAATGAGGACAACTGACCATGTAAAAGTAAAACAAACAGAGTGGGGAAACTGCAGGCCTAAAAGACATGTTCATTCTAATAAATGTGTAAGTCATGACAAATGCAAACAAACCATTTAAAATGGGTCACAGGTTACCACCTTCAGGACATTCTTGGAGTCAGGCTCTGAAGGAGTGTACGAGCACTAACTACCTTAATTTCTCTGAGTGCCACAGTCTACGGCACGAGTGCAGCAGCACACTGCTGGCCATCACATATCATGCAGCTATGCTTGCCAATAGTGGTGCAGGGCTCATTTTGTCTGCAACCTCAGTTTCACTTTCAGGGTCTCCATCTATATTTCTGCTGTTCACTTCAGTGCTTACCCTATCCCAGGCTGTCCTCCATGCAACATTTTCTGGTTGCTTTTCAAGAACCTGCACTTTCTTTCTTTTTGTCTCATGGTATTACTCATGGCAGCTTACCTCTAGTGGCCAGCGAATACTGGTCAGTGAGTCAGCAGGAATAGTACCATGATTTGATGTACTAATCTTTTTATGAAGATAATCACACTGTGATGATTAATATAATTGCCAGCTTGGAAGGAGGGCCTAGGAATCAAACTTCTGAGTATGTTCATGAGTGTCTTATTAAATATAGGTGGCATTATTCCATGGACGGTGGTAACCAGACAATAAAAAAGCAAGGTAGATAAATGCCAGCATTCATCTCTCTACTTCCTCAGACAGAATATGACCTCACGCCCTGATGTTCTGACTTCCAATTATAATGGGGTACACCCTCAATCTGTGAGTCGCAGAAACTCACCCACCTTATGTTCCTTTTATCAGGTATGTGATCACAGCATCAGGAACTGTAACAATAGATAACTGGCCTACAAGGGGAAAGGGTAAATTGTTTCCCCCTTTCATTTGATCAGTATTAGTTTTTCTTTGTCCTTACCTTAGCAGTATACAGTATCCAGCATCATACAGCAGAGGAATATAAGTATGAGCATCTTTGTTGATGCAGAAGCTTTGGATAAGTTTCAACATTAAGAAGTGTTGGTAAAGTTTTATAATTAATGAATTCTGACTTCATTTGTGATATATAAGTTATGTACATTATAAAGTATAATCTATATAGTAATATCTATGATAAAATAAGCAATATATTTTTGCACTGTTAGGACATGTTGGAAAATCAATGAGCTTATAAGAAATACAGAAGTTCACATGTATTTTTAGCACCAAAGACTTGTATTGGCAATATGCATTTCTCTAAGGCTTTTTCTGTGAAAAGGAATTAGGATCAACATATATTATGTTTGTCTAAATTCATCATCAGTACTGGAATAATTTTGGATTTTTGCAAGTGCTTTGATAAACATTCAGATAATCAAGCATTTTAAGCATAATAAAAGAAAGAACAAATATTACTGATGTGAATATGTGAAGCTTATAAGAGGTGCATATGATTAAAGGACATCACAAATATCATATAAAATATAACATGAATTCTAATTGGAATTAATAATAAAAGCCAAGAGTCAAATATAGTGATTAATACTGAAGATTAGAGGAGCAGAGTGGCCAGCCACTAGGGAGTTCTTTTACCTCTACAAATGATCAGACTGAAGGGTTGATCTTGTCTTCAGACTGCTTCTCCAGACTGCATCTGTCTCCACCAAACCTCAGATTGCATTGAGATCTGTTATCTTCCTGCCTTATATTCTTCTCTTTGTCCAGTCATATAACTCCTGTCTCCACCTTTCTAGTGTTGGAATTAAAGTCTTGGGATACCAAGTGCTGGGATCATTTTTGTGTGAGATGTTTCTCTTTCACACAGATACAATGCTGTAGTCCAGGGTGGCCCTGAACTAAAAGAGATCCCTCTGCCTCTGTCTCCTAAATCCTGGGATTAAAGGTGTGTGCCACCACTCCCTGACCTCTAGTGGCTTATCTCTTCACTCTACTCTTCAGCCAAGCTTTGTTAAAACACAAACAAAATATTACTATAATAGAAAGTTTGAGGATTGGGAAATTTAGCTCTAAATTTTATCAATGTTATTGCAATCCTTGGAATTTATTCTGGTTTAGTTTCTTCCTTAAATACATTTAGTTGATTGAAACAACTGTCAACCATAATGTTCCGCTATGGAGATATTGCTTTGATAGAAGATCCCATGACCAGCATCTCCTTTTTCTGACTCTATAACCAGTAAATTTTAATAGGTTATATTCAAAACTCTTAACTAATATGAACCATACACATTTATGCCTTAGAAATATTTGGCTGTCATTATTTTACATACATTTTAAAAGTTGATTCTTAAAAAAATAGATCAACTAATCTGTTTTGATTGTTTGAATATAACATTAAGCTAATCTTTTACTCTATATTGAAATTTTTCTTTGCATTATGAATCAGTCTGTGATCATTTGATAAATTTTCTTCTCAGGGATAAATGTTGATTTATTTGAGAAAATTTAGTCCCTATGATTCAATTTCCTTCCCGAATTGCTCATTTTATCCAGTCTCCAATTTCAGCAGGCATTGCCTGAGAACCTTCAAGTTACTCAGCCAGGAAGCAAGAAGGTTTACTGTAGATCTTCACCCCTCCCTCCTTCTGCTGTCTGGCCAGCAGTCTCTTCCCCAGTGCTCTATAAGACCACCTGAAGGGGCATTCCCTTCTGCTATGCCTCCATCTCCAAGTGATCATGTAGATTTTCTCCTCCAACATCCCTCCCCATTCATCCTGTTTTCCCAGCCCTCAAATCAAGCAGGAACTCTGGGAATCTTCTAACCAAGCCTGTCAGAGAAGCAAACAGGCCAACTGAGCAGGTTGGCTTCAGATCTCCACTCTCCCATTTCTTCTCCATATTCAATACCCCCAGTCCCATCCCCAGCTCTGTAGCAGACTACCTGCTGTGGCCACTCCTCATTCTCTGGCCCCATTCCCAGGAGACTAATCAGATCTTGATAGAACACTTTGCTTTCCTTCTTCCTATGAACTCTCTCACTACCCCCACCACTTCATCCCCACTCATAAGTGTCAGCTCCCAGTGCTTAGAAACACATTTTACTAGGAATCCCTGATATCAAGTTGAGTCACAGAACTATAGTAATAAACCAGCATGGTACTGGCAAGAAAACAGATATGTTAATGAGTAAAATAAAATTTAAGAACCATACACAAATATATGCACCTATGGACACCAGGTGTCTAATAAAGATGTCAGAATCATAAACTGGAGAAAAAAAAACATATCCAATAAAGAGTGCTGGTCAAACTGGATACCTGCATGTAGAAAAATGGAAATCCATCCGTACTCACCATCTTGCACAAAACTCAATGACAGATAGTCAAAAACCTCAACATAAAGTAGATACACAAAACCTGATAGATGTGTGTTAATGGTCCTTGGAGTATCCCACAAAACAAAGGCAGCCACTCACATACCCAATCAACAAAAACTTTGTATATTCCACACAAATGACATCCTTCAGCCAGAAAACAAAAGGGCTGTGACCCCAACCAGAGCTAGCAGGCTCCTTTTATAGGCATCTAAGAGATGGGAGGAGGAGGTTAGGCCATCCTGGATCTAATTGGCTGGGAATTAGGTCATCCTGAATCTGATTGGATGGAGCTCTTCTTCCTGCTTTAACAGCATACAGAAACTGGAAGTGAAACTAAACTGAGACCTAGAACCAGTGGGGGCTGGGGCCAGAAGAGGCCTGGGTGTTGAGCTCCTGCTCCCTCTCAGGAGAAAGTGGGGTTAACCTTGAGGTCATTAGGACAAGAGAAAACCCTTAGTGCAGGACACCATTATCACAGACACTAAGGTCAACATTTTATAAATTAGACCTCACGAAGCTAAGAAACTTTGGCATGCCAAAGGACAGCATGATTTGGACAAAGTGACCACAGCCTATAGAGTAGAAAAGTTGATTAAAAAAATAAATTACATACTCAAGACCCCTTCCCTTGGGCTCCACACTAGGGCCTATAGCCCCAAAAGCTGTACTGGAAGCCAGAGTGGACCACAGGGAACATACCAGCAGGCTATTATACCTCTTTAAGCCTATCCAATAACCCCAGATTACACCCTCCTACTCTAGGCCCTATGTCCTGGTCTACTACTTTGGAAGAAGTCTTTGGTTTACCAAGGGTTAGAAAGGATCTAATAATCCCAGGTAAGATACCACCCTACCACCAGGTAACACTCCTTAAAAACCACCCAATAACTTCAAACTGCATCCTGCCCCCACATTCCATACTAGGGCTCACAGCCCTGACAGCCTTACAGGAGGCCAGGTTGTTCCCAGGAACCCCAGGTAAGACACTGCCCACCACTTATAAAACCTCTTTAAAGCCTGCCCAATTTTAGGGCCCAGCCATAATAAGCTCAACAGAGGCCTGAGTTTCAGATCACCTGGTTCCAGGACAGACTACACACTTAGACCACTCAGGCACCACCCAAGAACAGACCATCCAAGGGAAAGTACCTAAAGGTTCAAAGGAAGTTACTAACATTCCAACCATTGCCGATAGTAAGGAGTAAGTCACAAAACAATCCCACACCAGTTTGGAATTATGATTAATAAAAGGGTTATTTATTTAAAGGAAAAACTTACTGATCACCGTCCTAGACAACAGCCCTCTCCACGACCAGAAAAAGAGTCTGGTAGCCGGAAGCAGAGTCAGAAGCAAGAAAGCTAGTCCACAGCTACTGCTGCTTTCAAACCAAAGAGACCATGCCCAAGTGGGCTGGTATCTTAAAGGCTATTGGCTGAGGAGCAGAGGGAACTCCTACACCACCTCCCCCTTTTGTTTAAGTTTATTTTCTATACTTACAGAACCTATTCAGTTTTCTTGATCATCCCTATTGGGTAGTCAGCTGTTGGAAATAATGCGTTGGTGATTCCCTAAATCTATAATTTACCATTACATGGATGACATTTTGTTATCTGATTCAAACATGGATATTTTAGAAAGAATATTTGAGGAAGTAAAGATAGTTTTGCCTAAATGGGGATTACAAATTACTCCTGAAAAGATTCAAAGAGGAGATTCTGTTAATTACCTAGGTTACAGAACAGGTTTACAAAAAATTAGAGTACAAAAGGCACAAATTAGGAGAGACCAATTATGGACTCTTAATGACTTTTAAAGATTGTTAGGAGACATTTTCAGTCTATGACCAGCTGTTGGAATAATACCTGATCTAATAATTCATTTAAACAAAACCTTATATGGTGATAAATATTTGAATAGTCCCAGAGAATTAACAGCTGAAGCAGAAAAGAAACTGATGTTGGTTGAGAAAAAATTACAGGAGGCACATGTGGAAAGGGTGAATCCAAATCTTAGTTGTATTCTATCCATATTGTCTTCCAGAATTTCTCCTACAGTAATTTTAATGCAGAAGGAAGATATTATTTTAGAATGGACGTTTTTACCACACAAACCAAATAAAAAATTAAAAACTTATGTGGAAAAGGTCTCTGAATTAATTATCAAAGGTAACCTGAGACTTCGTCAACAAGTAGGTATAGACCCAGCAGAAATGATAATGCCTTTCACTACTGATGAAATAAAAACGTTATGGGAAGACAATAAATCATGGCAAAGAGCTTGTGTTAATTTTTGGGAGAAATTAATAGCAACTATACCAAAATCAATAGACTTAACCCTATAAAGAGAACTTCTTGGATTCTTTCTCGAATTGTACATGATGCTCCAATAACTGGAACCCGTACATTTTATACTGATGCTAATAAATCAGGGAAGGCAGCGTACAAATCAGATGAATTGAGTAAGGTGTAACAAAGCCCTTAAAAGTCTATCCAGAAGGCAGAACTATATGCCATTCTTATGGTACTAGGGGATTTTTAAAGAACTTCTTAATATTGTTACTAATTTACAATATGCAGAAAGAGTTATCTTGCATATTGAAATTGCTGAATTTATACCAGATGATACAGAATTGACTTCATTGTTTATCCAAGTACAAAACATAATCAGGAATAGGCTTTGTCTGATGTACATAACACACATCTGATCCTATATGGGTATGTCAGGTCCTATAGCACAAGGTAATGCAGAAATTGATCAATTATTGATTGGAGGCATGGAGTTTAAATCCACATCTGAAGACAAATGATAGGGTGAGTGGGTACTTGAAGCCCATCCAAGATGTGTAAAGAATTGCAGCAAGAAAAGTCACTGCAAGAGATTCTATATTGAACTGCTGGCTCCATGCACAGGCCATGACTGAGGGAGGGCTCGAGCCAAGCTGTGCTGGTGGCAGGCAGCCGAGCCAGGGTGGGGGTTGGGAGTGGGGATGGGGGGTGATTCTAAAACCAAACATTGGGTGCCAAGTAAAGGAGTAAGTCACAAAACAATCCCACACCAGTTTGGAATTATGATTAATAAAACAGTTATTTATTTAAAGGAAAAACTTACTGATCACCGTCCTAGACAACAGCCCTCTGCATGACTAGGAAAAGGGTCTGATAGCCGGGAGTAAAGTCTGAAGCAAGAGAGCGAGCACATGTCTACTGCTGTTTTTTCAAGCCAAAGAGACCATGCCCAAGTGGGCTGGTATCTTAAAGGTTATTGGCTGAAGGAGCAGAGGGAACTCCTGCAGCAGATACGGTCATCTGATGTCCCTTAACTAAGCACACACCCATCTCCTTTCACCAAGACATCCCTAGACAAATGTCAGCCATTCAGTGATCCTGAACCTTAGAAATCCCTCAACCCAACCTCTGCTATAATAAAAACCCCACCTCATTTGAACTCAAGGCTCTCTAAGTGTGCCAATGCATTGGACACACGGAGAATCCAAGTTCTAACTTGAATAAATGCTCTTTGCTTTTGTGTATGAGATTCAGTCTCTGTGGTGGTCTTTTGAGAGTCTCTGTAATCTGGACATAACATTTTGGAGCTTCTCAGGATCCCCCAAGACACCCAAGACAGCTGCTCTGTAGAGTAGTCATGGCAAAAGTAAAATGCTGCAGTGAGCAGCAGGCAATGAGACCATGCCTCAGGTCCCCAAAGTGGCAGCAGGTAGCAGGTTATGGGTCCCAAGAGCAGCCAGTCCCAGGCAGGGACAGCACAGTTCCCCAAGTGGCCACAGTTGGTCACTGGGAGGCAGCAAGTACCAGGCAGGAAGCTATGTGGTAGATGAGGGACCTTGACGGGGCAGCCAGTCCCATGAGGAGAGACAGTCAGATGGACAGATGGGCATGCCATGAGACCATGCTTCCGGTCTCTGAAGGCAGCTGGTCCTGGGTGGGAGCCATGTAGCGGGCAAGAGACAGACAGACATGGATAGGCATGACATGCAAAGTGAGGTTAGATATTTATTTAGTGGGTTATGGAGGGGAAAGGGGAGAAGAAGAGAGAGAGAGGGAGAGAGGGGAGAGAGGGGGGCAGAGAGGGAGAGAAACAGAGAGAGAAACAGAGGGGGGAAGGGAGAAGTGGGGAGAAGGGAAACACAAAAGCTGCCTCTTTGAACGGGAGATGGAAAGGAAGGGACTCACGCTAGAAGCTGAAGATCAGCTTGACTTGGCAGACAGGGGAGGGAATGGGCATGGCTTGTCTCTTAAAGGGACAGGACAGATCATTAGAGAGTCTTCAGCTGGACGGTAAGTTTTCTGTGTTTATGAGTTTCATTTCATGTCTTTCTGTTTGTATATCCTTCTGTAAGTGGGCCCAGCCCAGAATCTGTAAAAGTCTGTTGACAGTCTGAGTGGACACACACACAAAATGGCCACAGGCATGGTACCTAAGAAGACATTCCCAGGCCCATCTGAATGATGGTCTGGTGAAGTCTGTGTGCAGAGAGAGAGCTGAAGATGGCAATCCAGCTTTTAAAGGCCGCCTGGTGCAGGTGCATAGGGGGATGATGTGGCTACATCATAAATGATGGAACTCACACATGCACGCAAGGGCTCATACAGCTGTGTCATATATAGGTGACACAACCATGCTACGTGTGGGTCATACGCGGCCCTTTTAGGTTCCCCCAGGCTACTAGGCACTTCTGCTTGAGTGTTTGTCTGCATATGAGTGGCTTGGGAACCTGGAAGTGCCAGCCATGTTGGTTTGGCCAAAATCATAACAAAAGGGAAAAGGGGGAAGTGGAGAAAAGGGAAGAACAGAAAGAGGCAGAGAGAGAGAGAGATATAAAGAGAACCAGAGAGAGAAAGAAAAGGAGGAAGAGGAGGGGGAAAGGGATAATTGGGGAAAAGGGAGAGAGATGCTGTGTCTTCAGGAGAGAGAGGGAAAAGGACAGGGCTCAGACTGGAAGCTGAAGCAAGATCCTCCTGCCATGGAGGTGGACAGGGAGGGAGTGGGCAGGGCTTTTATTTTGAAGGGAACAGTACAGACCATTATGGGTAGCACACACAGAATGACTTTAGGCCATTGGCTTTGGGTTCCTTTTACCTCTGAGCACCAGGAATACTCTGTGTTGTTTTGTATACTGTTTTTCTTCTCTTTTGCTTATCCTCTTTCTAACTTATAAGACTGACGCTGAAGATATGGAACAGACTCAAACCATGATTCCTTCAACTTTCATACTGGGTTATGTTGAGGGGTTTGAGAATAAAAAGCAGTATATTTTCGTGGAAGGGATGAAGCAAACAACCTCTACCCACCTTGAGCATATCAATAAAAAGAGGCAGCTTCCCCCTCCCTGTTGCTCTTGGCACATAGCACACAGGCAACACAGTCAGGCAGTGCCAGGCTTGCCCTGGTATGCCATACAAGCATGGGACTGTGGAGCAGCAAGCTTGTGTGAGTGGGGCGGCTGGGCAAAGCAGTCTTGTTGTGGCATTGTCACAGGCTGCCAGATGTAGCTTGCAAATGGCAGGTGTACCCAATAGGATTTTAAAAGTTAAACAGAGAAACTTGGGTTACTTGCTATGGTTGGAAAAGTTAGTCATCTTTTGCCCCTATGCTGCATGCCACCCCCTCCCATGCTGGTGAATGAGGCTCCCATGGTCTACACTTGAGATTACCCGCCCTCATCATCTATCCAAACCTTGCCACAGTTTGGCTCTGTGGGTCAGGGGTGGGGAGTCATGGCCTATGGTTGCTAAGCTACTGTGGCCATGTTGTGACACTGCAGCCAGGGCTGCCTTAGAACAGTCTGTTACAGCTCCACCAGAAATGCTTTGGTCATTCATATCCCATATGTTATAAAGATCTGTCGTTATTTAAAGGGATTGGTTACAAATTACTATTGGTTAGGATAAGAAAAAACTACTGTTAGTCTTAGATGCTTCATACTGGTATAGCTTTTATGGTTGATGCAAATTTAGTTATTTGACCATATTAGGTTAATTCTGGTTAAAAGTATTGTTTGTCTTGCTGGAAAGTTTTGTCTATTCCTTGAGAAAGTTGTACATGCTTATTTTGTTGGAAAGTTTTCCCTGTCTATTCTGGTGTAATTGTAAATTGTTCTCCAAGCATGGAGCTTGAAACAGGAATGGTTTGGATATTTTTGCTGACAGCAGTCCACAGTCACCACCCACCACTGCCATGGCCTCATTTATGGTCAGGGCTCAGAATTTATCTAAGAGATCTGGTCACTGGATTCAGGTTAGCAAGAGTTCAGATGTCTTTTTGATGTAGATACTGTTATAACTGCCTTATGTTATGTGCTGTTTATTGGAAAGTTGGCTCTAGAGTTGAATTATGGCTCTTCCATCACTAGATTCAGGCATGCGTATTTAAAAGTTTCACCTATGTTGCTCTGTCAGTCTGAGCCTCTGACACAGTGGCAGAGAGATGAAAACAAAACAGAACAGCCAAAAATTTAGACTTGGTTTATGTGAACATACTCTACTACAAATTTTATAACTTTATTTTGTTAGATATGGTTAAATCTGTTACAATTAAAACTAGTTTAAAAGGACAAACTCACCAAACAAATTTCAGTAAAATATAAATACATGACTTGCAAGTTATAAAGGTGTGAGGACAAATGCAAGTTATCAAACTTCTCTCTCATGCTCCCTTCCATAGTCTTAAAAATACGTTTCATTGTACAAAAATATCTGTCACAATCATTCTGACATAAATATGCTACTGTTTATACAATGTGTATGTCTAAAACTTCTGTTTTCACAAACCCAAAGAATTCTTGTGAGTTCCAGGGAGCAAAATTGAAGGATCCACCTTAAACAGGCCAGATACATCCCTCTCATTTCCTGGTCCTATTTTTTTTTCCTTAATTAAACTTTGTCCTCTGTTCTGCCAATACCTTAACCAGGTGTAAGAGACACCAGATATTTCCATGCCACAAACACCAGACAGGAGCAAAGAGACCAGCTATGCCAGGATGTGACCAGCACCCAGCCTTCTCATATTTCCCCCAAAGACGACGTCCACAAATAAGCAGGAAGAAGACTTAAGAATCTGCTGTCTCAACTCCTTTAACCTGTGGTGCCTAAACTCCCACCTTTTTATTATAAAAAAAGAAATGGAAATGTAATAATCTGTCTCTTTAAGAGACAAGCCACGCCCACTCCCTTCAACATCCTCTGAGGCAGGCAGGTCTTTCTTCCTGCTTGCAGCCTTAGTCTCTCTCTCTCTCTCTCTCTCTCTCTCTCTCTCTCTCTCTCTCTCTCTCTCTCTTTTCTAGCTCCCTCTCCGAGAGGCAGTTTCAGACTCCCCTCTCCCCCCTCCTCTCTCTCTCCCTCTCTCTCTCTCTCCCTCTCTGTTCTTGTTTTCTCTCTTCCCTTCCATAACTACTAAATAAATATCCAACCTCACTCTTTATGGCATGCCTCCATCTGTCTCTTGCCCGCTGCAGTCACATGACTCACTGCCAGGGATGCCGCTGGGGACCAGCCACTTTCAGAGACCTGCCATTTGGTCTCCTGCGCAGTCCCTGCCTGGGATTGTCTGTTCTTGGGACCTGCTGCCCCCTGTCTGCCAGGGATCTGCAGCAATTGTTAATAATCCATTACACTAAGAAAATACCAAACATAGTAATAATATAGAAGGAGAAGAAACTGAGTTGAGAAATCCAGAGAATATATTTAACAAAATTGTAGAAGAAAAAATTTCAACCTAAATAAGGACATGCCTATACAGGTAAAATAAGTTTACAGAACACCAAGAAGACTGGATCAGAAAAGAAGATTCCTGGCTATAAAGGACTGTTCAGGCAAAGGTTGTCCCATTCCATCACTTTGGAGCAGCAAAAACAAAAGAAAAGAAAAAGAAGAGAATAGAAGAGAAAAGAGAGAAATAAAGAGAAAATTTCCTTCCCATATAGTTATCAAACCACTGAACACACCAGAAGAAAGGAAGAATATTAAAAGAATCAAAGGAAAAAGGCCAAGTAACACATAAAGGCAGACCTAATAGAATTAAACCTGACTTCTCTGAAAAATCATAAAATTAGGGGCCTGAGCTGATGTTTTGCAGAGACCAGATTATAACCTAGACTACTATACCCAGCAAAACTGTCAACCACTATAGATGGCTTAAAGCAATTAACAAGTGGTAAGGTAACAGACTCTAATAGGACAGTGGGTGAGGCCACAAAAGAGGGGTGACGTTTAATTATAGAAGGGTTTTGGTGTCTCACACCAAACTTGAGAGACTGGTAAAGGAAAAGGAGTATCAGAATGCATGGCTTGAAGAAGAATGAGGGGAATGGCTTTTGAGCCTGGGGTTAGCCAGATGGAGAGAGAAAAGGAAATGGAGGCTCCAATTTTGGCTAGGAGATCCTTCCCAACTAGGGGACAGGAAGGATTGGTACCACTAGAAAAGAATGGGTGAGGTAGATACCCCTAAAAATGCAGTTAAGTGGTGTGGTTTGGTGAGTTTGATAAGGTTGTTTACCTCTGACAATAGAGAAAAAGGAGGGTAATGTGGCCCCCCAGTTTTTTCAAGACTAAAAAAAATGGCTCCAGTATTTAGAAAGAAGTTAGATGGGTTGCCCTGATGCTGTGATGATTGACCCTGTAGGACATGGTGGTGGTTGGGTCAAGGGGTCCCAGGTCCTGTCGATTACCCATCAAGGAGGTTGTCTGTGCTTTATATTCAACTGCCCGTCATGACATGGAGACAGTCAACACCCAATGTACTTCTCAAAGGTTTTGGACATAGTCCAGGTGGTTTATGAATATTTGGACAGGCCTGGACCCAGGGACATTTCTGATCAAGTTTTTAATAAGGATGTGACAGTTCTCACAGTTTGGGGGGTTAGTGAGCCTGGGCTTCTGTTTTGGCCAGGTGAGAAGCTTTAGCCATCATCAGATACTTTTGCTCACGGGCTTTTTCATCTCTTCAATGACATCCACTAAAAGCCACTGCTAATCTTCTGCTTGTGGAGACTTCTCTCTAGATGTTTAAGTTTAGCCTTACTATGTGGGAAACTCTGAGAGAGGACGTAGGTCATAAAGGGTTGCTTTCCATTTGGGGTATCAGGATCCAGGTTGGTGTATTGTAAGAAGGCCTTTGTGAGCCAGTTGAGTAATTGAGATGGATTTTCATGTCTTTCTTTTTCTTAATTTTTATTTGTTTATTTATTTATTTATTAAAAATTTTCACCTCCTCCCTGCCTCCTTTTTTCCTCCCCTTCCCTCCTCCCCCTCTCTCTCTAGTCCTAAGAGCAGTCAGGGTTCCCTGCCCCATGGGAAGTCCAAGGTCCTCCCCACTTCATCCAGGTCTATAAAGGTGAGCATCTAAACGAACCAGGCTCCCACAAAGTCAGTTCATGCAGTAGAATCAAAACCCAATGTCATTGTCCTGGCTTCTCAGTCAGCGGTCATTGACAGCCACATTCAGAAGGTCCAATTTGATCACACGCTCCATCACTCCCAGTCCAGCTGGCCTTGGTGAGCTCACATTAGATCAATCCCACCGTCTCAGTGAGTGGACGCATGTCTTTCTTTAATGACCTTTGGCATCTTTGAATGATTTACTTCCTTAAGGGCAGACTTATAAAGACCAGTTAGGTGACAGGTTATAAATCAGTTCCTAGCTAGGATGTCCCCTGGGGTATTATAATCCCATTCAGGATCCTGATTAAGGGCTGACCTAGTCCCCACTGTGTAGGTGATATCTGTTTGATGGAATCCATCTATATGGACCATAGTTCTAGCCTGATTCCAGACTTGTCTATGCTCTTCTGGAAAGAGATTGCTGGCAATAATCATATTAAACACTATAAAAGATATGGTCATAGGATTAAACAATGTACTGGAATTCTTTAATAAAAGTGGAAGAATTGGCAGTATAGGACCCTAATCTTTTTTTCTACTTGGGAGAGTTCAAATAATGAGAAAGAGACATTTACCTTGACTAAACCATCTACCCCAGCAACCTCTTGCAAAGGGAGAACTAGAGCCGGTTTAGATTGGGGAGGTACAGGAGGCACTATGGCAGAGTGTGAAAGAGTAGCAGGAGAACTGAGGGCTGTTGGTGCGCTGAAAGAGGGTGCTAAGGAGAATTGACCTGGATGAGCTGTCACTGAGGAGAGATAAAGGAAAGCTGAAAGGGAGCTGTGGAATTTTGCCTATAGAAGGAATGTTCATTAACTGGATCAAAGGTAATAGAATCATCCTGTTCTGACTTCATAGCTAGCAGGAACTGGGTGGGGGAACAGGAAGCATAGAGAGATGACTTGGAGCAAAGGTAACAGAAAGCTTTAACATAGAGGGTCTCTTTTCATTTTCCTGATTGCTCAAAGTAGTTGTAAAGGTCCCAAATATTTGGACCTAGTTTGCTGTTACACGGTCATTTAGATTGCCTGTCTAAGGGATATTGAGACCAAACTTTATCGCAAAGGCAAACATTTTAGAGCCTTTCAAATCAAATGTTATGTGTAAAGGTTTGAGATTTTCTAGGAAGCATTCCAAAGGGTGGGAAGGTAACGAATGCTGAGCTCCCGTGGATGAGAGGTTAGGGATAAGGTCACTTCAACTTACAATTATGGGCATCCTCTGGATTTAGGGAGGATCAAAAGGTACTAAATCATTCAGAGAATCATTGCCCAAGGGGGTGAAATGTAGCAAGCTTAGTCTGGCTAAGCCAGAAGAGAGACTCAGGTGCCTGTCACCAGAGCTTCTGTAGAGGTGAGAAGGCTAGAAAAAACTGAGCTCTAGGAGGAGGGTCTCATCTACAGGAACGGGCTGTGTAAAAGAGGCTTGTGTGGCTCCTTTTCTGGGGAAGGTAGGAGAAGGATGCTATAGCCCAATTGGGCCTAAGGAAACTACCTGATTGCAGCTTCAAGAGTCAGGGAATGTGGTCAAATAAAGATGGCCAGCCATAGCCTAAAAGACTGTGGCTGTGGGTACTTCTACTTCCAATAGTATTAGAGAGGTGCTGGACACTCAATGGTCTTCCTCAGACCCAGAAAAAATCTTTACACCAGCCAAAGGGGAAGCTCACCTAATTGCTGCTGTTGGATGGAATGCTGAACAATCAGTGTGCTGGAAGGTGAGTCCATTGATGATTGACTGGAGATAAGGTATAGGGTCCAGTGTGGCTCAGACCGCAAGGGGCGAGCACAGGCACCAAATTCTATCCGGGTTTTGGCACCAAAATGTAAGTGTGTGGGAGTGTTACAGCTCTGGAGCTGCAGAGATATTCTGGTTTATCAGAAATCTAGACTGTACCCAGAGCTGCAATAGGACAGCTCTGGAAGCAGGAGCTGCAATAGGACCGCTTATCCCTGAAGAGAAAGGGGTCCGGAAGGTCCTGTCAGGAGGTTACCTGAAGCTGAGGTGTGATGGCGCATGGTCTCCCCACAGGATATAGCAGTCCTGATTCTCTCCTAGAGAAAGGAAAAATGTCTCATTAAGGTTTTTCAGCTCAGTCCCCTAAGGGATGTCTCAGCAAGGTTCTGCTGTTCTGTTCTATTCAGATTTGCTCATTCCCCCTGAGGGAACATCTCAGCAAAGCTTTTCTGCTCAGTGCCCTAAGGGATGTCTCAGCAAGGTTCTTCTATTCTGATCCAGTAAATGAAGATCTTCACCCAAGACTCTTTGGATAAAGAGGAGTAAAGAAGAACGACTTCCTCTGCCGGGGTGGTGACAGCAACTGAACTGGCAGGGGACTTATACAGGACCTCTATCTGTTCTGTTTAGGGATTGGTTAGTTTTCCTTCTCAGGGATTGGTTAGTTTAGTTGGTCAAGGGCAGAGATTGCTCCGGTTTTAGTGCCAAACTGTGTTTCTTTCATTGACCCTTTTTGGCTTTTTTGCTCTATTTTAAGGACTAAGACATATTTTTTTTCACTGCCTCTGGTTCTAGGTTTGGCTCTGGTTTCAGAGTCAGGGGGGTTTTCTTTGTGTTTGGGTTCAGGGATAAAGTATTTCTTTCACTGATGTAAATCAAGACTGCTTTCATTTCCCAGCCACCCAGACATGAAATATCACACAAAACTATATTAATCACAACACTATTTCGCCAACATCTCAGGCATATTCCTAGCTAGCACCTGCATCTTGAATTAACCCATTTCTATTATTTTATATTTTGCCATAAGGTTTGTGATTTTTTTTTACCGCACATCTTGTTTCTTGGGTGACCACATGGTGTCTGCCAGATGCTGCCTTCTTTCTTTCTGCATTCAGTTTAGTTTTCCCACCTAGCTATATTCTTCCCTGCTATAGGCCAAATGAGCTTCTATTTTTAACCAACGGTAATAAAACATATTCACAGCATACAGAGGGGAATTACACTGGTTCTGGGTTCAAAGTCAGAGTTCTGAGGGATTGGTTACTTTTCTTCCTCAGGAATTGAATGGTTTTGTTGATCAGTTTGTCAGGTGATAGAGTTGGCTCTGTTTTTAGGGTCAAACTGTGTTTCTTTCACTCGTCCCTTTCAGCCTTTTGGTTCTAATTTTAGGGTCAGGGCATTTTTCTTTCATTGGTTCTGATTCTAGGGACAAAGTGTGATTCTTTGGCACTGGTTTCAGGGCCAGGGCATGTTTGTTTTTTTTTTTTTTAAGTTTTTTGGGCTCAGGGCTAAAAGCGTTTCTTTTACTGACTTGAGTTTCATATCCAGGGTGTGCTTTTTTCTTTTGCTCCGGTTTCAGGGCTTGTGTAGGTTTCTTTGACTGGCCCGCTTTCCCTATACTCAGCTTCATATGGAAAAATAAAAGCCAGGCTAGATAAAACAATTTTTTACAATAAAAGAACTTCTGGAGGTATGACCATCCCTGAATTCAAGCATTACTACAGAGTTGTAGTAATTAAAACTGCATGGCATTGGCATAAAAACAGACAAATGGAGCATCAGAATTGAATAGAAGACCCAGGTATAAATCATTACACCTATGAGCACCTAATTTTTAATGAAGAATCAAAAATTCTACATTGCTAAAAAAGAAAACATCTCCAACAAAAGTACTAGCATAACTAAATGATAGCATGTAGAAGAATGCAAATAGAGTTATACATATCACCCTGCACAAAACTCAAGTCCAAGTGTATCAAAGACCCCAACTTAGACTCGTAGTAATAACAGACACATAGCCTGAACCGCCATCTCTTGTTGACCAGATGGGTACCTAGCCCAATTGTCATTAGAGAGTCACCATTGTTCAGCAACTTATGGAAAGAGATATAGACCAAACATTAGGCATGATTTAGTGGATCTTACAGAAGAGGAGAAGAAAGAATTATAGGAGCCAGAGGGGTCAAAGATACCACAAGAAACTCACATAATCAACTAACCTGGGTTCATAAGAGCTCATAAAGACTGAACTAACAACCAAAAGCCTGCATGAGACAGACCTGGGCACTTTCCACATATTACAGTAGCTTGGTCCTCTTGTGGGACCCCTAGCAGTAGAAACTGTTGGGGCTGTCTCTAACTCTTTTACAGGCTTTTGGCCCTCAAATGCCTCATACTGGGTCCTCTTTTCCAGCCTTAATACATAGGATGGTGCTTAGTCTTACTGCAACTTGTTATGTCTTGTTTTGTTGATACTCATACTCTTTGCTAAGAACAAATGGAGGAGGAGTGGATTGGAGGATGGGATCAGAGAGAGATGAGGGAGAGACAAGGAGAGGTGGAGAGAGGGGAAACTATACCAGGGATGTAAAATAAGTAAGTAAATAAGTATTTATTTTTTAAAATAAAATTGAATACCTGATAGAGGGATAATATCCAAAATTAGTAAAGAACTCAAAAACCTGGATGTCAAGAAAATCTGATTAAAAATGGAGTACAGATCTAAAGAAAAAATTCTTTAAGAAGAAAACTCAAATGATTAAGAAGCACTTAAAGAAATGTAGAACACCCATAGTCATCACAGAAATAAAAATCAAAATTATTTTGAAATTTCAACTTAGACCTGTCAGAATGCCTAAGATCAATAAGACAAGTGACACCTTATGCTGGTGAGGATATGCTGGAGTAAAGGGAACAGCTATCCATTGCCATTCAGAGTACAAACATGTATAGCCACTGTGGAATGCATTGTGGCACTTCCTCAGGAAGTTGGAAATTGATCTGCCCTACTATCCAACTATACCACTCTTGAGCATATACCCAAAGGATGATTCATCTTACCACAGAGACATTTAATCATGTCTAATGCTCCTTTGTTCATAATAGCTAGATATTGGAACCAGTCTAGATGTCCCTCAACAGGAAAATAGATAAAGAAAATGTGGAACATTCACTTGCTGGAACATTATTTAGCTGTTAAAAAAATAAAATCATGAATCTTGTAGGTAAATTGATGGGAGTAGAAAAACTTCTTTGGAGTGAGATGACCCAGATCCAGAAAGACAAATTTGCTATGTATTCACTTATATGTGAGTATTAGCTCTTAACTCAATGATAACTAAGCTGTAACCTGTATAATATGGAGGTTATGTATAGAGTAAGGGGCTGGGAGAGGACAAATATTTCTCCCTCGGAAAGGGAAATAGAATAGATATGAATGGACCTGGGGTGGGGGAAGTGGGAGGGTGGGCTCAAATGGGAGGAGGAAGGAAAAGCAAATTAGAAAAGAATATTGAGACAGAGAGCTAAAATTAAGTGCCATTTGAGGTCTCGTATGGAAATGTAATGTTTTTCATAAAGCTTCATAAAAATGTATACATATGTGAAGGGGATCTAAGTAAGGAAGCATGGCCTCAACCAGACATCTCTTGTCATCAAATAATTTCTCAGTAGCACAATTGTATTATATATAATTAAGTTGGTGACCAAAAAGGTTCCAAGAGAACCCCCAAACAACAAAGGTTGTGAAGACTACAGGTTCCTCTACAAAAACTAACATCAGGGCCAACATCTCCAAGACTCATTGGACATTGAGAAATTGAGCTAGGGCTTGCTTAGAAACTTTGTCTCTGTTTGCTAGTGTCTTTATTTCAAGAAGGTACTCTAAAGACTACCAAGAGAGAAATACAACCACAAATCCAAGTATAAACACTTTGGTCTATAATTGTGTCCTGCCTCCAAGATATGCCAATGCAATGATGACTGTGGTTATCTTAATAAGTATGGCTCCCATAGACTCATGTGTTTGAGCACTATTAGGAGGTATGGGCTTGCCATATATGTGATGTACATTATATTACAAATTATTGTTTGAGAAAATGTGATACAGTGGAGGCAGTCTTTGAAGACTCAAATGCTCAAGCCATATTCAGTGTGATAGTTCACTTCATGTGAACTGTAGATAAAGTGTAAAACTTTCAACTCTTTCTCCTGTACCATGTCTGCCTGCTACCATGATGATAATGGACTAAATCTCTGAAACTGTAGACCATCCCCAACTAAATGTTTTCCTTTATAAGCGTTACCATGATCATGGTATTTCTTCATAGCAATAGAAATCTTAACTAAGATAATGATGTAAGACTTGTGTTAGTACCCAACCCTGAATGTACTTAAGGTTCATTTCACCAGATGGAACCCGTACCATATCCTGCTTGGGTGACTAAGAATCAGACTAGATAGCCCAGGAACCTAGAGTAAAATAAATGCTAGTGTTCTAAAAAAAAAAGTAGCAAAAAAAGAAGAAAAAGAAAAGAAAAGAAGAAAAGACTCCTAATGACATTCTGCTATACTCAGAGATCTATGTGTTACTCAGCCATCATCAGATCTTTAGAGATTCTCCCTCATGCAGCAGACGGGAGCAAATACAGAGAACTATAGCCAGATACATGCAGAAAGTTAGAGACCTTGAACACCGTGTCCTAAATGGGATGTCTCTATAAAATTCCTCCTGTCAGGGCTCAGAAAACTCTGTGGAAGTAGAGGTAGAAAGAGTGTCATTCATATATATAGGACAGCTTCCAGATAAGTGTTTTTATGAGATTCCAGAGTGTGCAAATGAATAGTCTCTGTTTCTTGTAGTCACTGATGGGCTCTTTTCCTTCTTATTATTTGTTTTGCCCAATTATGATATGTTAGTTTTGTTTTAATAATGTTATATTTTATTTTATTATTATTTCCCAGATGTCTGATTATCACATTAGGTACACAAAGGGGATGAATCTGCATCACAGGGGTAGAGTGGAGAAACTTGGAAGAGTAGAGCAAGGTAGAAACCTTAATCAAGACATGTTACATGTGGGATAAAGTCTATTTTCCATAAGAGAAAAAACAAAGCAAAATAACTAAGGCCAATATTTCTCAAGTAATTCCATAAAGTATAAAGAAAAAGAATCTTTACAAATTAATTTTATGAAGCTAGCAGTCTCCAGATGCTGCAGGGAAGGACACAACAGCAGCAGGAATTTATAGGTCAATTTCCCAGTGTACAAAGAAAGGATCTTCAAAATCATTTTAAGACAAATTCAATATACATTAAGAGATGACATATGTACATTGGATTCATTCCAGAAATGCAAAGAGGGTTCAACTCATGTAAATCAATAATTCCAGTCAAGAAAAATAAGAGGCAATTGTGTGTGGAATAGGCAAAATTGGAGTAGGATGTCATGAGTCCTCTTTCGTTGCTGTCCCTACTCCCCAGAGTCTCTTGGCCCAAGATCTCTTACTGAACCTGGATATCAGTATTTTTTAGCTAACCTCATAGGTTAGGATGCCTCAGCAGTTTTCCAATATCTGTACACACCCAAACCCAATGCTAGGATTACAACTGAATATGGCCATTGCTAGATTTGCATATGGTTTCTGAGATTCCCAACTTAGGTCTCTATGATTCACATCAAGACCTTTACACACCAAGTTCTTTCCAACTTCTCATACAATTGTCTTAATAACTATAGGAAATGACTTTGATAAGATCTGACCTCCTTTCAAGATGAAAGCCCTGAAAAACTATGACAAGAAGATTTTATTTCAACAGAAGCTGTAATTAAAGACTGATGGCCAACTTTAGATTGCATAGAGAAAACTATGAAAATATTTTCTCTGTAACAGGATTAAGACCAACTTGCCCACTATTGCCACTCTTATTCAGTCTAGAGATTGAAATTTAATCCAGGACAATGTGACAAAATACAAGGATATAAATGGGAAATAAATAATCTGACTGTTCCTATTTGCAGATGATATGATCCAACTTAAAAAACTTGCTGAAGACTTCACCAGAATACTCTTAGATCTTATAAGTACTTTTAGTAATGTAGCATGATTAAAAAATAATATTCAGTAATTATTAGCTTTATACAGTAATGTTCACAATGGCATCCCCTGACAAACAAATAGGAATAAATTAGAGTTGTAGAAGAATACTACAAGGGGAATTTTAAAAATCTTTTTAAAAGGGAAATAAAATAGTAGAATGAGAAAGACATCACATGTTTATTGGTTGTCAGAATTTATATATTGAAAATGGCTGCATTACTGAAAGCAAATATAGAGATTCAGTTTAATCCCCATTAAACTTCTGATGACATTCTTTCCAAAAGTAGAAAAAAAAATCCAAATTCACAAGGAAACTCAAAAAGACCTTTTTTATCTTGAGCAAAATATCAGTATTGTAAATATGACTCCGTGTGATTAAGAAAAGTACTTTATGTGTGTGTGTGTTTTGCCTGCATATATGTATTATGTGCAGCACTTACATGTCTGGTATTTGTGGAAGTCAGAAGAGGTTGTCAAATACCCTGTAATTACAGATGGTTGTGTGTGCTGTGTGGGTGCTAGGACTCAAATCCTGGACTATTATGAGAGCAACACGTCTTCTTTAACACCGAGCCATTACTCCAACCTCAATTCACCTGGTTTTAAATTATACTATAGATCCACAAAACAAGTCAGCACGACAATGGAACAAAGGCAGACACATAGAACAGAAGAGAAAGGAGCAGCCAGAAATGGACTCACATCAGTACGGCCTTCTGAGTTTTACAAAGATGACAGAAATCTACATTAGAGCAGTCAGTCTCAGTGAGAAACTATGCTGGGAAAACTAGCCAATCATAGGAAGAAGACAGAAAATTAATCCTTACTCCTCATTTTGCAAAAAAAGGAAAATGTGTGTATAAAATTTTAGTTTGAATCCCCAAACTTTGAAACTTCTAAATGAAAATAGAGAAAAAAAAGTATTTCAAAGTCTGAATATAAATAGAGAGTCTAGGGAAAGGTTTCTAATAGTTCTAGAAATAACAGGAAATGTTGACAACTGGAGCCACAAAAAGTTAAAATGGTTCTGCATTGTGAAGGAATAAAGAGACAGCACATAGACTGGGAGAATATTTTTGGCAGTTATTTGTGTGGCAGGGTATAAATATCTAGAACATCTAAAGAGATTAATTACTGCAAGAACAAATAACCCAATCAGCAAATGCACAAATATATTTTAATGAGCAAATTCAAATGGCTAAAAATATTAAAAGATGTTTAACATCTTTAGCCACCAAGGAAGTGTAGCTGTATTGAGATTTGTTCTTACCCCAGGAAGAATGGCTTTTATTCAATAAACAAAAACAAGTAATGCTCATAAGTGTGTGTGTGATAAAAGGAACGTTAGTTCAGAATGTACATGAACTAACAGCTTTATGAACAACAGAGATATTCCTTAAAAATCTAAAACTGAACTACTTTTTCATTTAGTTAAACCATTATTGGATATACACTCATAGGAAATGACATTCGTATTGATTAGAGGTACCTGAATATTTGTAAGTTTGTGTCAATTTGTCCACAGTGGTCAAGGTATGGAATCATCACCACATGATTCAACTATAGGACTAAGTAAGACCCGAAGAGAAATAACACTGGCAGACATGCTATTGTGTAAAGTAGACATCTCACAAGGCTCGACCTAGAACTTTAGAGAACACCAAATTTGGAAAAGAGTCATAATTTTCAAACGAAAAGTGAAAAACACTATACAAGATGGCAAGTGGAAACTGATTCTTACAATGACCAGTATAAATAACCAAGTTCAAGTTAATGAATACTAATGACGAGTCCTACCATCAGACCATCAGAGGAGACACAAGTGTAATAAAAATTTACATTCACTTATTGCTGTGAACATATATTACAGGAAAAGAATGACTATTAATTATGAACTTTTATAGAGTGGATATATTAAAAGATTGCAGTTAATTCATATTTCCTAATGTATATCTCTGAAAGAGTATTTTACAACCATGATAATGTGATTAATGTAAGTTTAATGAGCACTAGATTAATTAATACTTAACAATTGATCTTAAATGATATCAGTCACATTTTTAATGATGCATTACTTGCAATTAAGTGATTACAAAAATTATCAAAGAATTTATGACATACTCTTGTTCCAATTTACATTATTAGGATTGGCTCTAGTGAGTCACACAAACAATTAAAATTACCATTATATTTTAGTTGTATAACACAAACTTGGTTATTCCTAGATTCAATTTTTTGTGATCCATTCAGACTTTGGAGTAGGAATACATTCATCCTGTGAAGTTGCAATGTGGCCATCATATAATTCTTTTACAATGAGAGGACCTTAGTTAAAGGCAAAACTCAGAACAACATGTCTCATTTTTTCCTAAATTCAAATATAGCTGTATCTTAGAAGACTCATATACTCAAGGATATCTAAAAACAAACCCTAATGCATGCCAAGTAATAGAATCATGACATATTTCACTTTAGGGTAATATAGAAAGAATATTTAAAAAATAAAGAATGCCACCAGTGACAGCAAAATCTTATTTACATATATTTTTTTCTATTTTTACCAATTGGCTTTATATTGTACAATGGAGTCCAGGTGGTGTTCACTGGCTTTGAGTTGTCATTAATAGTCTGTCTTCTTTTGTTAAGATTACATTATCAGAATGGATCTGAAGTTTGAGAAAAATAAAATAGTACCAGTAACTGTTAATGCATACTGAGACTTTACTATGTGCTGGGGACTATATTAAGGTTCCTCTATTGCAGTCAATGACAGAGCTGGGGTTTGAATCAGGTAAACCAGTTTCACGGTCTTCGTAATGTGGGAGTACAAAGTGACATCATAAAAACATCAAAAGATGTAATCGTTCCTGCTTCCTCTTTCTCTAAGAATGGTAAATTTGTTCTTAATAATGAGCATAAATCATTTCTGGATTGGGTAATAATGATGCAATTGTTGTTTCCCAATGAGGAAATAGGAAGCCCAGAGCAAGTAAGCAGATTTCAAATCTTCCACTTACTTAAGTGCATCATAAGCAGTCTATTGAAAGCCTGCCTGTGAGATCATGCCTGCCTCTATTAATAATTATTATGAGTAACTGTTTGCCAAGTATAGTTCTAAGTCCTTATTTCCTTATTTAATCATTTGTATCGGTCTTTCTGAGGTTAATGTATACTACCAGAACACAACAATTTCACATAGGTTAGGGTAACAAGCAAGGAGCTTATTAGAAGCAAACAGAAAAGATGAGACTAAAGCTGAGGGGAGCAGAAGCAAAACATGTGTCCTGGTTTGTGGTCTTTGCTTGTGTAGTTAGGAAGATATCTGGAAGTAGACGGCTCTGGAAGAGAGCCAAGTCTGGGGGTGAAGTTCATTAGAAGTACTAATGGGAGGGAGGTGATGTGCTGAATTTAGCAGCTTGCTATGCTATACTTGGAGACTATGGTTAAAGCTATCAAGGGGAAAAGTGTACTGTGTGCAGGATTACTTAAATGGGAGCTAAGGATAAGATGACCCAGCAGGGAGTATGGGACTTTGAATAGTCAGAGGTGGGAAACAGAGGACTAGCAAAGGTTACAGAGAAAGAGCTGTGAAAAAAATGTGGTGAAAATCAGGAGAAACAAAAGACTGAGCATTGAAAAGGAAACAGGTCAATAATGCTGAGGGCTGCTGAGCCATGTATTCAGATCAGAACTGAAAAACGACCTTCCCATTCACCCATATGAAGGCTGACATTGATTTTAGTTTGTGTTTTTCAAAGAGAGCTTGTGATGGACAGCAACTAAGGAGATTTGATTAGCTGGTGCTCTATAATGAGCCTGCTAGTGTAATTACTTTTTCCTTGAGCATACTTAAATGCAAGATGCAGGAGGTATTCTTTGGAAAGTGGCTAAAAGAAACCTTGAAGTGCCTCATGAAACGTTTCCAAACATGAATCCTACATATTGGTAATTGAGAGGATTACCAAAGGAAGTCAGTAATTAAAAGCAGTCTAGGAAACACAGGGTTAAAACAGCGAAACACATTTTTTTTTAACTTGGATCTTCTTAACTTTTAATGAACTACTTAAAGCTGAATCTGCAAGATATTTTAGGATTTACCTAAAGATCATATTTACTGTTGACTTTCCTTTTGTTTTATTTTTAAATCAAAATATTATTTTTATAATAGTTTTAGACTTACCAATCTCTGTGACTGAGCAGAAAGAAAAGCATTCTCCATCTAACTTCCCTCCTATTCTCTGGCATCCCCATTGCTCCTATCTTCTTTCTTGTGACAGACAGATTCCATACTAATACACTCTTCTAACCACAAAATCACTTAGTTCTTATCACTTGAAAAGACAAATGACTTAAGCACAAATTGGAACAAGGACAATGAAAAGTTAGGAAGGCACAGAATATGGAATCTTGTTAAGAAACATCGCCTTTGCCAGGGGTTGCCAGCCTAGGCTTATATGGGGAGTTTGAAGAGGCATGCCAGACAGACAAGACCAAGCTTGTTAGACAGCTGAATGGTGTGTTTTTCTGACACATAGGAGGCTGAGTCCTGTTTTGGGTCCCATAAATTTAAAGAGAAATTGGCAGTTAGAAAGTCTTTGATTAATGTCTTCTAAATTATTTTCTCTAGGAACAATTCATTCTGAAGCTAATTATTAAGATACAAAGGTGCCTCTGCACCATAGAGCAGAGAAAGGTACAGAAAGGCAGCCTCTCTCCCTCTTCCTTCCTCTCTTGGACCGAGTCTCAATCATCATTTGTATGTGACACACATGAAGGGTGAGGGTCAATGAGAGACACCTTCAAGAAG